>NC_089527.1:28753974-29087545 GCF_963924715.1 Thunnus thynnus | reverse complement strand
TGGTTGAATTATTGTAACTTTAGTTTTTTCCGCTGTGAAAATGAATACTTATATTTCTAAACAAATTTAGAAGATATCTCTGCAGCCATGCTGTTTCCACTTGAACCATCAAAAAGCCAAAAGCTAATTTCCTGTGAATAAGGGAAGCACAGCAGAGAAAATCGCATCTCTAATGCTCTCCGGATTTTATTAAAGAGGAAATGAATGGATTGCTTCCTCCCGAGTGACGGTTACAAAGTTGATAAACCAGCGCTGAAGACGGCTCCAGCAGTGACTTCAAGTGTCTCCAATTTGTTCTAACATCTTGCTGTGTATTTGAGCTCCTCTGCTATTACTGTGTGCAGTTGTATAGGAAGCTCACGTTGAGTTCTGGATTGTCACTCAGGTCCACACACGTCCCCGTGGGAGAGGATCAGGTCCAGCATTTGGAGCTGGCTCAGGATCTCGCTCGCATCTTCAACAACCGCTACGGAGACCTGTTCCCTGAACCTTGCGCTCTAATGAGTAAGAACACACGTACAAGCATGACTGCACACACATACATTACAACAGAACAACAGATATAGGCTAAACAAGTCAAATAACGTCTGTTTTCCATTTTTAGTTTTATACAATTCATTTGTTCTTGTCAGAGTGGAAAAACCTCTGAAACAACATTAAGAACATCATGGGACATTAAACTCACTATTGAAATGCACACTGATGAAATTCTTTTAGTGTCAACATCTGTTTGAGATATCATCCTTTGACGTGGAAGAAGTACTCAGATCCTTAACTTAAGTAAAAGTACCAATACAACAATGTAAAAATATTCCATTACAAGTAAAAATCCAACATGTAAATCCTACTTAAGTAGTAAAAGTACATAAGTATTATCAGCTTGATGTAGTTCAAGTATTGCAGTAAAAGTAGTGGTTTGGTCCCTTTGACTGATATATTATTATATATGACATCATTAGATTATTAATAGTGAGGCGTCAGTGTTAGAGCAGCATGTTACTGTTGTAGCTGCTGGAGGTGGAGCTAGTTTCAACTACTTTATATACAGTTAGCTAGTTTAGTCCAGTGGTTCTCAACCTAGGGGTCGGGCCCCTCTTAAGGGTCACCAGATAAATCTGAGGGGTCGTGAGATGATTAATGGGAGAGGAGAGAAGAAAAAACAAAGTTCTGATACACAAATCTGTTTTCAGTTTTTGGAATTTTTCTCCAATCTTTGATTTTTGGTGAAATATTTGATCATTTGAACATTTATTGAAATGAAAGCATGTGAGAAGTTTAGATGAAAAAATCACTATTTGGTGGAGCTGTTAACAACTCATAGACATCTGAAATGTGACCCTGACTACACACTGCTTTTTGTAAGACGTCAAAAGACAAAAAGGTTGGAAACCACTGGTTTCATCTTTAACAGTGTGTTGGATTTTAAAAGCTTGTTATATTATCCATTATGTCAAATCTTCATCTGAAAAGTAACTAAAGCTGTCAAATAAATGTAGTGGAGTAGAAAGTACAATATTTCCCTCTGAAATGTAGCTGAGTGGAAGTATAAAGTAACACGAAATGGAAATACTCAAGTAAAGTGCAAGTACCTCAAAAATGTACTTAAGTAAATGTACTTAGTTACTTTCCACCAATGTTTGCACCTCTCTTACACTGAAGGTAGAATTAATACTCATATAATTACCATGTACGAATATAAACTTGTAACATTTCAGCTACGATTTGTTAGTTTTGTTTTTTCCAGTTGAGTAAAAGTGACAAACAAATCAGTCTAATTGTCATTTCCGTTTCTGAGTCCCAAAAACTTTTGTTTCTTAAGACAAGTGAAAAGATCTGCAGGTACAGTAAGAATATTCCAACCAGTTTTATAGAAATCAACTTTTTCCAGAATTTTCTAGAAATGCTGTTACTGTTGCTATGCTACAATCAAGGAAAATGTAACATGATTCTCAGAAAATACCAGAAACATAATAATTGCATTGGAAACAGGATAACATTTGCTTACTTCACTGATTTAAAAAAACAAACAAACAAAAAAACAAATAAAAAAAACAAATTGATTTGATTTGAAGTGTTTTTGCAGTGCAGATTACATCACATCTTGTTGCTATGTTGCATGTTTGCTTTTGTGCATGTATAAAATCATCTCTGCCTGTCCCACTGAACTATTATTTTCCTGAATGAAATTGTTGAACAAAACAGCAGCTTTAGAAAGAAGCTGTTGTGTTTAAATTTGGAATGAATGACACCAGTGATTTCTCACGTTACTGAAATCATTTCTACTATCAAACCCTGCTTCTAGTTGTTCCTGATGATGAGATCACATCATTAATGGTTGTCCAGCAAAAAACTGCAACAAGAAAAATAAAGCAAACAAAGTCAATAGCTGTTTGTTTTTTTCAAAGCATGATTTTGGGTTAATTTTAATAAAATTCTGGGTAAACATCTTTCCTATCTTTACAAAATCATTTCACAGATAATTTGACAATAGTTACCTCAGATGATGGGATGCATACTTGCTGTCTGTCACTATCTCTTAGACAAAGTAGGAAAGAAAGTCTTCATGTTTTCTGCTCCAGCCGTTTGTAGTTTTCTCTGCTCGTAGCTCTTTTTGGCCTTTTGATGATTATTGTCTGTTATTATATAGTATTGTTTTCTGTTTGACTGATTTTGTAATGTTTTGACTGCAGCTTTTTATGCCGCCATGTCGGCCAGATCTCCCTCGCAAAAGAAGGCTCCGACGTCATTGAGACTTACATCAGTAAATAAAGGTTCAATTAAAAAACAAAAGACCCCCCCCACATATCACACACTGAGGGGACATTCAGGAAAATAATGGACCATTCAACAAAGAATTAACATGCAATAAAGCACTGCTGAGACTATTTTATTTCAAAATGATTACTCTATGCTTTCCAAGATTACTCACAGTTTACACACACATGGTCAACATGTTCAGAGATCCCACCAACCTCCTAGTTTCATTCTTCTTGATTATCAGTATCATAAAAGCATAAGACGGAGTCAGTCATGTGTGCAATGCAGCTTTGATTAAAGAAATATTTTCTTCCTCTTGTATCAGAATAATAGAGTGATAATAGATTTGGGGGATGCCCTTGATATGACTTCAGGGACGGGGCTTTGCATGTGTGTGTCTTTGCGTGTGTGTGTGTGTAAGCAGCCAACGAGGTCAACAGCATTTGGCTCAGCCCGGTGGATCCTATCCTCATCTCTTGTCTTGTCTTGGCAAAGCAGAGTTGCCATTCACCACCTTCTATTTGAAACCAAATCAAACCCTCCCTGTCTCTTTTAATATTCTCTGTTTGATTTACTCAGTAAAATCTCTCTAAAGTGTTCTCTACTCGTCCAGTCAAGAAGAAAAAAAAGCTGAGAGTTGATCAAAATGTTGATACGCTCATTTAGTTCACCTTCAGTTATTGCGCTGCTCTCCCAGCTTTCAGTAAGCTATCACAACAGCAGTGATTGCCCTGGGTTTCCCCTTATAGGCTACATATAAGCTTGCCTAGTCCTTTGGTGGAGATTATTGGAGCTGCACACAGCCTGAAAGGGAAATTTTTCTGACACTAGTCCTGGCTCTGCATGAAGAGCAGAGCGTTGTTGTTTGAAGATTTTGTAATTGCAGCCTCGTCCCTCACTCTCTCTCTTACAGCAGAGTTCTCTGAGTTTAGTCTGACTCCTAATAAACGTTCTCTGATCTGATACGTGTGTCGTACCTTGATGCAACAAGTAATGCAATGTGTCAGTCTTCAAATGCTCATATTGAAATTAATATATTATTTTTCTCTCATCATATAACGGGCTTCTCTGTCTGCTTTCCTTTCACAGGCTCTACACGAAAGATAAAATCCCTCCGCGACCCCTCAGCTAAAATGTCCAAGTCTGACCCCCAAACGATGGCGACGATTACCATCACAGACTCTCCCGATGACATCGCCCTCAAGGTCCGCCGCGCCGTCACCGACTTCACCTCTGAGGTCACCTTCGACCCGGAGACACGGCCAGGTGTATCCAACCTGGTGACGATCCATGCCGCCATGGCGATGATCAGCGTAGAGGAGGCGGTGTCCGAGGCCAGAGGGTTGGACACGGGAGCATATAAGAAGCTGGTAGCAGAGGCTGTGATCCAGAGGCTAACGCCCATCAGAGAGGAGATCGAGAGGCTGAGGTCGGACCGGGCTCACCTGGAGAGAGTGCTATCCCAGGGGACCCAAAAGGCTCGAGAACTGGCCGCACCTGTGCTCAGAGAGGTCCGACAGCGAGTTGGATTCTGCTGAAAAGCAGCTGGGTTGGAAAACGATGGCCATGTTTGCACTGCAGGCCTTTAACGCTGAATGCTGCAGACATCAAATTCTATTAATGACTGTTTACATCTATTCTAGGATGTAACTGTGTTAATATCAACATGTGTTGAGAGCAATGTGGAAAAGACCCAACTGAAGAGAAATAGAAGAAAAGAGAAACAGAAGAAAGTCACTTATTGTTTTTATATATGTTCTTTTCAAACTTGTTTTCAGCATATCAGGGTTGTTGTAGGTGCCTTTGACTTTTGGCTGTATTAAAGGGAAAATCCACTTTATTACAAGTTGGAGCTTTTCATTGGTTTGGCCATAGTTTCTATTCACCAAGTTGATTGCTGAGATCTCAGAATACAACAACATTGCTAAAAAGACGAAGGCAAGAAACCTAGCAGATGTTTAAACCCCCACTATGATCATATTTATTTAGAAGGAGAGAAGAAAGGTGAATGGTATTGTCTGTTGTAAACATCCATCACACTTCACAGAATCACTTTCACTTTGACATATCTCACTTACTGTAGTTTTTTTTTTAGTTTTTCCTTGAAATAAAGTGCTTATGATATTCCGGCTAAACTGGCGGATTATTGGACTTTGTCATAGTGATGTCACCTTGTTCCAAGATTCCAGCAATTACTGGTGAGTACAATGTTATCATAACTAATAGAAACAATGGCCAAAAACATTAAAAATAAGATTCAAGTTTTATTAAAGCAGAATGATCCTTCAATGTGTTTCCATGCAGGAAATATTTTTAGTTTTTTCCAGTTTTGAGTCTTGTCCATGTTCAGCTGATCTGCTGGGCCACCGTAATTATAATAATGACAACTTCCTAACGGGTTTGCATGTGTTGTCATGATGGTCACACGAAGTCTGGACTGACAAAAAAGAAAAAATCTTGTTAATCTGGTTTGATACATCTACAGCTGTGAAATTTAATGCAATCTGATACAACAGACCTGCAATAAACCATCTGTGAAGCACCTCAATTTTAGTTTTGTTGACAAAAGTTTTAAGAGTCTCGTCATTTTTTACCTCATAGTTATGATGATGTGATGTTGTTCTGGACTGCTTTATTCTGAGAGTTGACCAATATTCTGCCCCGTCATGTGTTGTGTGTTAACAGGAGTGGACAAAACACTAGAAAATGTCCTTTGATATGCGCATAGATATTTGAATATTTATAATATACATATAATATAAAATATTTGAATGATGAAACTGACACTGGAGATCATTTGAGTTTTTTTTTTTATTATTTCTTATTTTTGTTATTGGTCAGTCACTACATGAGTCATTACATTCAGTGTGTTATAAGAAGACAGGCAGTGAAAGTCACTGTGGAGTATCACCTTTTCCAAAACTAGTGACTAACAAGCTTTAAAGTGTTTGACTCTTTATCGCTTCCTCTTTTTTTTTTTTTTTACAGTGCAATATGACATCATTTACCAGGTATAAAAACAGTATAGATTACATTATGCACAACACAACACACTAACAACAGACACATCACTTCAGTAACTAAATAACTGTCTTATCATCCTATCTGCTGATTTGCAGGGAAACTGTCTCACCTTCATCACACATCATGGCGCCTAAAAAGGAGTCAGAGGTAAAGACTTGAACACTGAGCACTGACACTGAGGTGATGGGAGTGTGTGTGTGTGTGTGTTCTGCTTGTATGTTATTGTTGACATTAGTTTATTTTCCTGTATTTAAAAATACACACAGACATGACATTTTGTACATTTACAGCTCAGCAGGTTTTTTTTCCTTCTCTGTCTTCATAATGATGGTAAGTTTTTGACATTTTGAGAAACATGAATATCATGAGTATATATATACACACACACAGTCGTACACTTTCTAAATGAACACAAACTGTCTTTTCACTGTTGGACTTCATCAGCAGGCACACACACACACAAACCACACACTCACTGCACATACATGAACACTACAGTGTTTTCTTTCTCTCTTTCTCATCCCTTTTTCTTTCCTTCTTCCCTTCTCTTATTTTCCTTCATTCTTTTTCTATTTTTCTTCTTCTTTGATTTTTTTTCTCGTTTTTCCCTTTTTCAAAATTTGATGATCATCCCTTCTTGTCCTCACTACTCTCTGTAGAGTTTGTCCTCCTTCTGCCATTTCTACTTTTACAGTTTTTCTGTTCTCTGCCATTTCATTTCTTCTAATTGAAAACGCACTTTTTTAGTACTCTAATATTCCTTTGGGGACTCACACCCCATGCACAGGGACCCCTGCGCGCGACACGACACACACACACACACACACACACACACACACACACACTTTGGACTGTGCTGTGGTTTTTCCATCTCGGTGTTTACCTGGGAACGGAGCGTATCCTTGCTCAGTTTATTTCCCTTTGGTCCTTTTTTTCTGTTGGCATAAGCAGCTGACAGAATATAAATAAAAATATATGGACTACATATACACACAGCACCAGGCTGTAAATCACAGCGACCTGTTAGCATTGTGACAAATGCGTGTTGCTGATATCGGTGTGGTGTAATAAGTAGCCTGTTTTAATATGAAAGCGAGACCGTAACTGAACCGTTTTATGCGCAGAAATAAAAACTTTAATAGAGTCGTTATAAATGTTACTTTTTAAAGAAATCTTGCTAAATGGAAATGGTGTCACATGGAAACAGTCTGGGTAGAAAAATAAAAATAAATACGAGACATTTTACTGATGTTGACCTTAGAAGGTGTGCATGCAGTCAGCAGTGCAGGAAACCAGTAAACCTGAAGCCTCTCAATCTTCTCTGATCTGAACCTACTGATCTAACACACACAGTCATTACTCAATCAAATATGTCTTTATTGCGTTATTACACACTGAGACGCGATATATTTCATGAAGAATATGATCATGCGCATTTTTCCTCTGAATTAATAAAGAATATCTATAAAACGTGCGTGCATGTGTGTAGGACATATCTGGAGTTGTATCTCTTTCTGCTATTTTTGACTTTAAATATTCCTAAAGAGACTTCAGCTGTCATTAATTAATCTTTTTTTATATAATTTGTATAATTTGATTAAAGGATCATTTCGGTTCTTGCGGCTTCAGGAGCTGAGAGGCGGAGATGTTCAATTTAAATCACGTTTCTCAGCACGCAGCTCAGTGAACTTGAAGATAACTCGTCATGGACACTTGTCTTTTGTCATTTTTAATTGTAAGTGGTAGTTGTTTTTTTTGTTTTTTACTGTGTAGACTGTAGCTGCATTATATTTTGATGACATCTGCTTCGCATCGGTTTAAAGTTTATTTGGCTTCGCAAAATTAAAGAAATGCACATACTCGGAAATCATTTTCATTCATGGTGGAAAATCGTAAAGATTCGTGTCTTATTAAAGGTTTTTTTCCCCCTTCCTGACATACTAGATTGGTCTTGAATGCTTTGAATTAAAATATATTCAGTTGTAAAAATGTCTTTATAAAAATCTGTTTAATGGTGAAAGAAAAACTCGCTGATAAACAAAACATATGCACACTCATTTCTTTGCGCATATGATTGTTATTTCCTGCTTTGATGTTTGTTTTTTTGTCTTCTTCGTGTTTTTACCCCCCGGCTCGCTAACCCTTGAGGAAAGTCTCCTGGTAAAACAAAGCAGCCTCTTTATGTATAAACGCGTTATCCCCTCTCGTTTCAATACACACATGTGAGGTGTAAAAGATGAACTATGACCTCATCACACAGCAGCACAATTTCTTCTTTTAAACGCGCAAACAGCCGCACTGTAGACCAACCGGATTCTGCATTGTACAAGTAAAAATGAGAGTCAGGTGTAGGATCTGTGCACACGGGCCTCTAACATCCTCACCTCTTCAGTCAGTGTGTGCGGCTCCTGCAGTTGCTCTCCACACTATATTTAGAGCGTTTATTCCTGCGTGCAGAGGAATCGGTATCCTTGGCCCGGGGCTGAAGGCGCTGAAACAACCCAAGAGCCGCTGTCAGTTCGGATGCTTTACTGCTCGCTGCATGCTTTATTTCCAGGGGTCAGGCGAGGTCAAGAGCTTTCTTTTACTAATTGAATATTAACGGCGCGTTTCGGCGTTTCCGCCCATCTTCCACGTGTCTGTCTGCTAGGTTGGAGTCAGAAAACAAAGTGGTTCCTGAGACGGATTTGAATCCAAGCAGTCCTCGGTTTGGGGAAAAAAAAAGTAACTAACAAAAAAACAAAAAAAACAAAAAAACAGACAGTTAGAGGAGAAATTGCATTTTTTGACTGTCAGAGGAATAGAGGAAGAGGAAGGAGTTTGTGAGGAAATATTCGAAGGAGTTGAAGCCGATGTAAAAGTTTCTATACAAGCCTCTGGAGATATTTTTTCTCATTTTGGAAAACAAGAGAATCAACCCGTTCAGAAGTGGCCTTCATGCTTCAGTTTTAGGTGAATAAGATGCCTTCGGTGCTATAATTGGGATCTAAACAGCAAACAGTTGGTTTTAGTTTTTACTGCTTGTGTTTAACGAGTTTCCTCCCACAGGGATTTAACAACCCCCCACCCCTCCACACACCCCCCCACACCCCCATATATACTGTACACATAGGCTACACACACCAGCACCAAGATTATTTACCACTTGTTTACCTCGCCAGAACTTTACGAACAACAAAACCATTCACATTTTGTAAAAGATAATTATTGTAGTATAATAAACTTCAAATCAAACTGTATTCAAATCATTTCAAACTGCCAGCGTCGTCCGTAATTAGTCCCAAAGATTTACAGTTCGTCTGATTGGCGACTGAATAATTGTTAGTCGATGTCAAATATATTTCAGTCTCAGCGAGCAGTGACATTATTTCCATGAAATCTTCAGCAGAATGATGGAAGGTAACAGTGTTAACCTTCAGAGGCTTCCACTTATGAAAAGTCAGCATATAATCCACTTATTGTGTGAAGGTTGCCCTGATGACGGAAAGTGTCAGTACTTTACCACCACACAGCGCATTTCAGAGACCTGAACGCTCCTACAGCATATTTCTAAATATGATTCCAGCCGGTAAAATATTCCAACAATATTCCAGCTATAAAAGTGTTTTTGTACGTGTATATTTCTCTCTCCTGTAGCGTAAATTGTTACTATGTTTTTAAATTTATTCCAGCGGTTTTTTTTTTCCGTCTTTGCTGAGTCATAATCCAGATGGTCAATATTCATTTCATTCTCATTTGACAAATGAACAGCAGTGACCTTTACAGAGTTTCATTTTGCGGTGACGCAGGTTGAGTTGAGGCCTGCTCGGTGCAGACAGCAGCCTTCACCTCCCTCTGTCGGATCATCCTCTGCTCTTCTCTCCCGATCAGCTTCCTCTTCCTCAGCATCAGGCCTGATGGCTTCACTGACCGAAGGCTCACTGAAGCGCCTCCGATTTTTGTGAAAAGCGATATTTGAAAAGCGATAATGTTTAAGAGTTTGATCAAAACCTGTTGCAACAATAACACCTGACATTATTATTATTACTGAGAGTATTAGTAGTTGTGTTATTATTAGTAGAATTATGTTACATCAGAGCTGACAATGCTATTAAAATATCAAAAATCATCTTTGCCTTTGATCAAAATCCAAATATTTCGTTCTTACTCAGCCAAAACAACATCAAGCACAAAAATGTATTTAGATTTTTTCATAGTGTCATTGATTATTAATTAATCGAATAACTGCACTCTGACTCTATATGTTATTTCAAGGTCATTTTTTCTCCGTTAGTAGTTTCGTCGGTATACAATGATCGAGTAAAATGCACGACTAATAAATAATAATCTATGAAATTAATAAGTAACAGCTGACAGAACCTTAGTAGAATTATAAATTATAGAATTATACACCGAGCGTTTCTATACTTGAAGCTAATTTGATAATATCCATATAAACGCTCTAAACGCACCATTTTAATGTTTTCTGTTACCGACCTGCAGATCTGCTGAAATAAGTGCTCAACAAGCCGAGCAAAGCCAAACCATTTCACTTGCTAATCTTCTCGTTCATTTTTGCGTCCCACCGTGCAGCTCTCAGATCAGCCCACCTGTCCTGCTGCAGCTCTGCTGTGGCTCCTCAGCTGTCGGGTGACACAATGAAGCTGTAATGTGACTTTTCCTCCAATCCCTGGTAATGATGGAATCAGCGGCTCAGGCATACTTTGTGAAAAGACACATTAAAATGACTTTGGGGTGTGCGCCATGAGGTGCAGGCCTCGCATGCACCGGCCATGGCTGACAGTCCAAGACCTTAATGATCCACCTTCAGTGAAGAAGTGAAGCGAAGCTTCAGGATCAGAGTGTCACAGAGGAGATACAACAAGGCTGGTGAGGTCGTGAATTATGCATTTATTTCATAATTCAACTCAAACGGACACTATTTTATTATTGTATGATGCTGTTTGCAGACACATTCTGCATTTATAGCAGATGTATAATGAGAATAAGATAATAAGCTAATGTATTTTTCTATATGCTAGCCTATATTATAGAGATACTTCTTTTAGTCTGCAATCTGGGTGACGGTTCCTCTTCCAGGACGCGCGTCTCCCTCAGCTGCCATTGGTCCAAAGACTTTGTCTCGCTGTCTTTCCTAACTTCTCATTGGACGCGCAGGTTTGACGGGGAGCAGGAGGGCCGCCCTCTGCGCCTGGAAAAATACTCCTCCAGAAGTGAGTATCAATCAGAGAGAAGTTGGAGGGACAGAAAGAGAAAAAGAAAGACGCGGAGTGGAAGGACGGAGAGACGCGCAAAGCGGCAGACCGCATCAAAACTGTTGATCTCATGCGCAGCCAGGATGGCACAGTCTGCCTTCAAAAGTTTGACGCGGCGTTTCTAGTCACAGTTGGGATTACTTTGGACACTCGGTGAGTTTGTGCCCCGCTGTAAACACTGACGTGTGCCTTATTTATTGTTTTGCTTCGCTGCGTTGGACGGACGGAGCGGGTTTTTCGCCGCGTCCCCCCCTTCGGGTGGATTTGAGAGAAATGAGTGAGAGGAGGCGATCTGCCGCAGCTCTGAGCTCTAGAGCCCACGCTTTTTCCGTGGAAGCCCTGATCGGCTCCAACAAGAAGAGGAAGCTCCGGGGCTGGGAGGAGAAGGAGCTGGAGTTGTCCATGGAGAGCCTCGCCACGGACGGAGAGGACCCGGCGCACTGTCTGGATATGGACCCGGGTCAGTGCGCAGACATGCACCACATCGCTCAAATGTCCGGATCTCCGTTATATCACTGCAGCGCAAAGCAAACCCACGAGTCCTGAGTCAAAACATGGCTCCACGTTCAATGACCCAACCCACGACGGTTCATGTAGGCTCCATGTGTATGTGGAGTCTTTCTTCTTTAAACCAAGTGAGAGATTCTGTTCAGTGATTCAGCTCAGCTGCAGCGCTGTTAAGAAGAAAAAGTTTTACTGTTGTAGATGTAGCATATAAACCTGATGCATGCAGGCCTGTAGGGAAAGTCAGTCGTGCTGCTCTGCTGTAGGAATATGATACTGAATATGAATCAAGAAAATTAAAAGGAGATAATTTGCTTCTGAGCCAAATCCAACCATCAAAACAGCTTTCAAAAATAATTTGAGGCTCCACATTAGACCAGATGACGTAAACGTGTCTTTTTTGTCATGGTGGGTTGGCTTCTCCAAGTTTTGACTCAGGACTGGTGGATTATAATAAGATAAAGAAATATGATATAAACGACATGATGAAAACACTTTAACGAGTCAAGGGGTCAAGTTGTGTTGCTGCTCGCTTTCAGCATGAGTTTGGCTGCAGGCCTGCAGACAGGCCTCGTCTTGTTGTACGGAGGCACAGAGTCAAATAAATGATCTAATCTGATTCGTTCATCTTCAAAGAGGAGTAAACCTTAGATAATATTTAGAAAGATATCCTCTCACTGCTAAATAATAAACTCCAGGCCTCACGCGGCCTCGGAAGTAGATGCGTGCGGAGTAGAAGCGTCCGTCTTGCTCCACAGAATCTCCAATATTTTCAAGGTATGAACACGCTCTAAGAACTTCTAGGTAAAATTCAAGTCTTTATTCATGAGGAATATATATTCAGAGTTTGTAAGATATGAGACAAAGTAAAACTGTACTCCAGTAAATCAACGATGAGCCAAACAAGGCCTCTGCGTAAAATATGTTTAGATTAGACACAGTAATACCTTCTTTAAATACACAGTGTGTAAGAAAAAAAAGACATACAAGAAATCACATAAAGTTAAATTAAGTGAAATAATTTAGCAGGAAAAAAACGAGGAATTGAAGGGTTTTTGTTTACTGGGTTGATGTGGAAGAAATGACCCATCGTGAAAAACAAGATAAGTGGTGCCATGTTGTTTAAGCAGTTTTAAAATTCATTTAGACTATAACAAACATGCACATATGAAAACCGGCAATTTTCGGGCAAAACTGCATTTTTTCTGTGAGCATTTCATTTATATTTTGTGCCAATTTTAGAATTCACGGCTTATTTGCATCACCATGAACGTAATAAAAATTTTAGCATGTAGGGTTCAGTATTACTGACATTTGTGAAATTAATCAACTACAGGTGTAATCCAATATTCAAGCTTGGCTCTTTCACCATAAACTACTTGGATTTGAGTGTTTGGAGATGATATTGAGATATTCTTTGGACTCATACTGAGATTCACATATAAACCTGCTGCGCCGCTGAGAAGTAACATCAGACCTGACGTGACTTTTAACCTCGATGCTTCTTCGCTTTGAGCTCAGACACTTTGGCTTCTTCTTAAACTGACAGATACACAGCTGCACGTCCTGCTTGACACACAGTTTAGAGCATTTTGGACATTATTCTTTTTAAAAAATTCAATATAATTCAGTCCAAACAATGTTCGAGGACGATCTGAGTTCGGTGCTCTACATTTTTGATTTATAGAAACTTGAATCATCACTTTAGGGATCATGTACCCAAATGAGATCAGTTCTTATTTATTAAATATATTTGTCTTGAAATATCCTAATCATATTATCTTGTACATCATAGGTCACCAAATATTTGTAGAAATGTAGAAACAGGCAGAGATGAATCCTCCCTGTGTCTGTGTGCTGCAGTCTCAGGCCGGCGCTAAATCCCGCTGCCTGCTGCAATCTGACCTCCGGGGCGCAGCGTCTTTACGCACGGCTCCACTCCGGTCTGAAAAGTTCTGTAACTGATTTAAAAGTCAAACTGTAAATAATGAAAAAAAGAAGGATAAATCATTAGGCGAAGTGTGTGAGGAGGGGGATTTTGTAGCAGGGAGTCCCATGGGAAGATTGTTATTGTTGGTATTAAAGTGCAGAACTGTCTCTGCTGGAGTTAAATGGGGGAGATGAAACCAAACCTTGATTACAATGTTGCCAATGGCAAACAGCTTGTTTGTGCGTGCTTTAAAAGGTCAAAATAATTAACAATAATTAAGGCTTAGACATCATTAAACAACCCCTCAGTCATTTTATATTCTTTTTTGGTTGTGTGGGGCAGAAAAGTCATTCTATTCATCTTCTCCCAGGATTCGTCCTGTGTAGTTTCAGAGTTCTTGGCTGAATTAATAACCCAGTTCCCGGCTCCTCGCTCCCCCCCTCCCAAACCCCCCACCCCCGGTTCCACTCATTAGCAGTCGGGTTCTTGGCAGGTTCAGCGGGTCCTGCTCGGGTCCTAAAGCCTCCGCTTTGGCGCGTCGGGCGGCGGTGACCGAGAACAGCGAGTCTCTGTGGTCAGATTGTGTGGTTTAGAGGAATCCTTAACAGAGTGATTTTATTTTTACTCAACTCCAGGCTAGGTTGGAAGCCGGCTGGTCGTATAACACGTTTATTAGCCTTAAAGACAAGGGCAGGACTGAGACATGCACAGGCTCTGAACTGAGTTCGCATTTAATGGTCTGCCTGTAAGAGCTGAACAGTTCAGTAAGCACAGAAAATGTAATAGTTTTGTTAGACTTCACAAAACTACTACAACCACATTTCCATAATAGTTATCCTTAAAGACAAAAATTAATAAGTTAAACTACATTCAATATAACTCTATATTTAATGCCACCGATCAAAGGCCTGACACATTTACAAGGTGACATTTTTCGCTTTTACGCACAGATTACGCACAGAACTAATTCACTACAAACACCTGATGTTTCACCAGGCAGGTGCTAATTAAAATCTGTTACGATTACTGCATAATATCATTTTAAATTCAATTAAAAGCTGATTCTTTCACTTCTGTAAAGACTCGTTATTCGGTCCATTTTGAGCATGCAGGCTGGTAAAAGAGATGCTTATATGAGCGGGACTGAAGCTTTTACTTCTTCCTTCGTGCCTGAGTCTCCATCAGTGCAGAGGGAACAGGTGCGTTCACTGAGTGGATTGGGTTACTCTCTGATTTCATGGTTGGCAGGTTGCTACTGTCCCCTTCAGAAAAGGTGTTGCAACTTCATTAAATACATCAACTCCCCTAATTAGATGCATGGAGAAACATTTCACTACAAAAGCTAAAACTTCTTAGCAGCAGTCAATTAAAACTATAACTTGAACCTCTAATTAATTAATCTATAATTAATTTTACCCTTAAAGTTAAAAATAAATTACTGTTTCAACAGCATATAACAGGATCTCATATACTGTACGCTCTGTTTCTGCTCTCCATTGAATGTATATGATGCTGACTCAAATATTAAAACTTTTTTTATTGGTGCATCACTGCATCATTTATGATGTGAGCATCATTTTATACACACTTCCCCAAATTATATTTGGTAAATTTGTCTAAAATACAATTTTAGCCTGACATATTTGGTATCTTAACTGGAAGTAAAAATCAAGTGAACAATATTTAGCCGTACAGCTTGTTTGGAAAGCCACCGGCACGTTTAAGACCTCATTTCGCTTTATTAAAAGGCATCTCAAAAGAAATTTAATATTCTGAAACAGATGTGGAATTTCTGCCTGCTACCAAAATAAAAACGGTCATGACTGCATGTCAGACTTAATAATAGATAGCACAAATGTCTGCCTGCTACTAGTTTAAAAACTCTGCTACATCATCAAAACCGTCTACTCAGTAGAGGCATATAAGGTACACATAGAGAACTATTAACCTATAAGTGTAAAATGTATAATTGCTCCCCAATTCAAAATAGTTACAACTTCATAAAATACTAATCTAATTCACAAATGCGTGCCAGCAATAAACATTTCTACCTACTTCCTAATTAAAAGCCTTCTGTTTTTGCTTAATGTACATGTATATGTGCATTACACCCATTTTTCAGTCAATCTCAGCCCTTCTCCAGCTGTCTGTTAGCTAGTGTGTGTGACTGGATGTGTACTGTGACACAGAGGACATCGGTTGTGATGTACAGCACGGACTTGGTTGAATTCAGACCAATTAGTGGCCTGCAATGGATGTCAGCCTCACTTTAATGAGGCCTGGCATGAGCTGATTGGAAGCCTTTAACCGCAAGATACAGGGCCCGAGTGTGTGTGTGTGTATGTGTGTGTGAAGCTAACCACAGCAGATGTCAGAGCAACGTTCTGCTGAGTGGACAAATTTTTGTTCATCAGTAAATGTCACTTTTTATTCATTCTGCTTACAAAAAAACCTCAGCTGAAGCTTTAACTTAGAAACTGAAATTAAAGTTTTATATAAAGTTGATTCTGTGTCATACTGGACCAAAACTATTGTCCTGTATTTCCAGTTTGGCTATTTTTTGATGATTATATTCTCAGTGTTTGAACTTTGGAAATGAACTGGCTTTAGGCCTGATGTTTGATTCCACATGAACATATAAACAAACACATGCATATAGCTGCTACTAGGTGGTGTGTTTGTCTGCATAAATCCAGCTTTTGGGTTGGAATGGTGTGTGTGTGTGTGTGTGTGCGTGTGTGTGAGTGTTGGTGAGTGGAGGAGGACAGGTCCTTGAGCCTGATGACAGGGCGGCCGGGCGGAGTCAACAGACTCCTGCTTGGCCAACGTTTTTCTCCCCCGCATCTCGGAGGAGCTCCTGCCAAATTATCTGATTTGATCGGGCCGCCTCGCTCTCTGGAATGCGTCTCTTTCCTCTAGACGCCTCCGTTTCACACACTAACATCCAGTCTGAGATGCTTATAGCAGATATGGGGGCGCTGAATGTGGCTTTTCAGCCTGTGTTTGTTGCAAATATTCAAGGAACTCTCAGTTTTTATGACTGAAAGTTTACTTTTTTATTTTGTAAACTAGACTGACAATCTTTTAGACTTATCACCTTATTTAGAGGTAATAGAGGAGGTACTTTAAGTATTTAAATTGACAATAAATCCAAAATGAAACATTGGGGAACATCATATTATAAAAATGAAATGCCACTGAATATCAAAACTTTTTGTTTGGTGATTTGATCAGGAAGGAGCCTCCATCATAATAAAAGTGGATGACACTGATGACACAACTGATATTTGATTAAAACCTGATGGTGACAAAATTTTAGCAAAACTTTGTTGGGAGTTTGTGCAAAGCAGCTCTAAGCTGAAATAATTGGATCCTTGTTGCCGTGTCAGTGCAGCAGACACTAGAGCAGCTACATAATTATAACAATTCATGGAAACATCAAATGTTCTGTAAAAATTGGCAACATTGAAACAAATGACCAGAAAAGACCAGTAACCTCAGGTTGCAGTAGTATTAGTCCAACACTGTTTAATCAACTGTATATCAGTGTATTAGCAAAATCTCCCTCTGCTAATTACTCAAATTAAATACCTTCAGTTTGTATGATCTAATCTCACTGGTCCCATCTGAAGAAGCTTTACAACAGCGAAGACTAGTAGTTGCTTTTTTTTATATTTGCTGGAATTTGAACTATCCCTTTAATTCTAACAGTATGAGTCACAAGTGTGTTTATAAAGAGTGATTGACTGGCTGAGAGTATATCTGCATGTGTGTGAGCAGTGGAAGAGAAAGAAGTGGAGAGTAATGCGCGACAGTCTTCAATGGCTGCAGTGACACTGAAAGGATCTCCCAAGAAGATGATGGAAAGTCTCTCTCTGTCTCATTACACCCCCCCTCCACCCCACCTCCACTCCTCCCCCTGCACTCCTCCCCTCCTCCCCTCCTCCCTCTGCTCTTCCTATCTCCATCCCTCCTCTCAGTGCTCTTGTTTCCAGCGGGGTTGGCTCGGCTTGCGCTGCGGTGGTTTCGCCTGGGACGCTGTCCAGTCTCTCAGCAGCTCTGCATTTGCATAACCATATTTGTGTGCCCTTAGTCTGCCAAGTCAACCTCCTCGTGTCGGGCCTCAATAAATAATACATTATTAGATTCTTTTTTTTTTTTTTTTTTTTTTTTTGGATGGTGATGGTAGTGTTGGAGGGGGTGTAGGATATTCAGCTGTAAACTATTTCTGAGAAAAGTGAAATAAGAGCTAGCATGTGTTGATCTTATGAGGATTTTATCTGGGTAAAGTGCAGCTCTGAGGTGTTGTGCGTTAAAGATTTGACATCCCAGCTGCAAAAAAAAAGATGATGCATTTTGATATTTAACCCCAAAAGATTTTCATTTTACTTTTAAATAACAGCACACATATAGGCTTTAGGTAACATTTAAAGGTTGGAGTCAGGCATAATAATTCATCGTTGGGAAATTCTGCATTACTCTTTAAGTGAAGTGGATTTTTGATGTAAAATCCACATTGGATTTAGAGTCTGGTGTAATTTATAATTTCCTGTTTCACTTTAAATAAATAATTCTGTTTAGGGGAGAATAATGCAGTAAAGATAACAGTGAAAATGCATGTAGTGGACAAAATAAAATGAATACCTTATTTTGATGCAGCAAAAGTGCAACTGTCGCAAAGATCGTGCAAGCTTCTTGGATGGCCTATGATCGTCTAGGTGTTCTTGTTATTTTGTCCACCCCGCCGTGACCGGGACAGTTGAGGATTTTGATTTAAAATAAAGTGAGTGTGACGAATGTAAAGGAGACTGAGGTCATCTGTGTCGAGGAGGCTGAGACCGATGGAAAGCTCTCCTGTAGGTCTGGATCTTTGTCAGCATGGAGGGAACGTTTTTATCCGCTTTAACATTGTGACCGTGTTGATGACTTTTAATGGTCAGTCTGTAAAACTTGTTCCAGAAGGAGCACTGGGGGGAAAACTTCATTTGCCGAACGCTTCCCATCGGAATTCTTCATTGTGTGGCCCAATTTGAGATTGAATATTTTCCACATCGCATTTCAAAGGCTTTGCGCAGCATTTATTCTGCTTTTGACATCAACCCAGAACTCCATGACGAGTTGAGCCAGCGAGCCAAACTCGGCCGCTTCTCTCCAAGCTGCAGACGGCAGGTGATTTGGATTCAGCAGTGAGCCGCTGTACTTTCTCAGCGTGCCAAGTTTCCTGCGTAAAGCCTAAATCGTATTAATTCAACTGTTTCAGAGCTGCTTTCTCATTCATCTCATTCATTTCTCCCTCAGACTCGGAGGCGAGTCCCGGCTCAGACGGAGAGGGTCTGGCCGAGAGGACGTCGTGCTCCTTCGGCTCACCTGCCGACCTTGCCCCCGGCCCCTGCGACCCGTCGCCCCCGGCTTCCATGGAGGAGATCCAGGTGGAGCTGCAGTGCGCAGACCTGTGGAAGCGCTTCCATGACATCGGCACTGAAATGATCATCACCAAGGCTGGAAGGTAGGCCACACACACACACACACACACACACACACACACACACACACACACACACACACACACACACACACTTAGGGAGTTTATGCGCAGCTCCGCGGCAGATCCATGGCGCAGGCGGATTGTGGCCAAAAAGTGCGTAAAAGACCATTTGCGAATTTTTACTCACATAAAAGTTATCCCTCAATTATTTGGCCGAGTGAGTTTCTATTCAATTCTATTATGAGTCATCTTTTGGAGAGGGAATTATTTCTTATGAGGTCAGATTATTACAACTCATTCTGAGGTCGACACACACGCAAACACAGAGGTTTATCAAATGTGCAGGCCTGAAATCCGCAGACTCTATAAGAAAACACACACACACACACACACACACACGCACACGCGCGCGCACACACACACACACACACACACACCTCTGAGCTCTGTTTGGAGGGTGTTAATGTGTTGCACGTGCAGGCCGCTCTGCTGCGTTCAGGCCTTCATAACGCGGCAGGTTATTCCTGATGTCGGAGAAAAAGCGGAGCTGGTTCTAATTAATTTCTATATAACATGTTCCGGGTTTCCTCGCTCTCTCGGGCCAACAGTCCAAACCCAGAGCAAGAGCAGAAGTTGACCTATAGGAATCCTCAGGGAGAACATGTCCCTGCTCTCTGCTCTGCTCCCCGCGCCCGGGGCGACGCACATTTCCACCTACATTTCCCCATCTGTTCAGATCAGTCGGCATGACTGATAACTGGGTTTATTATTGCTTCACCTTCACTACATTATGTCTGACTTTAACAAGATCTTTATGATAGTGTTGAGTATTTAAAGCTGTTTGTTCTTCAGTCAGGCGGAAACTCCGTCAGTGAGGTGAGATAATTTCCTGCGAAAATGTTTGTACGAAAAAATATTTATTTTAAATTTTTCGTTAGTCTGGTGCAGAGTTGTAACTTATCCAAGACTTTGTTGCGTTGTGTGGACACCCGAATCATCTATTTCGTTGTTATCTTTTCATTTAAAATAAACGCTATAATCCACTTTAAGGATTTGAGCAAATAGATTTTTGTGGTTGAACAAATATGGAGTAATTAGACCCTTAAAACTAAACACTTCTGCATTATTAAATGGCGAATAATATGCAGTATATGTACAATATTTTTCTTGCGTAATGGCTAAAAATATATAAAGGCTACATGAATTCAAGAGTATGAACAGGTCAGTCTTATTATTGGAAGATTTATTTATAAGGGCGGAAAATGACCTTAGAGGACTAAACGCGTCTATCGGTCGTATCTGAGACCAAATAAGAATAAAAAAAATCACAGAATTATTTCTGTGTTTTTCATATTTTTTTGTAATATATAAAATAGCTATTGTAGATTTATTTATTTCACTCCAGTTTATGAAAGCAGCTGTTTTATTTTGTTTACAGGCTACATTTTTGAGATCAGAGTTTTTATTTTTGGCTGCTTGACTTCAATGAGACCAAAGCTGTTTCAGCTCCTCCTCTCTGTTCTGAGACTGAAATCAACTCTAACGTCGTCCTCCTCTCCTCGTTACAGACTACAGCGAGCCTGTTTTCATGAATTGGGTCTAAACTGGTACTCAGCTCATAAATAGAGCAACAATCAGTTTGCGCTGAGGCAGAGTGAAGGCGCACACGACCGTCGCCGTGTGTATTTCACGGCCTGCTCATAATAAGCCCATAAATCCAGAAGAGAAGGGAAGCAAGAAAACAGCCCTCTTTTCTCATTAGTCAGGCCCGGATTTACGACCTTTAAATGAAAAGGGAAAAAATGCAGCGTTTGAAGTGCAAAATGAGGAATTAAGTTAAAATCTCTCCCCTCCGTACACAGACAGTTCTTTAATATACGTGCATTTTTACTCGTTTTATAAATTGTAATTTTCGTGATTGTTGCATCAGTAAGCCTTCAGATTTAGACTGCAGTTACAAAGTGGAAGGAACTGGATGCTAAAATATTTTATAACACAGAAATACATTTACTTGCATATAAATTACATCCTCAATTTGACTTAGATTATAAAGTGTTATCCTAAAAAAAGACTCAAATACAGCAGAGGAATAATATTCCAGGATTGGTAATATTACAGGAAACAATAAGAAAGAGGTGCAAAGGTCAGAGGTCAGACTGGTATGACAGTATTGAACAAAATATTTTCATTTTACACTAAAATAGTAGAAATATGCAAGAAGAAGAAAATAGTCAAGTAGAGACAGAAGAGATTTTTCACTTTACAAAAACAGTGAGTGACATTCTTTTTTTTAAATTTGGCGAGTCAGAGTGAAGACTGAAATCTGATCATATTCAGGATAATTGTGTTCAAGATGTTTTCAAAATGTGATTTTATTGAATAAATGTGAAGACTGTGTGTCCTTGAAATACAGTACTCTGGCCAACAAGTCTGCTTCCCTTAATTCAAATTTGGTAAATCTGCTGCTTACTTTATAAGCTGCAAACTGGTCTGATGGATGGATTTAATTCATTCTTCAGTTAGAGGGGCCAATCATTATTAATCACATTTATGATGTTTTTCTCAATCTAGCCTGAAAAAAGTAGCGATCTTTGAAAATAAATTTGAATTTAAACAGAATAAAATCGTAACATGTTTGATGTTTGTTTTTAGGAATATTTTTGGATTTCCAAGGAACAGCTTTAATGAACAGTGTGATCAGTCTAAACGTGTGTCTGCTTGCCGACTGATGTTTACTCTCAACTGCACAAATATCACAGTGTTGAAGTTTAAATGATTGCAGACATCAGGCTGGAGAACAGTCATTTCTCCTCATTTCATCCATTAAATGCTAATAAATCATCAAGAGATTCATGCTGAGAGAAAAGAAAAAACTCTCTGAATTCAAAAACTACTTTCATATTTTTGTAAAATGATTCTTGCTGGTTTGATTTTTGATTACTTTTCTCCCGTGAATTCAGTGAACGTGACACAGCTACTGTTAAGTGAAGAAGTTATGTAACAGTCTATCTGTAGCTCACATGCTCAAATGTGGAATGATGTGTGCTCGGTGCCGGACTGCACAAGCATTTACAATAAACAACAATAATACATCTTCATGAAAATCACAAGCTCTCAGAGTATTCAGCGTATAATTGCATTTTTGGATGTTGTCACTTCAGCGTGCTCCTGTTTTTATCGAGTTGTTAAACTTGTTACACGTTCTTATTAATTCTTTCTAGGATGAAGTGCTTTTTAATATCAGGTGATCTCAAATGAACAGGCCTATATGCAACCTTCTCTCAGTCTTACAAACATTATCGGTCCCATTAGTCCTCATTTAGTTAGATCAGATTTTTATTAGATTTTCCCTCTCAGATCAGGTCACGTCACTCAGTTGAAGTGATCATTCTTCACATTTTATTTGATTTATTTTGCCTCTGTGAGCTGTTTTTAATTTTCTTCACCTTTACAAGTGTATTTCTCAGCAATTTTATGTCGGTTTTTCTCAAAATATCTATTCTGACAAGAAGGAAAAACACCTGCTTATATATAATAATCTACATCAGGCTTCTCTCTGATCCCATCTGCAGAAAAACTGACATGAAATCAGATTTTCATATAAAGCAGTGTGTTCTTTTTGTCTTTGTTTAAACTGTAAATGTGATTTCAGGACTTTTTTTTAGTTTTCAGACTGACTGTTACTCCATCAGATTAATCAGTATGTGCTGCTTTTCCCACTTCAGGAGGATGTTTCCTGCCATGCGAGTAAAGATAGCAGGCCTGGACCCTCATCAGCAGTATTACATCGCCATGGACATCGTACCTGTGGACAACAAGAGATACAGGTACCCTCCTGACACACACAGATACCACCAAGTCCTCCAGATTAAATGACCACATAGGTTGTTTGTACCTGCACTACAGAACGACTCATTGGAGCGTTAATATGCTGCTTTCCAAAACAAATCACTATTAAAAAATAATGATGTTTCATGATGTGACAACACTGTGGTTATAGTCTGGTTAGGTTAAGGCACAAAAAACACTTGATTAGGGTTAGGGAAAGATCATGGTTTGGGTTAAAATGTTCACTCGAAACATGATTACTATTTCCTTAAAGTTAGGCAACCTTCATTGTCATGGCAACAGTAAACATCACGTTACGGTTTTAAAAAAAATGCCCCGACTCGTGGTTGGAAACATGACACTGGCGGTTGGAAGCGGGAAGTGAATAGCGGTCTCCTGCAGCAGAGTCCACTTTCTGCCATCTAAATAACTATGTAGCCATCCACACAAGCCGTCTCCTTCTAATAAGGAAGTCACCTTATATAGACGTCATCTGAACTGCGACACTCCTCAGGGTCATAATTACTACGGCTGCTGGATCCGTCACTCAAATGTAACTATAGGTCGTTTTTGGCAACTGAATTTATGATCTATAGGAACCATCCTGACACACGCACATTCATGCTAGTGAATGCCTGTGCAGACATATCAGACATATCAGCTAGTCAGTGTCACCCAGAACAAAGGTTCCTCTCTGAACACAGTTACAGAAAACAGTGTTAAACCTATATGCAATTTAATTATCTTTGCATATTTTATTTATGTACCTTGTCATTTTACTCTCCATCCAAATGCAGAAATGTATCCCAGAGTTTCTCCACACAGCTGCTGTTAAACCAAAATAATTTAATTCTTTTGGGTTTCAGTGGGGAGGTTAATGCCCCATGATGGTCTAAAGTCTGTTTCAGATGCTTTTCAACCATGAAAATGAAATTGCAGAGGAAAAGCTGAGCAATGATATTTTTTCATAGGCATAAAAAAATATCAAGCATATACATAAGCACAAAAGAGCATCTCTGTAAATAGTAGGATCAGCCTTCATACATGAGTTAATAAATGCACAGCTGTATATAATATGCGCACGCACAGTCATATCTGCATGTGCAAATGCATGAGCAAGCCTGCACTCCTGCACCCCCGCTAGCTGGACACAAAACTGTATTTTCCTGGATGATTCTCAAAAGTCAGACCGAGCATAAACCTTTGGACCTAGTTGGATTGTTCTAATCTTGATGTCATTTCTCATGTTAGAGTTGTACGTAACAGGATTTGGGCTGGATATTCCAGCCTTTTTCATTTTTCAAATTTCTCATAACTGCAATGAGAGGTGTCCCTGTCTTCTACTCGACAATACAAAAAAAAGTAGTTACTCAAATCACTGACATCATTGAAGTGAAGCAAAAGTGATTAAAGTGTGCATGTGCTGGAGGAAGGCTTGTATATGACGGATCTCTCTGGATATGCAATAAGACTGATATCCTGGCCCACAGTACTAGTCCCTGAAGTCAGAGCCAGAGAGAGGAGATTGAAATGTATTCATCTTCCCACTAGCTGAGCTGCGGAGCCAGAGGCTGCCTGCAAATAGGATAACTCTCAGCATTCAGGTCTAATGATGGGGGAAAATGAGGTAAAGATGGAAAGAAAATTTGTGATGCTGGGTATACCTGTTGCTGGAGTGAAAGACGCTGCAGGTTTTACTTTTATGTCTCAGTATCCTTTTTCAGGTATTATGACAGAAACAAGGAAGTGAGATGAAGATGAAGAGAAAAATGTGTGAAGCTTACCTGCGTATGGTTTTATAGATGCTGACACTTCATACAAGCTGTGGTGTGATGAACTGATAATGTGGAAATTAACCTAGAGCTGTCAGTACATCTGAATAAGAGTTTGAGCAGTATGACGTTACTGTTTTTGTATCAAGGCTGCCAGTATACTGTTGAGGGTTAAAATTACTGTGACCTTTTTTAGTGTTTCAGCCAAAATCGCCCCCAAAACAGCATTTAGACGATCATCAGACAATTAGACAAACTGATGAACCTCATTTAGTCACAGGTGGAAATTAACTGATGCAGTCAATTCTATAATTTTGTTATTGACAACAAATTCTATGAAAAGACATAAAACAACAGTGTATTTGTCTGTATACATTCCAACATCCACAGCCGACAGGCTCTCAGCCTCAAAAGAACTGGTTCCTACTGAACACGTAAAATCTTTGAAAAAGTTCACAAATATATACTTTCTATTTCTAGAAAAGGTGCAATAATTTTTGAAAACAGCTGGGAACTGTAGTTTGTAGTTTTTAGCAAATATTACTCAAACAGGAATAAATAGTACCTTTGTTGGGACTATTTTTTGTTGGGGAATAATATACATTTGGTGCAGTACGGCAGCAGGATAATGTAGATGCGTTTGATTCAAAGTAACAAGTAAGTAAGTACAGTGCCTATGTTCATGTGAATGAAAGCTGTGGCTTATTGATTGTTTTTAATGTTTTTTGGACAACATTGGGGACGCTATGGCATAGAAAAATGTAGAAAAATTCAATATCTCCAGACTTATCCATCAAGGCCAAATGTAAGAAGATACTCATACTTAATCCAAATGCAAACAAAAGTGTCAGCCTATAATCAAAATTCAGATCAGGGTTATGTACTTGACGTAGACGAACACAGTAGTAAAATAAGTCCATATTTTATATTATGAATGAATTGAAATACACAAAATAATTACTTTTCACTTCAATTATTTTGTGAAAATACCTGAAATTCATATGATCCAAAAATAATTTATAGCATCTTGAAGTATATTTGAATTCAGGTTTTTACTTGTAGTGTAGTTTTTTTTTTTACTGTTACTTAAGTAAATCATTTTTCCACACTGTCTTTTAATGGTGAGAAAATTGTAGCAGCTATTCAAAGATATTTCAACTCTGTGGTGTATGAAATCTTTAAATGAATAATACATTTACAAAATGTTTATTTAAATTCGGAAAATTAAATAAATAGCTGAATCCAACCACGAAGCCCATCAGAACCTGATCCAGTATATCCATCCATCCCTAGAAAAAAACATATACTCTAAAAAAATTATTAAAATAATTCACTATGAGAAGAAATAAAGAGACATGTTCTTAAACGCATCTGTGAAACAAGTTCAGTTTGTGTGTTCTCAATAGTGCATAAAGTGTATCAACAGTGTTTGAGAAGCCTACATAGCTTTCTTGGCAGCTGCTGAGCATATTTTAAAGCAGAAAGTTCAATGGCATAAAACATGTTTATAGGGAGTTAGTTTTGTTTTCAAGCGTTGCTATGCGAGGGTGAATATTTGATTAAAGGCTGAGCGTGCTGCTGATATGTTCCCTCTCCCTGTGCAAAACAAAACCATGTCATCTCAAACGGAACTGGAGGGAGGTTCATATCCCTTGTGTCTAGTTATGTCAGATTCATTTAAACAGGTTACAAGTCTGCATAAAAAAGTGATGAATAAAAACAAAGTAAGCTCTTTGATCTGTGCACTGCACACATTTGATTCGAGCGTCATTCTTCATTTCATATTGTTGTTTATTAATGTAAAGTTTTCCATCGAAGCGCAGCGGACGTTCTGCCCTGCCGCCTCTCTCCGCTCTCCCACCAGCGAACCAAGACATCGTGGAGGATTTTAGAGGCCAGAAGATCTTGTAAAATTAAATAGGATTTTCTTCCTGGCTGGGGAATTTACCACAGGGCTTTGCAAACTGAGCTGGGAGCTGTCACTGGTGTGTCTGAGAGTCGTGGAGAGGTTGGGGTCTGGAAATTCGATCTTTATTGGAATCGACTTACTTTACTTGGGCTCCCTGCCCCTCTTTAGGAACGTCTCATTGGTACCACGCTCATTAAATCTCCATATATTACAGCTCTTTTATGTGGACAGTCGGTTGGTTTGTGCTGAGCTCAAGCTGCTGAGCGTGGGTCTGTCTGGCTCCTCAAACATACCTCGTCCCTTCAACTGTGTCAGAGCATGTTGCATTCTGTGTTAACACACACACGTACACACACACACACTCATATAGGTACCCATATACAATCAGAAACACATTCAAAAAGAATCAAATACACAGTAACGTATCTGCAGACATTTATGTTTCTACACATGAGAACAGTCACTGAATACAGTCGTACCTCAACCCCGATTCTGAAGGTAACTCTAACCTGACATTAACCCCAAACCCACGTTGTTCCCCCCACACAAACTTAACCTGTATTTACACATAATCCTATAAACTTTAATACAATAAACCCAAGTTATAATCTAAAACTGGCTCCATGTAGAGCTGAAGAGTAGAACAATTAATTTTCATTTGGTCCTCATAAAGACAAAAACACTCACTCACTCAGAAGTATGACCGGTTCTAAAACAATAAAACACACACACAGGCATTTAGGTTAATATACTTGTGAGGACATTAATTAATATAATTCGTCCCCTTAACCCCGATTTCTAATTTAACCTATTTCTATCCTATTTATCTGAATTTGGATTAATACTTAATCCTAAATCTAACCTTAATCTAATTTCAAACTGGCACCATGTAGATGAGAGAACTGGCAAAAAAAAAATTGTCATGAACATACACACACACACACACACCTAGGTACTCATGCTGCATTAGAGACACACAAATTGTACATAAAAACATTTGAAGGCATCTGACGTATGTTACTGTACTTGTGAGGAGTCATTGAATGCAGTTATTCCCTAACACTAGTCTAAACTAAAGCTGTTAAGTCAAGTAAAGTCAATTTGATTTAATTTTATTTATATAGCCTAAATGAATAAATCACAAATTTGCCTCAAAGGGCTGATCTGTACAGCTTCCATAATGTATGACATGAATGTCATAATTTATTTGTTTTTGTGAGGATGTTTGGTTCTCAGTAGAGACATAGAAGATCACTCACACTCATACATAAATCAAAACAAATTTTAAAGTGATAAAAAACACTAGAAACCGTTAACAGTCAGGTTTTTTACTCTACTCATTAGGACCACAATTAACCCTAAACCCAATTTGATAACCCTAATTAAAAAAAACCAACAATTTTGTAACCTTTATCCTTTAAACATTCATTCTTATCTGAAACTTCCCTGTGTAGAAGTAGGGACTAGCAAAATGTCATCATTTATCTATCTTTGCGAGGACATTTGGCCATCATAACTATAGAAATTTACGGACACACACACACGCTCAAACAGAACTGTTGGTCTTCTCCTACAAATTCAGAACACACATGCAAGTCAACCCTGAATGATAATTCAATAGCAATATTTACTCTGTCAGTACAGTAACCCAATATACAGTCTGGGTTTGGCAAGTGTGTAAATGTGTGTGTGTGTGTTTATGTGCATGCCTGCCTGTGTTTGAATATATTCATGATGAGCTGGGAACGCACACACACACATGTATTTGCTTTTTGTTGGGTTTATGTCTTTCTGTGTGTGTGTTTTATGTCTTAACATGCATGTGTGTTTATCCCAGTGGGTATAATTTTGTGTGTGTGCGTGAGAGAGGAGGAAAGAGAGAATTTTAGAGTATGCATTGCAGTTCGGTTTTGTCAGCTGTATGGTTTGGTGTTGGCTGAGAAGGGAAAAGACTCCTCCTCCCTTCGCCCCCATCTGTCCAGTAAGAGTGTCACATAAAGTCCAGTCTTTATTGATCGTGCCGGTGCCAGATGGCAGATTTATGGAAGATGAAAGCGGGGGGACTAATCAGATTTCCAGTTCTGTTTGGGGCTAAAGTTTCCTCGTTCCTTAACACTTTCCCTGCTACGCTGAGCGTAACCCTAAACAGTACTCCAAACAGGAAATTACAGAAACGCCTGGCACCCTTTTGTGTGTGTGTGTGTGTGTGTGTGTTAAGGTCAAATGTCAGAGCTGTGTGTGGAGGTGTGTGCTTGGTATGACATATAGTAAAAACACAAAACAGGTAGTTAAAATGATCCCTTTCTGTAGTTCATTACATCCATATTTCACTATTTAACAGTAAGCAATGGCATTTTTACATAAATAAATGTCAGTTCATGTTTTGACTGATACACCACTATAGTAACAGGAATTAGCTGGCTGGCTCTTAAAACCAAACTTAAGTGTGTGTTTCTCATTTCCACATTGTTTGAAATGAAGCATGACCACCTTCCATGGCTGAAAAGACAAATAAATGCAACTTAAAATAAAAGGAAGAAGACATCTCCACATCATTTAGCTGACTGAGTTTTGGGAAGTGCTGAAACATCACACCAGTGTAGGCTTAGTTAAGATCACTGACTAGAAACATACTTCCAATAGGGGAGACTGAGTTGTGTTACAGAACTCACAGAAACCTCATCTAGCTCAATCATGGAGGTTGAGTGAAAACGGGATCTCAGTGATGGCTGTGTGATGGTGGTTCTTTTAGATTCTCCATCTCCAAACTATAGTTTGGAAAACCACTAACCAGTAAAAAAAAAAAAAATCAGGTGGGTGTTAACTGGCCTCACATTCAACTTCCATTGGGATTATAACAACTCTCTGCACAGGTGGTATGTGTTTATCATTTTTATGGCAGCAAGGTACATAAAGAGCATACAAATATGAATAAAGAGATCAACCTGGGCCACACATCGCAAGCCCCACAATGCAATGTGTCAGATTTTATAAATGAAAAAGTTAGTAGAGTGACACTACACCTGCTGTCATGACACAAATGATTCATAAGAGTCTAAAAACTAAGTCTCTATTATATAGGAAGTAATGAATGACTGAACAAAGTAGTGATGTCGGACACAGACTCCAACAATAAGCTTTTTAAATGTGTGCACGTATTGTTGTGCATTTGAGTTGTGCTGTGTTTTGTACTTATAAATAGGCATGTGTGTGTGTGTGTGTGCGTGCGCATGTGCATGTGATGGGGTGGTACAGCCCTTGGAGGCAAAAACAAAAGGACCAAATGAGAGTTTTGTCCATGTTTCAGGAGTGAGTGATGACTTTGGCAGAGACACTTCAGATAAAACACTTTCAACTGAGTGCAGGGCCAGAACTAAAGGCAAACAGCTGTTAGACTCTCTCCCCCCACTTATTCTCTACCTCGCTTTCCCATTATGTGTTTCTCTCTTTCCTCTCCTTCTTCCTCTATCACTCTACCTTCATTTATTTCTCTCGTATGCTTCTTTTTCTCTATATACACTTTCTCTCTCTGTTCTTTACTTTCCTTTTCTTTTTTGAAACAGCGTGATATATATATCATTTTGACCAGTGGTTGGTGGACATGTTTTAATAATGAAAAAAAAAACAGTCTTTCTTTCTTTCTTTCTTGTTTTCTCTCTCTCCCTCTCCCTTTCTCTCTCTCTCCCTCTCCTCCCTGCTGTTTAATGGGTGATACACCCCATTGTACCCAAAGTCAAACACATCATCAAATATTGTGGCTGAGCTTAATTGAAACTATGCCGCTTGACTGTGTGACTGCATATGGAATATTTTATGTCGCTCTTGTTAGAAATTTCAAGCACAATGAAGAAACAACAGATGAGTTTTAAAAGCCGGTGTTGTGGCAACGTGGCCAAGTGTTTGGAGTTTGTTTTCCAGCTAAGTGAAAGAAGCAGAGGCGCTCCAGCCTTTTAGAAATCCAAACAGGCTTTATAATAACCCTGAAGTAACCTCAGCACTTCAGATGAATTTTCAAAACAGTGAAGTGATGAGAGAATATTAGTGCTGGGGATTCCTCTAACCTTCTGAGGAACAAAAATATGATTGGCAAATGTGTTTGAAAGCATGAGAAGTCCAAGTGATGCATGCAGAAAAAGTGAATGAAAATGTTGTAAACAGTAATTACATTTTCATTTTTTCAGGTTTGCATTAACATTTGAAGTAACTAAACTGACATATTTTGGGGATGCAAAGGATAGTTGAGCCTGAACTTTCTGCATCTCAAATATATTGTGTGTGTACTCAAGTAGGCAGGTTCTTTAATGAGATGAGAAAAAAAGATTAAAATGACCACCATTTTACAGAAAAAGATTTTTCCCATGCCTTAATAAAAATCATTTAAACTGTAACAAAAGTAACAAAAACTGACCAATAACATCACCAAAATACGTGTTAAAGATTTGTGAATTACCACATTTCCAAATGATCTGAAATAGTGATATTTCATGCATCACACAAAAAACAGCACAACATTTCATGTCATGTCATGTGAGGGTCCTCCTTCATTCATTTATGGTGGATCTATCCTCCATAATACAGTGGACAGAACTTCTTTGAATGTGAATCATCACACAAATATGTACAGTGTCAAAAAAGATTTGTAACATCAACTGCTTATATTGACCTCCATTTCCTGTGTCTGGAAAGAACGACAATTGTACTTTGTCTGTGTGTCTGCTGGTTCTGAAGACAGTTTCCCTGTGTTGTCCCTTCAGGTATGTGTACCACAGCTCCAAGTGGATGGTGGCAGGAAACGCCGACTCCCCGGTACCACCGCGGGTCTACATCCACCCGGACTCTCTGGCCTCAGGAGACACCTGGATGAGGCAGGTGGTCAGCTTCGACAAGTTAAAACTCACCAACAACGAGCTGGACGACCAGGGACATGTAAGGAAAAACCCTTTCTCTGCCTCTGTTTTTACATATTGCAATGGTTAGTGTTAGTTAAGGCATTTTTGCGTCTGTAGGCAAAGACCAATACATATTTAAAGCATGGTGCTATAAAAAGACCCATATAATTAATGAAAAATATGTTCATACTTCCCCTGACAGGGGGAACAAACATAATAAATTACACATTACTTATATTACTTTTCACTTAATAAATTGATTGAGCTGTAACTCATCAAAAGTATTCAATAAGCTACATCATGGGAAAATCCCTGCGCCCACACATCAATCAGACTTTAATGTGTTTTTTTTAAAATCGCTGGCAATGAATGCAATCCTGCAACAAAGATGATAGCTTTTGCAGCTGAAACACTTTGGTTTTAAATGTTGAAGCTGTGATTCATTAGTTTCATTTGTGATTTAAGTTTCATCTTATTTCATGGTAGAAATGGATGCACTCTTGGAGCCGTGAGGCAGTTTTTGGATAGAAATGTTTTTGATGCGTTTGCTTGAAAGGAAAGTTGACACGGTTCTTCATGCACTGGGTGAATTTCATGACTCACAGAGCCATGAGACTTCAGAATTGATTTTCTGCAATACGTGACAGTCTGCTCCGCCACATACTGCCCTCCCACACTCACACTGTTCTTTTTGAAGATGTTCCACCCTGACCGAATATTATTAGGTTTGTGGATTAGCATGGAGAGATATTAGAGGCCTGGGATTTGAACCGTTGCCCATGTTTAAATATATAATATTCATTTCCTCCATGGCTCTGTAAAGCATTTTGTAATGAAACAGTTTCGTTAAAGGCACTTAATGATTGGATTTGATTTGTAGTACACTCCAGCAGCCGCATTGAGCTGAAATTTAAGTCTGACCACAATCTGTCTGATTTACTGCCCTGCTCGTATCCGGTCAGTAACAGAGGTGGTGAGCTAAAGTAAGTCTCTTATTGGTTCTTGGCTGCTCTAAATGTGTAATGTGGGTTTCATAGGTGAAATATTTAACTGTAATGCAATAAGTTAGACCACAATTTGTTTGATTTACTGCCGTCCTTATGTATGATCAGCAAGTGGGCAGCAAGCTAAAGTGAGTCCCTTATTTGCACCGTACAGTTAGAAAGGGGTTTCATGGGAAAGGGACAATATTAAGTGGAAGGAAACTAGGTTAGCCTTTCATTACTAGCTTTGATTGGCCCCTTATGTTTAAATCTGCAATGAGCGCAAAGAAAATACAAAATGACAAAACTGTACAAAAAGAGTCTGCAAGCAGCACTGCAAGATAATAGTGTGTCAATTATGAGAACACACAGTGTTCACACTTAAGTATCTCTACATAATGAATCCTGAAGGGCCCTTAAAAAATAAATTACACGTGTGCAGTATAACTCTCTAAGATCATAAAAATCTGAATAATGGAAACTGGAAGTACCTTTAGTATCTTTTCTGCAAAATGTGTAAAACTACTTAGAGCATCAATTTAATTTCATAGTTTTGTGGATATTTGTGGAAATAAAGGCAGATTTAATTAATAGCAAATCCAGGCATGTCTCAGCTATTTGTGTATATTTAATGTGTTGTTGGAGATTGGTACAAACAGGAGAGGATCTGCTGTCTGCTCTCACCTGATCTGGATGAGAAAAGAGTTGAAGTTTTTATAAAGTGGTTCCTGTTGTGACGATCAAGCCATTTTAGAGCAGAGAATTTGACTGCTGTGCTCTGATATACTGTTGAAAACGGCGTGAGGAGCTGCTACAAATCAATTTCTCCTTCAACTTACCATTGACGCCGAGATGCCAGGTGATACGATGATTAGAAAAGCAGCATGGATACACCGCCATGACAGAGAGGTTTCCAGTGCTACGACAAAATGGCGGTGTCCAGTTTTTCGTAGCGAGCTGCGTGTTGCTGGCAGGTTCCTGCTCTGTCACAGCTCTGCAGATGATCACATCAGCTCAGTGGTGACAAATGTAATAACATATGGGTGATAGTGGGCGAGGATTCACATGCAGTGCTGTGTCGGAGTGAGGAGAGGTTGTCTTTCCTCTCCCGCTGCTCAGTTTAAGGGCTTTGTTTCCCTGAAGGAGTTTCGAGGCCAACGGAAATTCATTTCGGAGCTTCCTGTGTGGGAAACCTCACCACTTCTCACTCATCCTCTTGACTTGTGGTGTCGTGAAATGTCTGCCTCATCAGAAACAGACACCATCATGAATCATTAGACGTCACAGTGCACAACAGAAGCACATTCTGTAAGAAGAAAAAAAAATTATTATGTCTCACACAGACAAACAGTGCCCCCACGAGTTTGTAATTTTGAGATGAGATTTGCAGGTTTGGCTGATGGTTGCATTTGTACCATATCAAGACTAGGTCAAAACCTAGTTTATGGCTGGACCGCGTACGGTCAGTGTGTTAAATTATGGCCAGTTTATTACAGGGATAATCACTGGTAGTGTCTATAATGTGAATTCCTGGATATCAAATGTTAATCAGCAATTTTCTTTAGTGGTCCCAGTAATATTTCCTGGTAAAGAGTACTGAAGTAACATATCACACTACGTTTGAGTCAAAAAAAAAAATAGTATAAATGCAGTTGCAAGAATAATACTTTCCTCTCATATCTTGGGATATTTGATTTGAAAGGGAACTTATTTTAATTTTAATTATAACTATTCTAATTATCTGTTAACTCCCCCTGCTCTTTCATCTGTTTCTATCTGCGGATGTCTGTAAACATATGGTCTCATCCATATGTTTAGCATGCTAGGCTAACAGTCTGTCAGCTGTGTGACTTTATGTCCACACCATGACGTCTCTCAGAACACATAAACACCATAAACACACCTGTCAGCTGTCCAACACAGTGCTGTTAAATTGGAAACATCGCGGCTACATATTATTTTTATACCGTCTATGGGCTACACACAGCATGGCAAGGCTATGCTAATGATGCTAGTCATGCTGACTAGCTGTTAGCCACTGTGCGGGCTGGTAAAATGGATCCGTTGTGTCTCTTTGTATCTGCAGGTTGGTGCTCCTGTCAGTGTCGGAGCCTCTGTGTGAGACGCTTTGGTCAGTAAATGTGTTTTTTTTTAAAACTTATTTCGGGGGTCCGCTGTAAACGCCCCAAACTCCAACACCAGGCCAGCTGACCAATGGTGTAACTTAATCACTCAATCAGTCAGTCAGTGACAGACAGACATTTGGGGTTATGGGCTGGTCCGTGATTGGTCTAGCCAAAAACCTTTCTACCTACAAAGGCATTTCTCAAGAAGATAATTGTATCTTTGCTCTCTCTTCTATTTAAAAAACAAACAAAAAATAAACACAGTGTGCAAAGATAAATTTACTTGAACTACTGTACAATTTAGAGGTACTTGTACTCTACTTAATGCTACTTCATACTTCCATTCCACTACATTTCAAAGAGAAATATTATATATTTAACTATATGTACTAATGCCTTACTTGTTTTAAATACAAAACATACTGTATGAGTGTTGTATAAAATATGACACTTGCTTCATGATTGATGATTTTAATATACTATAAAACCACAATAAAGCCTGATGTCTAATTTCCATTGTGGTCAGTGGTGAAAGAAATATCTAGATCCTTCACTTAAGTAAAAGTACCATCGCAACAAGATTTAAAAAAAAGCAAAAGTCAATGTAATATGTTACAGAAGAAGAACATAAGTATTATCAACAAATGTACTTAAAGTAAAAATACTCATTACGCAGTTTATATCTTATATTATAATGCTGGATTGTTATTACTGATGCATACTTTGCCATTTTCATTTTAATGTTGCAGCTGGGTAAGGGGGAGCTGATATTAACTACTCATACTGTTGAGCAGTTTAATGTATAACATTGCATAATATTCTGTAAACTGATCATATTTTTCGTATGTTAAATCTTAATCTGCAAAATAACTTTATATATATAACTAACTATTATAAATAGCTGCCAAATAAATGTAGAGTAAAATGTACATTTACCTCTGAAATGTAGATGAGTATAACATACAGTAGATACATATAAATTCAGTATAAAAAAGAAAAAAGTTCACAGGCAGCTGAAAAATGGGACTTTTTTTTGTTTCCTACAACATTTACAGTACAACCTTTTGTTCTCTTTTATATATCTACAGAAAAGCAATGAAGGCAGCACCGCACTTCAGTAACACCAAAGTTTTTCTGACATCATAGCATCATGGCCAAAGTTGTCGCAATCTGCACAGTTCAGCACTTTGGTGTCATGTGAATAGAGAGGACATTACGGTACTGTAAGCTACAGTAACAGCTTTTTGAAAGTTTTTGTCTCTGGGACCCCTCAGTGCCTGGCTGGACTCGTTAGCCTCAGGCTTCGTCCTCATGGGTTTAGATCATGCTGTCACTCTCGCCTGTCGTCTATTTCCTGTCTGTCCTCGCCGGTCTATGGGAAAACCTAATAAAATGCTGAAGCAGGCTGGACTGGCCAAAAGATTTTTTTCTTTAACTTTTCTTTTGTTTCATAGTTGCTTTGTTGTTAATGATCCATTGCACTATAATGTATCAATGCTGTTGTGTGAGTTCGTAACTTTAAAACTCCACTGAAGAAATTTCTAACTTCACAGTACGCTCGGAAAATGCGTCTGTTTTCATTCAATCCAATGAAGCGGATCTTTCAGAGCTGCAAGCTTTTCATAGGACAGCAGTATTGAGTGTGATGCATTGTAGCCCTGCTTATATACATTCAGTACTGTCACTACTGGTGACCTAAAGCAGAAAACTTTATTGTACTTGGCTGTGCTTGTGATTTCACAGGTGAAATTTTAACACTGGTTTAATGAGTACATAAACCATTGCTTAGATCACACTCTTTGGCTATTCAACTATGTTTGAAAATCAATTTAGGCCACAATGTTTTTTTAAAATGTGCTTTATAAACCAAATTTAATTGACTTTTTTGAGATACATACATAACATCTGTTATGTGCAAGATGTGTTGCTGTTTTTCTGGTGTGCATTTCCAGAGGATTTTCAAAGAACGTCATTACCTACCATGAAAATGAAAACATTACTTATTTAGCTTAATTGTATTTGAGCGTGAACAACTGTCAGCTGATGTCCTCTGGCTGCTCTCTCAGTCGTTTGTTCTGAGTTCAGCGTGTCGATGTGTGATCCGCTCTGACTTTACATCACCTCAGGCTGGCTGGGGACTAGAAGCATGACTCCTCTGGGCAATAAGGCAGCTGTGTGTGTGTGTGTGTGTGAGTGTGTGAGTGAGTGAGTGTGTGTCTATTTTGAAATAATCTGTATTGCTGAAAGATGACTGCGGTTTAACCCTTTGTCCAGTTCATGAAAGCTTTTTTCTTTTGCAGTTTTAACACCTGTTGTCTTTGGGGGGAAAAATCCTCTGATGCACACAAAGTGAAATGTTTTATTTTTACCCCCAGAGCAGCAAAGGATTGAAATAAATTGAAGAAGAAATGGGTTTAGCTATCATGGCTGAACAGATATTAAAAAGGTGTGGTGAAGATCTCTGTCCTTTAAAAAATGCAGCAGTATCCCCTTATATAATCCTGCTGACAGTGAAACAAAGAGATAGATCACATGCAAGCTTATTCAAACAAAACTGTTACATTTGATTGGCTACTTTAATTTTTCAAATGCTGTTTTACTGTTTGACAAACAACCCACAGAATTTGAAAGTATTTCTTTCCTAATGTGAAACTTACGGCGAGACAGAGAAAACATTTTTTTCATTGGGAAAACACAATTTTGCGCAACATCTACTGAGCACCGGAGGAAATAGACACCACAGCACCGCCCACGCGGTTTGATTGACAGGTGATCTCTGGGCAGAGCGTGCCGAAAAACCACAGAAATAAACGCTGAGCAACACAGATGGAGACAAAATTTAAGAAATGAGGATTGCAGATTAGATCATGCATCTGTATGTGTGTCTATGCAGCAACCCAGTCATAATTTGTGGGTGCGAGTGTGTGTCTGTGTGTGTGTGTGATTTGATGCCTAGAATATTGTCTATAGTGTTTCTGAGACTCTGCTGTCTCCCCTCTGGTTTGAAATGACCCTCTCTGTTGTAGTATAAAGGAGGGGCGCGGGCTGTTTGGCTCTGGGGAGGTTTTCTCACCCTCAGATTAATCAAGAGCAGACTGAGGCCCTGAGGCGAGGCTGGGGCCGACACCGTCTGACGCCTCCGCTCTGCTGTGAAATAATCCTCAGCCCTCCTGCGAGCGTCACTGCAGTGTGAACTCGGTTTCCGCTTAATGTCGTGTTGCCTTGATAGAGATTCAACTGAGCTAATTGATGTTATGGAGGAGGTTTATGTATTGTGAACTTGTGGAGAGGACAAATAAAGGCTGAGAGTTCACGTTTTTCACATGCACATGCAGATTTTGATATGTTACTAGGGCCGTCATTCACCAAATTCACCTCTTAATCCTTCATAACTACATGCATAACCCTCACAGAAACTGATGCATTACGAACAAAAACAGATTCATACAAATTGAAAATGGGGTGTTTGGTTTTGCCTGCAGTAACAACAACTGGACTTGTAAAATGTTTTCAATTTGGAAGATTTCCCTCAATTTTCTCCTTTATTTTCCAAATGTTCTCATAAAGACAGAATCAAGGAAATTACTAACACACTTATTCACAGACGCACACATGCACGCATACAAGCCATATTTACTGCTTTATATATGCAGCATACTGTATATCACTGTGGAAGTTGAGTCAAAAAAAAGTTATGATAATGTTTTTTAGTTTTTGAATAAAAATGAGTGTGATATGAATTCAACTTTCTCCAGAAATCGTTCCACCTGAATGATCGTGATAAGCGTTTACAGACCGCACAACATCACTGCTAAAAATTCTAGTGATATTGGCTGCATTTCACCTTATTTCCCTGCATATTTTCAGATCATCCTCCACTCCATGCACAAGTACCAGCCTCGTGTTCATGTCATCAGGAAGGACTTCAGCAGCGAACTGTCGCCCAACAAGCCAGTGCCCAGCGGGGAGGGAGTCAAGACCTTCAGCTTCCCTGAGACGGTCTTCACTACTGTCACTGCTTACCAGAACCAGCAGGTATGCTATTACATCACAGGATAAGTACATTTATTTTGGCAGCCAGGAGTTCACATCCTTGCCATTTAAATAATTAAGGAAAATTCAACTAATCTTTTAAATATTTTGGGCATCTCTTGTTCTTTTTCAAATTTTTTTTGCATTAAATAGTTAAATTGAAAGAACGTCTGCTAATTTTATCAATTACTGCAGGTTTTGACATTAAAATATTCCAATTCAGAACAATTTTTATTTCCTTATAACTACAGTTGGCTCGTGTATCGTTCTGATCGAGCTTCACAAATTGACCATTTTTTAAATTTACCAGAAGTGAACCATTTCTAATTTAATTCCTAAAACAAAACATTTTGATCATTGGCCCAGGCAATGCGTCATACTGCAGAAAGGTAGACACCCAGTAAAGTTTCCTTACAGACTTGTTTAGGGAAAAAAACAAATAACATTACTACTGTTTATTAAAAAATGTCACAAAAATAGCTGCAAATTTTCTCATATTCTTGTTTGCAGATCACCAGACTAAAGATCGACCGAAACCCGTTTGCCAAGGGGTTCCGGGACTCGGGCAGAAACAGGTATGTTATCACAACATCTGTTTACTCATTGGCAGCCATACAGCCTGTTTGGGTGTTTGCCATGCTGCCCCACAAAAAATCCATTCTCTCTTTTTTTTTTTAATATGTTGCCTTTAATATGGAAATAATCCTCTGTAGATAACACTTAGTACCATATGTTGCTCCATATAAAAACAGCTGCTATATCTGCTGCCAAGAGGAACACTTCAGATCTGCAACACAAAGAGAGAGAGGAGAGAGAGAGAGAGTTGTTGGTAGATTGGGACACTTGTACGCCCCACCTTTCTCTCTGTCTCTATCATTGTCTCATTCATCTCAAGAAATGCTCATGAAGTCTCAAAATTCTCGGAATGCAAATGACACTGTTCAAGCATGAAAATGTAGAAGCGAGAAGCAGCCCGATCCTGAATCAGCGTGGTGGAAAGAAAAACTGTTAAGGTCGGCAAAGAGTTTCCCTATTTAACCTCGGTGTTTAGTTGCTTCCAAATGTATTTATGCTTCTGCAACAAGGAGTATGATGATCCTGCTGGAGATCCCTTCAGTGTAGGAATTAATTATAGATCAGTGTCAGATTTCACCTGTTGATTTGTTGTTTACAACAGTGGACAGATGTGTTACAGATGTGTTGTACATTATCAGGCTATTTTGTGCTCTAATTACATAACCGCAGAGTAATTGTCTGTGCATTCTTTCAATTACTGTGCTATAACAGGATGATAGTGGCCAGCGGCAGGTTTGCAGTCAACTTGCTTGATGTTGTTTTCACTGTCAACATTTTGTTTTTTACCAGCATTGGAGACTTATAGGAGAAAACTAACAAATCACAGTTCTTCCACATGGTATCTCCATAGCCACTGTAGTCCCAGCTTGTAGTTACTTCTTTGAGGGTGTGCACCTCAGCCACAGTACGTGCCATTACTATGCTGTAACCCCTCTGATACTCAATTTGTAGTTAGGACCTGCTTTAAACTGACACACATTAAAATGCTGCTGAAACAATGGTATTATGTAACCTAGACGTCTAAAGCACACTTCAGCCTAGACGTCAAGACATCTTTTAACCTGCAAATCACCATATGAATGCTTACTGGACTACACATCATACGATTCAGTGAGTCAGGCATCATCAATCATTATAAGAGTATACCAGGATTTTTTCCAGAGATATGAAAACATCACAAAGACAGGAAGCTACATATACACAGCCCACACAACACACCACACAAACACAGCACGCGGGGAGACACAGAAAAAAAAAGGGCGTAACGCTATTTTCTGTGACGGTTAAAATGTGTGACACAGACAAAACTCGACCAGTCTGATCCTTCCTCTGCTCTTTCAGCTGTTGCATCAGCTGTGTTGTCATTGTGTGCTGATGTCAGCCAGAGAGAGCGCTCCTATTGGTCGCTGACACTGTAAGAATCATGAATCATTTTACTGATCATCACATAGCATTTGACCAAGCTAATATTATTAAACAAGTTTGACTTGAGGACGCTCCCTCGCCTTCCTTTCTTAACTCGCTCTGCTGCTTCCCTGGAGTTTCCGTCTCCCTCTCCTTCTTTCCTTCCTTCCTCCCTCTCTCTGTCCCGTCTCACTTGCTCTCTCAGTCTCTGAATTATCATATATAACATTTGTGGAGGAGGGGAGGAGGGGGTGCACTGAACCACCAGACCCCTCCGCACATGAAAGCAGCCCCCTCATCTGGTCCGCATTTCTTGGCACACAGATATTTGAGACATCTTTTTTCGTTTTTCAAACAATAGACTGTTTGATTTATGAACTGGCATTAGAATTTCATTGCAGAAAAGCTACAGATGAAAAGATAACGGCGAATGAGATATTTGTCCGGGGAAAGAGAAAATGAATTTATCCTCACGTACTGCTCGTGATTCCTTCTCCTCTTCCCTTTTGGGATATATTGTGTTCAGATCAGCCTCAGATCATTTAGAGAAGAGAACTCGGCTTCTGTCACCTTAAAAACGGAGTTGTTCTGAATTTCTCGCTTCATGTCGAGCTGCTTTTTATCTTTGATCAGTCATGAATATTGTTAATGATCTGCAGCTCTGAACCTTGACCTCTGCACTGCTGGATTTGCATTATTTTGGTGATTTAGGAGTTTAATTGCTCACATACCATAAGTGACTACCAAGAGTGTCTGCTACACATAAAATGTAGACGACAGATTGTTTTTTAGTTCCTCGTACCGTTTTATTTGTTTTTTTACACCACAGCTGGAATTTGTCATGTTTTCCATATTATCACTTAAATCAGGAGAAACTATTTTGTGGATATAAATGATGATTACATTTGGCACAAATTCTATCTTGGATAATGGGAAGAAGCTCCATATTTTGGCATTAATAATAACAATAATAACAATAATGATAATAATAATAATAATAATAATAATAATAATGATGTATTTACATCGCACATTTCATGCAAAAATGCAATGTAACATGCTTTACAGTAAATTAAAAAAAACAGATATACAAATTGTGAGCATTAACTACCAAGAATAAAAACGATAAAAATAAGTAACAACAAATATAAAAGACATTTCAAGCAAATAATCAGCAACATAAACCCCCAGACTACTATATTCACTGATTTTAATGGAGACTTTTATTAAACCAACAGGTGCAGTTGGTTTAATAAAGGGGAATCTGTTTTGTGATTGGCTCCTAAAGATGTGGTCACACCAACATTCGCTCTCTTTTCATGTCATACTCCTTTTTTGGTGTCTTTGCAATGCTTCTGCTTTGTTTGCTTCCTTTTTTTCCCCCCGAGTCTATGCTGATTTTGGCAGCGAGGACTCATAGGATTGAGTACTCGTTTTAATATGTTGTGCTTACTTCAGCTATCCTGTTCAGTTTTGGTGTATGCCAATATAACAAGTCAATCAATTATAAACTCATAGGATCATTGTGTGAAACATGAAGATATGTGAGCAGACAGGAGCCAAGAGCTGTGGCTGAAAGGAGAAATGAATGATGGAGAAAGAATGTCATCTTCGTGACTCAACTCTCACTGAGCTCCATTTATGATCTGCTCTGTGTGCTCCAGCTACTTCGCTTTTTAATCACGCATTAGCTATTTTAAGCCATTTCCTTCATTTTCCTTGAAGTGAGGTAAAAAATAAAATGAAGAAATGTTCCACCCTGTCAGACAGCATCATACTGTATCCTGCTGGTTTTGTTTCATTGAAGTAACACATTAATATAACTACAGTCATTACAAAGAAACACAAAAGATACATATGACGTAACGAAAGAGAGCACATGTTGAAATTCCAACAGAATATGAAATTCCTGTTGCCATAACAACAAATAATACTTGTCATTTACCAGCTGTGATCACTTTGATACCATTTTTTGGTCAACTTGACCCAACATGGTAAAACATCCCCTTTAACAAAATAAGAAAAACTGTGTAATATATTGTGTTAAATCTGATTATGAGATTATACCATTTATTTAGATATAGTTTCCACAGCAAAGACTGTAGACCTTTAACTAATTCAATGTAATAAAAAAGATATTTGCAGTTTTAATTTTGTCTTTCTTAGTGATAGGTTTGGTTCTTGAAATAAGCAAATATGTGTTTTCTCTTAGTAGATATCTGGGATATGTGTGTGTGTGACAACCACTGAGTCGATGTTTAAGATTTGTTTCTTGTCACCTCGCAGAAACAAGATAGACTCAACATCCCCCAAACAAAAATCAAGACCACTTACATTTCCATTAGAAGTTTAGTTATCTAATGGAAATGTATGAGAAAAAAATGAAAGGATCCTATAATAAGATACTTTTTATTTTCTTGAATGCAAACATGGAAGGCACGTACTGCAACTGAAAAAGTTGAAAACAAGAAGATGCAAACACAAGAGCAGGTGTGACATTTTTTGTTATTGTTGCTCTGTCACTCGTGTCTTTTAAGCATTACTCATTCTATATTAGTATTGGATATGAGTAACGTTAACAGCCATCCAAAAACACCAGATACAGTATGGTTTGAATTTTAGCAGTAAAGTGACTACAGTGTGAATGCAGCCTGTTTGCTGTGCAACATGACCAACTAGTTCCACATTCAGAGGAAATTTAAAATTAACAGAATGGGCAAGTCTGCACTGCTAATTCTCAAATTAAGTACCAACTTGTTTTCCTTTTTCAGATTTTTTAGTAGTCTCTTAAAATAGAACTCTCCCAAGCTCTAAGTTGTGGTGTCGTCAGTTGTGTCTGGTGACCGGCCTTTATGGCCCAGCGGAGGGATACAGCTCATTTGTTAGGTTTTGGTCCAGCAGCATGAGTGTATGAATGAGTGCAGTTATGGCGAGGGCCGGCCCGATTAGCGTGGTGCACTAACGAGCTGCCATGGCCAGGGAATTAGTGGCCCTAAAATAACATGGCGAGCAGCGGCGGGCGCTGGTTTCTCTGGGATGGGGCTGAGCGCCGCGTGGGGAAGTAAATCAAGCAGGAAGGAGAACCATGTACAGATTCAAGATGAAACGTCACCCAGATTTATGTGCACAGTAAAAACCTGCCCCTTTTTAATGGCTCCAGTTTCCTCTGAGCAGGACTCCAATTTCTCCACCCCCCTTCTCTCTCTCTCTCTCTCTCTCTCTCTCTCTCTCTTTCTCTCTTTCTCTCTCTCTCTCTCTCTCTCTCTGTCTCTCTCTTAGTCTGGCTCATTCACAATCAACCTCTCTCAATACACACAAAAATACACAGCAATACACTTCCTCTCTCTCTGCAGCTGATCTCTGCAATACTGTTTGCTCTTTCTCACTGATATTTTCTCTTCGTGTCACACCAACATCCCTCTTTCTCCTTAAACATTTACACGCACACACACACACACACACACACTGACATGCAATCTTAAGTCATTGTTGAAATTCTTGATATTTTATGACTATTAATATAAAAGCAACTTTTATTTATATAGCCATGAGATTAAGACGTGTTGAGGAGGGATTCTTGACAGGCAGGTCCACAGTTGAGGGACCCGTTAGTGACAAAACAACTTAGAATCAATTTTAAGACAAATAATATCGATCAGTCTCTGTCCCGCTCTGTCTCTGTTCATGTCATCAGTCTTTTTCCCTTTTTTCTCTCCTGCTGTTTCTGTGTCTGTTGTTTTGCTTTATGTTGAAATAAAACTGGCTCTCTCTGTGTGTCTGTCTGTTTGTCAGGACCGGCCTGGAGGCGATCATGGAGACCTATGCTTTCTGGAGACCTCCTGTGAGGACACTCACGTTTGAAGATTTCACCAATATGCAGAAACAGCAAGGTGTGTAAATGCACATTGTCTCTCTGTGCAGGAGAATTTGCCACGTCAAACTCCACAGACACATTTTCTTCTTGAAAATCCCCCGTCAACCTCAGTCCCCTTAATCTACTTCTAATTCAACTAACAATTTGCTCATTTTTCCTTGTGACTTTATTTGTGGATATAGAGATTTAGAGCAGGATAGTTAAAGAGAAAAACATTTTTTAAGACCCTTGGTCTTGAAAGTAGGAATTCATCTCTTTGTGTCCTATATGTATGTCTACATTGTATTATTTTTGAATATTGATGCAAAATAGCAGCTCTATAAGAATTCCACCTAACTGATGATTTAACCTTAAACCTGACAACACTGCTGTTTGACCACATGCCTTCAGGTTTTTACCCACCGGGGGAAAAAAAGCAAAATACACCAGCAAACAGAAGAAATTATCACAGATATGCAGGAAGCATTGCTACAGTAATAGCGTTGTTGAAGTGATTTTTAAAGTGCCTTCCTTGCTCACAGTCTGACACCTGACAACAGAAGACTTTTCCGAAACAGACAACGTGTCAAACAGACACATTAGAGCTCACTGACCCCATCTGATCATCTTTTTCCTCCAAATAAACCACCTCATATAGGAAAATCTTTCTGCTTGAGTTGTAGCACAATCTGCTCTTGACATGCAGGAATGAACGTAAAGTGAAACCCATGATTGGAACATTCACTGATTGGGATCTTTTTCAGTGAACTGGATGATAGTGAGATTAAACTATTCCTTATTTTGCATGCACTGTGAATCAGAGACCGCTTTGAGAACCACTGTGGTATTAATGCACTTTTGTAACACTTTGTACTCAGATCACTGTTTTGTGCTGACGAGTTGATGCATTCTTAATTTATGGTAATTCTTTTAAGTTATTACATCTCTTTGTGTCAGTCCTTAAATTTTATTTAAATCTGTTTAATTTTTGTTGCAGAAAAAAAAAACATAATCCAGTTTCCTGCTAACTAAGAAAGTTACTCTCAAAAAGGACTGATTTTACATCATAAATAGAGACTTTTTTAAGTTAATTAACGATTTTAAGCAATCCATTACTGTATAGTGGACTTTCTCAAACACTGAGTATAATGTACAGTGGTAATTACATGACCTTGGTGCATGTGCTGTCCCAACCTGAACTCTCTTGCTGCATACTTTCCCTGCATATATCACCACACACTGCATCAGCTATGGTTGTCCTTCATTTGAGCTTGGCCATATGCTACTCCTGGCAGGTCCGCTTGTGTCTGTTGAACTTTTCACATCACGCGCAGCCCTTGAAAATAAAATCGTTAAACAATCCCTGTGGCTCTTGGACGGCTTCACGACACGAGTTAGCGTCAGTCGGGCCACCTCCCTTTGTCTCTGCTCCAGCATCGGCACAAGATCTTAGTCATGGCTCATATCAAGGGCCTTGCCGCTTTAAAGCAACTCGGTTTCCTCAGTGACCCTATCTCGGTTACCTCTGGAGGTCAGCATGACGTGATGCTCCGTATTTTGTCTGAGCAGGCGGACATGTGTTTGTTATCATTAAACTCCTCCAAAGTGATTAGGATTTAATTAAAGTCCTTGCGCCGCCAATGAACCCTGTGTCACCCTGAGAGGACATTGTGTATGTGTGCTGTGTGTAGTGACTATATATATGTGTGTGTATGTGTGTGTGTAGCTTTGCCCTTATGGCACCAGACACCCCTTTTCCCTTCAAGTAATCAACTATTCCCCCTCGGCACTGAAGCACCTCGAGCCCTTCTAACCAAAGGAAAACATGACATCACCAAACTATAGTCCTCTCTTCTCTTCTCTACCTTGCTTTCTCTCTCTCTCTCTCTCCTCTTTTTCTTTATTTCTGCAAGCCCCCCCTCATCTCCTCAAGCAGAGCGCTGTAGCGATATTATCGAAGGCATATGGTGCAAAATCAGAACCCCAGCCAAGCGAGTCCTGGATTATTTAGTTATGCCTCCTCCTCATTCTGGTTTCAAACTGAATTTCTCCAGCAGCAAGATGAACCCTGGCCAAATTCTCATTAATAGAGAAATATGCGATTGATATCCCACAGCTATCATTTCACTCTGAAAGGCTTGACTTAGCGGACACAGTTTGTGCCAACAGCATTTATTTTTTTGTCATATCTATATTTCTCTTTCCCCTCTTCATCTGAATCATTGCAGTACATGTCTAAACTCAGAGCTTGTGGTTTTTTATTGAGGGAAGGACTGGGGCAGCTCTGTTGACCAGACATGGTCATATTTTACTATATGGTTCATGATCTCGTATTCCAGCGCAGTTTCAAAGGGTGCAATTAGTCTGAGGGTAAGAGTCTGAAGAAGACCAAAGAGATCAAAGCGGTAGTATATCAAATTTGGTGACAGGTGAATTCATAATTTTGCTACTACTTACTTTATTAGTATGACTCAGTGCATGTGGACCATTGGGAAATGCTCCCACAGGTCAACTACGGCGTTCTGCTTCCTTCTGGACAGTGTATGTTCAAGGTAACACATGCTAATAGTAAAAAAAAAAAAAAATACACTTTACATAGAGAGGAAAATTCAATGTTTCAACCACTTGTGGCAGACTCCTGTTTCTCCTGCACTGCCACAGGTTATAGAGGATGTGGAGGTCTGGCACTGAGAAATTAATACTAATAGTTCCCCACAGGAAAATATTCTGTTTCCTCCACAGTGAGGTCAGAGGTCAGAGGTGGGCATTCAGGGATTCATGTCACTTTCCCATCATATCAAATTTTAGAAAAAAATAAAAAACAATTATAGTGTGGGAAAATCATGGCAAACCACTTTCCTTAGCAGTATGAGGGGAAAGAAATTGAAGAACATATCACATCCAACAGTATATTCACTATAAAGCATCCAGCTTGTACAGTTTAGTGTATGAACTTTCTATGAACATTTGAATGCTTACAATTTTTTAAATGAGATGTCCACTCACTTACCTGCTTCTTCCATCATGACCTGAGCAACACTGCCTTGCTCATCACTGCTTAAGAAAAGAAGAATCTTTACAGTTTAAGGACTTGGATTCGTAATTTTACATGTAAATAACCATTTTGCCATTATTAATTGTGTTACCTTGAACAGGTGCTGCACATGAACAATACCACATATTGTGCTTTTCTTGACTTATCTGTGTCTCAGCCACTATTGGATGAGTCACCCCAGCAACACAAACACCTCAACTGATTGCATAAATAATCAAACTTCAGCGCATTCATTAATTTGATTTTAAAGGTTTTAGTTTCAGAGAACATCTTCTCTCTCGACCAAGATGGTAAGAAGATGAAAGCAGCTGTCAAATGGCACTCTATTTCACTGTCCTTGTTTGTGTGTTTTCCAGGTGGAAGCACAGGTACTTCTCCCACAACCTCCAGCACAGGGACCCCGTCCCCCTCTGGTGCGGCACACCTCCTGTCCCCTTCCTGCTCCCCTCCAACCTTCCACCTGGCCCCCAACACTTTTAATGTAGGCTGCAGGGAGAGCCAGCTCTGCAACCTGGGGCTGTCTGAGTACCCAGCTTGTGCTCGTAGCAACATGGCGGCCCTGCAGGGCTACGGCGGCCTGGCCGACAGTTCCTACGGACGCCTCCAGGCTGCAGGGGGTGCTGTGGCCTCTGCTCAGCCCTCTGAATCCTTCCTGCCACAGAGGACTTCATCCTTGATTGCTGCTGGCATGCAGGGCGGCGCGCATGCCTCCCTGACCAGCGGTGGCGGCGGCGGCAGCGGCACCGGGGGCAAGATGGATGCCTACAGCGGTCAGCTGGGCTCCTTCCCGGCCTCACAGCTTCAGTACGTGATGCAGGCGGGAGGTAGCTCCAGCTCTGCCTCATCCTCTTCATCCGGATCCTCACCTTCCTCCGCTCACATGTTCAGCGGGAGCCACCACCACGTACAGCAGGGCTCCTATAATGCTTTCTCCCTGCACAACCCTTACAACCTGTACGGATACAACTTCCCCACCTCTCCTCGCTTGGCCGCCAGCCCCGAGAAGCCCCAGGGAGGGTTGCTCTGCTCCTCCTCTCCTGCCGGGGCTTTTGCTGAACGCCAGTATCTGTCCAATGGAGGCATGGACACTATGCACATGATCGGCAACACCACCAGCGGTCAGCAGGGCAGCAGCTCCTGTGATGGCCGTCAGTATGGTTCCACCTCTCAGATGTCAATGCACATGGTGTAGAAACAGGGACCGACCCTCACAGTTCTCCATGTCCAAAGTCTTTCAGCTGAAAAGCAAATCTATAATCTATGAACCCGGTGTGAAGACAACAATGTTTTATGGTGTTGATGTTGAACCGGAGTTTTTACATGAAGTGTTAAAGAACTGAGGTACAAAACAAACCTTTCAGAAAAGGATATCATCTCATGTTTTAGTTTTTGAAGACGCTCCTCCACTTAAAAAGCATTATAGAAGGAGTCAAAACTATTATTTAATTTTCTTTTATTAATAAAGAGAAAAATTGGGACAGCAACCTGTTTCTCTAACTGACTCTGAGAAGAAAAACCCCAAAACAAACTCAGATGAGTGTAAGAAGGTTAAGGAGCCCACATGCTCTGGTTCAGAAGGGCTTATCAACCTGAGAATCTGTAATGGTGCAATAGTAGCAACAGCCCTCTTTGAGTGACTCATTCTTGATTTTTCGGGACTCAAAGGCCATCCGGACATGACATCACCAAAGAACCAAAGAATCTTCACTTTGAGCCAGAAGTTTTTACTTCACAAAGCACTTGTGCCTTGTCATTTTAGAAATGTCAGGGGGTCAGTGGTTCGCCATCAGGGTCTGAAGTTTTGGTTGGAATGAAAGGGACAACTGGACAAGATCACAGAGTGACTCACTGCTCCACATACATGCAGGAGATGAAGTATCTGGACGCTGTGGTGGTTGGTTGATGTGTCAAACAGGGTGAACACAATGCATGGACGCAGTAAGCCAAATAACTGGAGGTCAGGTTAACTGAGAAACTCTGTCTTCATCCTGAAAACTGGTTCAGGAAACCACCACACAACTGTCATCATCATCCGTTTTCCTCATAGACTGGAATGGCTTCACTATTTTTGAGTGGATTATGTTTTTAAGCATATATATATAAGATGGAGAATGCAATCAATAACATAAGCTTAAAAGTTGTTGTGTGAAAAGTTATAAAAGAAGCAATAGCAAAACAGAGTAATTAAAGTAAGTTTTGGTGTGTTGTAGAGATGTGTATTTAAGTGCTGAGCAATATAACAATTTTACAGGCCAATCTGTTATAAAAATGTGTGAAAAAAGGGAAATAGCAAAATAATTTTTGGAGGCATTTAAAAAAATGTAAATACAGGTGCCAAGCACATAAAAAGCTCAATAAACGTTTTAATTCATGTACATGGTTTTGATTTTTTTCTCTTTGTTAGAAGGTGATTTTAATAAACTTGATATTAAAGAGCAATTATTCTAGAAATGGAGAAGAACATGCTATGTTTTCCAACTCAAATCACCAGGAAAATATGTTTTTATTGGTGATGTGCCATGGAAAAATTATCCCCAAAACACTAGGAAACAGGAGTTGCACACACAAAATAATTTGCAGCACATGTACAAAACAGATTATGGTGTTTACAGAAGGTAATCAACAAAATAGTGATGCTTTCACACACTTGATGGTCTACACTACACAGCTATTTACTGATTAACTTATTTACTGACAAATGATATGGCCTTTTGGAGTAGAGTTTGAGATTATAACTGGGAGTTGAGTCAGTCACATCCTCTAGGCTACAATAACTACGAGTGACATGATTATTAATCACACAAGAGAGTGTTCTCTGCATATAAAACACACACATCTGCTCTCCTCCACATCACAGGCACGGGCTTCAAACGCTGACGCAATGCATCGATCATAAACCAAACTGGAAGAAAAAGACCCAAAAAAAGACAAATTTTCTCCCTGCTGGTTCTGTTTATTACGAGAATGAAGAATAAAGCTTTTGTGCCAACTGCACTCAGCTGCATTGCTGTTGTGCTTGATGCACGTAAATATGGCACCTGTTTAAAGAGCCAGAGAAATCCCCTTGTAATCATTCGAACCTCCAAGACAGGGAAAACATGCAGCATTTAGGATAATTCCTGCTCCAGCTTTGTGGTTCCCCTCTTGTTACACAGGCACAGACTCCAGGGATTTAGCCGGGGCCAATCAGCATCCATTACACGGATGTCTTCAGAACGGCTCTCTCCAATCACTTCCTATCAAGTGTATGGCTCCAGCCATGAAATATCATATCTGAACCATCATCAGAAAATGAAGGGGGTGCAGGACCGTGGAGACAGCGACCCAGTATTGGAAACACCTGTTTTTCCAAGCATGACTTCAAATAATGAGCCGGGTGATGTACTGGAGAGAAGCGCATGATTTCATAATTTGGCTCCTCTCCATCTATCTGGACATTATTTCCAATAATTATTCACGTTATTTGTCTGATATATATAAACCCCCCCCCATGCTCCCACCCGACTTCACCGCAAATTTACCTCAGGGTCTGTTAAATTAGGAGATGTATTTGTAAAGAGGAGCAGTGCACATGGGTCTACAGAGCTGCGGTATGACATAATGCACAGGTCTGTTTTTATACTGTAAAATATCCATCAGGTCTTTAAGTGGAAAAGAATGGCCAGGCTTGAGTAACAGCCACTCTCAGCCTTTCATCGTGCCGTCTTTCATTAGAAACAAAATATGCAAACGATCTCATTGATTGATTAATGGCAGAGTGCAGCCAGCTTGCCATAAAACATGAAACTGCAACAATTGTAGATACAGAACCGGGTATTTTAATGAGGTCCTCTGACAGAGATGAGAGGGATCTGGTGCCTAATCTGCTGCTTTGAGCCCATTTTGAGTGACAGCACGCTGACTGGAGGGTATCCCATAATCCCCACCGTTGCAGCCATTGATCTTTCCCTCCAAACACGTTTTGGACATTTTAACAGGCTCAGAATTGCTCTCTGGGGAACTCTACTGGATGCGAGTCCAGCCGAGGGGGGTCAGTGGCCATATGCAGAAGAGAGGAAAAACATCCCTTTAATTTCTGGGAGCTGTGGATCTGGTTTTGATACAGAGTGCATCACAATCAGAAATTCCTGGTAAACTGTTGCCCTCTTGTGTTTATTCCCGTCTTATGCCTGAGATTCCTCAGCTTGACTCATCTCCACTGTAAATCATTGCTGACAGGAGACGTTGATCCACTTCTTTGAGGTGTTACAGTGCGCCTGACATGTGTATTGAACCACTAAATCACTGCTCTTTCACAAAGGGCTTTTGCATACCTTCAGCCGTCTTACGCCAGTGCTCTTCCCCCTCAAGGAACATCTTGAAACTATTTTAGGATTGATAAAGTCATGATACAGATGTCAAGCTTAAAAAAAGAAACATACAGGCTCTGGTGATGTGGCCAATGTTTTTACAGTCACAGACGACGGATGTCTAAAACAAGGTTGTGTCGGTTCATCGTAATGATTCAGAAAGTAAAAAGTTTATGAGCCGCTCTGATGTGCTACAGCGCTGTACATATCCATGCCTGCAGTCATATTAACTCCCAATATTGTTACGTAAATATTATTGATGAAATAAAAGCTGTTTAGAGAAGAGAGAACATTGTAGGTTTTCTCATGATGACTATTTTTGTGAGATTGTCTTGTAATCTTTAGATAAAAATGCTGAATTTCATGAGGAGATCTGTCAGTGACCGCCCTCTGCCTGCTGATTATAGACAACATTACAATATAAAAAAACATGTTTTTTTTATCAAATGATCATAAGAAAACCACAAAAGATTATTTTTTGGTCATTACATAAATGTTTCATGGTCACAAGATGAACAAAAAAGTTTTAGGTGGAGACAAAAAACATTATTTTGTGATTAGGAGAAAATCACACCCATGTTAGGAACTCACACTGATAGTCACAAAATAAATCTTGTCTTCAGCATTTTATTTGCTTCAGTGCACTATGAGTTGGAGCAGGAACAGTGTTGGTAACATCTTTGCATCCTGTTTTGCACTGAAATCTAATAATCATCACAAAGGTGTCAGAGATTTGGCAGCTTCTAAAATATACACGCACAACAGACTCAAAATACAAGAATGCATTTTGATCCATATTGAACTTTGCTGTGATGTCTGCAACGATTTGTTGGAGATGATGTTGATGTTGTCGGCAAACAAACACCAGCATTGAAGCACTACATCCTCCCTGACACAGACTTTATTCACACTAGAACAAGAAAAAGTTAAAAATATGTTCCAGTCCAAGTCAGATCTTCTCACTGCAGATCAAAACATTTGAAACCAAAAAAAGAAAATCAAACAGTTGCCAAGTGTTAAACTTTTGTTCTTCTCTACGTACATTCTTTTTCTCCCTCCTCTGGATGGCAGGAAGATGAACAGTAGAGGAAAACTAGATTTAGAACAGATTTGAAAAGGACAGAGTGGGAAATCTGGAAAGAGATTCACAGTTTCCTGTATCTTACCAGTCAGTGATAAAATGTACCAATGAAAAAAAGAAGCAAAAATCACTTGCTTATGGATATGATTATAACCTCATTTTCAACATAAATTAATTTACATTCTTACAAAAGCAAAATAACACAATTCTGGGCAAAAACATGCTGCAGGATAAACAATCTGTGAAATGTTATTTTTTTATAGTTAAAGGTGTGTCATTATATCATGCATTATATGTATAATTGTTGAACATAAGGATTGGAAATACTTTTTTTATCCATTTACAATTCATCCAGTGACAATAAAATCACAAATTAAATTAGATCAAATTAAAGAAGCTATATGATGCTAATATTGAGTAAAATATTCAAACCCCAGCAATGCTTGGCCTCGGTGCATGCATTTATAATAATGGAGCCACAGAAGCTAATAAACTGCATAATCTACTGTGTCACTGGCTGCAAATTTGTTCGCTTACACCTGAACATAATTTTACCTTGTACATAGTAAACCTCAACCTGTATCTTCAGTCACAAACAAGTCTTTATTTAGATTTAACCCTGAACTCAAACTTTAAACCGACAGCAATCCTAAATTTAACTAACATCGAACCAAAACCTAAAACAGATCTAAGAACAAATGACTGGCTACAATGCTTTCTGGGGGACAATGTTCCTTATTTAAGAGACATGTATGCGCAGTCACACACACACACACACACACACACACACACACACACACACACACACACAGTAATAAAACACACATATTCTCACACTCAGAGAACAGTCTCAGTAATGGCATGCAGGTCAACAGGAAACAGTCTAAATGATTTTTCTTCTTCCTCAGGAGGGAAAAGAGATGTTAGAGATATGGTCAACCCCCACAGGCAGGTGGTTCTGATAAAGACCCGGGCCCAGATGGAGACAGACCCGGCCCAGGCTGTCCCATGGAGCCGTGCCTGCTGAGTACAAAGACGCCCCACTGGGAAGCCGCCGTGTCTAAATGAGAGAGGTCCGGTGCTGTATGGCAGTTTGCAGTCAGGTCCTCAGAGATCCAGCGGATAGTGTGACTGACCGGGCAGGTGACCCGGATATTGAAACCCCCGTCGAGGGTTGATTTTAGAGTGTGAGAACTGGAGTGCTGGCATGTGAGAAGGGTGTGCAGTTGTAAAGGTAGGCTGAGTGGAGCAGTGCTGAAATGATTAGTGGACTGACAGAAAATGAATCAACGACCATTTTGATAGTGGATTCATTGTTTAAGGGAGTTTTAATGCATGAATGCCAAACATTTGCTGGTTCTAGATTTTCAAATGTGAGCATTTGCTGCTTTTCTTTTGAATTTTGAATGATTAGTCAGACAAAACAAGCAAATTGAAGACCACAACTTGGGCTCTGGTGAACTATAAAGGGCATTCCAGTGAGCATTCATTTGTTCATTTGCAGATCAAAAGGCGTTTAGCTGTCTAGTTAAAACTAAGCTCAGTTTAGTTGAAAGATTAAAGTTTATTAGACGTCTAGTTTACATGTTTCAACAGCATTTCAGTAACTAGTACATTTCAGTATGAAGCAAATCTTAACTACACATAGAAAAATAGTAATAAAATAATAACTGAATGTTGTTGAAACAATGCTTAAACTTAGCTCCATTTAAACCTACACATCTAAATGTCTTAACATAGATTATTCACTACTTTTTGGAAATTTTACAGAAAAAATATCCCAAAAAAATTACCGGATAATGAGAAGATTTGTTATTTGCATCCCTAAAGTGGAAGCAACAATGGTGATGAAATAGATTTTAAACTCTTTTTATAAACAACTTTCTTAATTACACCTATTGATGAGGCTGCATCATTCTGAGTGATGTGATTTTTATAGTCATTAGTTTACTACACTTTACTTCAAGTCCCCCTATTTATCATTTATAAGCAGTATATGAGCATGTAATAAAGGTTTATAAGTAACTATAATGTAGTCATAAGCAGATATAAGGACATATTTAAGTGTTTATTGATGTACAGTATTTGTCAACAATTATAACTTCTCCATGAATTATTTATAATTGTTATGTTTTATATTATTACAACTGAGTTTTACTATATTGTCATTCATTATCTGTTTATACACTAGCTGCCACTTATGAGTGCCCACAGGAGGAGTTGTAGTTGTTGACAGCAACATAAACAAAAACTTACATCTGCTTACACCTGCATTATAGTGTGTTATAAACCATTTATGAACTGTTTATATTCTGCTTATAAATAGTAAATATGGGGACTGAAAGTGGAGAGCTGCCTTGATGTCACTGTGATAGCTGTGTTCTCTGTATCTGTTGGTTACTTTGTTATATGATGCAATATTGTTTACTGTTTCAGCCCTGATGAAGACCCTGTGAGCTTGAAACCCATCTGCATATTAACCAAGATGCCTGACTAAATAAAAGCTTTTAATGTAACTCCTCTCTCTGCTCTGCTTTAGAACTTTTTCTTTTCTGTAACCATTTTTTTCATCTTAAAGAGCATCTTAAGTGACCTTAAGTTACCTTATTTTTTTCTTGTAACACACTGTATGTGTTAGCGTGGGTACAGTAAAAGCTAATGATGTAGTAGTGTAAGACATTTTCATGCAAATAAACATCAATTTCCCTGCTCTCCATCATCAACAACACAACAGTGACTGATTTTAAATCATGTTATCTTCTATAATAAAACACACACACATATACGCACCATTCCCTTTGTTAAATGCGTTTGTGTGATTGGCTTTGAGGAAACTTGCACTTGAGTATCAGGGGACCCGATGTTGGGAGTGAGACCAACACCAGGAGGAGGGGTGATGGCAGGGAACAGAGGGTGATGGGTGGAACAGCACACAGATGTGGTGTGTTGGGTGGGTGGCTGTGGTGGGGTGAAGGGAGAGAGAGCTGGTTGAGTTGTGGGCTCAGATACAGTGAAACAGGTGTCGCCATGCAGGCCTCAAGCCGGAGGAATGAAAATTAGGAACGGCGGCTCGTTTTCTCCCGTCTGACTTTATCTGACTCTGACGACTGGTGGCAATAAAATATGAGAGCTTTGGATTTCCCACTTCTTTAACATGACAGCTATCTCTGGGTCTATATGTGTGATATACTTTGTTTCTTAATTTTGTTTTTGTTTTCTGATACCCTTTGAAAAGTCACAGGTCTGTAATAAATAAAAGAACTGGCTAGTTAACATGATCAGTTCCAGCCACTGAAAAAAAGCTTTATAAACACTGAAAGTAGTTACAGTTACAACTAGAGATTACATGACACTTCAGATGCAGGGACCTTGATCAGTGGTGGAAAGTAACTAAATACATTTACCCAAGTACTGTACTTAAGTACAATTTTGAGGTAGATGTACTTTACTTGAGTATTTCCATTGTATGCTACTTTATACTTCCACTCAGCTACATTTCAGAGGGAAATATTGTACTTTCTACTCCACTACATTTATCTGAAGCTTTAGTTTTTTTTGACACAATGGATAACATAACAAGCTTTTAAAATGCAACACATTGTTAAAGATGAAACCAGTGGTTTCCAACCTTTTTGGCTTTTGACATCTTACAAAAAGCAGTGTGTAGTCGGGGTCACGTTTCAGATGTCTATGAGTTGTTAACAGCTCCACCAAACAGTGATTTTTCCCTTTAAACTTCTTACATGGTTTCATTTAAATAAATGTTCAAATGATCCAATAGTAATAATGCAGTTTATTCACAGGTTGACACAAGAAATGACAGAAAGTGTTTGAAAGTCATTTGAGTAAAACTCGTTGTGAATGACAACTCAAGCTGTCTTCACTAAGCCCCACTTGCTGGTTCTGCAGGCGTAGAACAACACGTCAAAGTTATGAACTGTGTGCAAGCACTATTTAGTCCAAGTCTGCTCTAAATTAAATGATACAAAAGAGAACAAGCCAGAGGTCAGTGCCATACATAAAAGGACATCTTATAAAAACAACAATGTTTCTAAGTGTGTGCTCGCAACAGTGTGCATCCCTTGTCCTTGTCAGGCCTTCTGAGAGGGCCTTCAGAGTTTTCCATTTGCTACGGTCATTATGTTCACAGGAAGTTTGTTTAACGGTCAATGTAGGGACGATGCGAACAACCAGACAAATTTGAAAATGCAGACCTAATACCCCCAGCTAAATATTCTGGAAAATATTCAGTCCAACACACATGCGTTCTATAAATCACCTTTATAATGCTTGTCACATAAAATGTTACTACGACTGTGGGCTTGAGAGCGTGTCCGCTGTGTTAAAGCTGGCCTGATTTCAGGACAGCCACGCAGCCCGCGGTCCCCCCCCCGCCACCATCAATCTATCTATGGGGGCCATACATGCCTGCTGGTGCGTGTCTGAATGCAAGTTTGAGGGTGGCAGCTGCTTTCTCCCATGGACCTCACCTGCACTGGCTGGGCAGAGGCCAGGGACAGATTCACAGAAATTTCACGGTGACATTTCTGAAGCCGTCAGTGAGCGAAGTATCTGACTTATTACACTGATAAAACAACATTCTATTGTGGTCCGGATAACACTATTAAACAACATTGGAGTAATCCCCGGTAACAGGCCTGTTGAAAGCTGAATCACACCCGCACTCATTGTGCTGTCCAGCAGCTTGACTGGGGTCGCATTGCGACGTGCGCTGAGAGGGGAAAACAGGAAGCTGGGGTCCTCTCTCTTTCCTCTGGTGGAATTTGGAGTGGCTGCACATGTTCAGGGAGCTCCTGAAACCTGTGTCAAAACACACACTGACCAACTGCTTGAACTCTGCCAAACCTTCTTTTAAGTCCCTGAAATGCACAGCTGGAAGACAAAGGCAGGCTGTTGATGTGTGTGCTGTCTATGACTTAGAGTGCTTCAGTAGACAAACAGAAGCAGAAACAGAACATAAGAGTAAGAGTAGATCATTCAGAGGAGTTGAGTGTCATTGGTGTATAAATCAAGGATGACCTCTTCACTTACTTGATCAGAATTCATTACTTGTGGGTGTTTCATTAGTGTATCTGGGGTCAGTATTATTTACAGACATTTATTCATATTATTGAATTAATTTTGCCTAAATATAATCCAAACTCATATGTCTGCAAGCTTATTATTGCAAGCCGACCTGTTTACCAACTACGTCTACATTGAAGAGATTGGATAGGTTAGCCTTATTCTCTGGAAGAACCACATCATGCTGAATAAGACTTTAATTTAGAGCAGGTGTAGTGGCAACTTCTGAGATTGATATTGACATCTTTTATTTACATTGCTTCCAGTGTTTCTTCTTTTGTCCTTATTATTATAAAACTTTATTTGCATACATATATTAATCATGCTATTAGCAAACCTCTGCTGACTCACATTGCATTGCTGCACCAGTTATTATTTTGAAGGAACAGTAAAGGGTATGGAGGATAAATGGTGTGCACCATTTCCAAATAAATGTCTATATTTTAACAAATCTTTTATTAAAATACTTAGTTAGATTAGGAACATCAATGTCATGATTATGCAAACATATTTTTGTCTAAATCGTTCTCATCACACAGACAAATATCTCTGTTTGCATAATATCAAGAATTTTCAACTTTTTTTTGCTGCACTGCTGGCCTGGTTTGTGAAACTCTCCCACCATGTTGAGCATACGGATGTATTCAGTTCTTATGGACAATTAATGGAAGCTAAAGCTGGCATTATAGAGACACACACAGCTGTGATCCAGGCTTTTCAGGTGTTCATTATGTGGATGCTCAGACAGGCGGGTGCCCAGCATCCATCTGCAGCTTTCCCCTCATGGTCAAAGGACTTTTAAAAGAAACTGTAAAGGTTTCAACAGGCAGGAGGTCTTCACCAGCAGCACTTCTCATTATAGGCAACAGCTGGTGAGGGAACAAGAAGTTGAATGAATTTTGATACACATCTTTTGAGCTCTATCCATTTGTATGCATAACTACGATCTATCATTCCTACTCTTCTTCTGCAGGGTAAAACATTCCTTTTGTCATTGTGCTGCCCAGTTGTCGATTTCTCTGTAAATGTCTTTTAATGTCTGCATAGTGCAATGTATGTATAGCCTCTTCTGCTGTTCACACACATCAAGTGTGTGAATCAATCTGTGTGTGGAAGAGTTCAAGTTCAGATGTCTCACAACATGTACAGTTTGTGAACACTCCGTCCCCCCATCCCCTCCCCCCCAAGCCTAATCCCTCACACCTGCTGCACAAAGGAATGCCAAGTTAAATTTACAACCACGACTAAAGACCCAGTGGAAAGAAGATTTTAATTGAGGATGGCTCTATGACGTTTGGGCTGCATAACACAGTTGTATGAATTACTTTGACAGTTTATTGCTGTAACCTGCACGCTCCTTTTCAAATCGAGTCTTAACTGCAGGAGCCTAATTAAAAAATGTTGTGAACTATCATGAAGTCTCAAAATAAAGGCACTGTGCATGGTTAATCATCACATTGACTGCATGGCTAACAAATCTGAATAGGTCCGTTTTTATTATAGTTAGCTAGCATTTGTTAGCTAATTAATATGTTAGTTGGCTAACTTAAAGGGTCAGTTCACTCAAATTACTAAAAGACATATTTTGCTGTCTTGTCTTAGTGGTAGAAGGCCATCCAGAAAGTTTTGGGTTTTACATCAAAGAGCTTTCTGCTGCCACCCACAATGGAGGCTAATCAATTTTCTTTTGTGGTGCTCAAACAATCAAAAATGAAAAAATTTTTTGAAATGTTCAACAACATTTCTTTCCAGAAATATCCTGCTTACTCTATGTAATCCACAGACCTCAGCTCAGTGTCAACAAGTTTCACTAGAACCATATTCAGCTGAACATTTACTTGTGCTAAAAGGGAAAACAGGATATAACATAAACAGTCAGCCAAAATCCTAAATATGGCTATTGTAGAACTGTTTTTCCTGATAACTTGCATGTACCAATTTTTTCTAGCTCTATGTGAAGCTGATTCCTTGTGATAAAGTGCATTGAAATCACTGTACAGCATTGGCATCAAATTATTTACTGCCAAACATTATGACTATTTATGAATCTTTGAAAAATATATTATATATATTATAGCTCTATACATAATAGCTCTTAAACAGTAGCTAAACAAAGAGGTTTCTATGTGACGCCCAGGTAGTGATACAAATTAACATTGTTATGGTCACAGGTGTGTGCTTATTAGGTATTTTACAAAGTCTTCTAATGTGAGGAAGAAGAGAGGACTGGAGCAATATGTTCTATAATAAACAGTGACTGGGAAACATGCTGCGAGCAGCCGTGTCTGTTGTCCAGATTGAGACCTCACGCTCAGTCATGGCCTAGGCAACAGGTTGTGTTTGGACTGCACATCTCTGACCAGAGCTGTTTTGTCCTGCCTGGCACTTAATCCACTTAAAGCCAATTACAAGACTATTACTGTGATCGCCTTCCAGAAAATGACAATGGAGCCTGTGGTGGAGAGAGCAAGGGAGCAGAACAAGCCCTCAGCTTTGGTCCTCTCCCTGCATGTCTCTAGCAGCTCTGGACTTGATTCTTTCCCTCTCACGTCGCTGTTATCTCCATTATGTGCAGCAGCGGCAATTAATATAATGATTGTTTTGGCTACAGAGACGAAAGGTGTTGACGGATGAGTTCCTACTTTGGTGAATGAGATTTAGTAAGTGTTTTGTTGGGCTGCTTTAAGGTCAAAGGGCAGATGGCCAGACACATCAATCCCTGCCACATGTTGACACTTTAATTCATTTTAAACACATATCAGTACACACTGGATTTGTGTTTAGCTGCTGTCATAGGAAACATGTTTTGTTTCACTGTCTATAAGGTAATAAACATCCTCCTCACTGTTAAAAAAAGCATAACTTAATAAAACAAAACTTACTGTTGAGGTGGAGATCTGTGGGATCCACAAAAGTTGTCTTCCTTTTAATGTCATCATACCTCATATGCAAATGCAAGAATTTTAGAAAGCTACAGTGAAGGTTCAATAGTCAAGTTCAATATTATGTTTCATTATTTAAAGACAACAGAAAAAGCAACAATAAAGATGAACTGATCTGATCAAACTGTCTCTGTTACAATTAGATGAGAAAACATTTTAGTATTGCTTTCTTATTTAGGTAAAATATTCTTGGTTGTATTCTTATACATACATACATACATACAGTATGTGTGTATACATATGTAAGCTAAGTACCTACTTTTTAAAAGTTACAACATTCAGTTGTGAAATTCAGCTTTGTCACTCTTAAAGAATGTCTCAGATTGTTTTCATCTAAAGCCAAATGCAAACAACTACAGAGGATCTTTCTTCCCAGTATTATCAACAGCGGTCAATAAATCCAGCAGCTGGATGTGAACGTTCAGCGGTCTTCATTAAGAGATATGGAAACTGTTTAATGTTCACTCATAGAACACATTCAAGTGTGTGTGTGAAGTACAGTAGACAGACAGAGAGTGTGTCATCATACATATGGTGAGCAAAAACACAGGCGTTCTCCAGCATCACATACAGTACAGCACGTTGATTTAATTACATAGGAAGTAGGCCTTGTGACATTCTTCTTTTTATTTATGATGTGTTGCAGCCTTTTACTTCGAAACCAACCAAGGGGGAAACCCAGGGCAGCAGTTAGTCAGGAATTTAAACCACTTGTGTCCGGAAAACACTCTGTTACAGTAAATGCTTATTATCAAAACAAAACAAATGCATTGAGGATCAACATATTTGTGATTTTAGTGGTGAACTCCTTTGTATTCAAAGATGACATTAAAACAGTTTTTCAGCAATAAATAAGCAAGCAATATTGCATAAGATATACAAAATTAACTGACTTGATTTGGAGTGTGTTGCTGGACCTAAACAATGGCCACTTACCACAGACAAAAACATTGTTTAAACTTCTTTTTTTGTGTAACGAGAACTTTGCAAGATGACTAGAGTCATATCTTCCACATCTTGTTTGTAATAATCAAAGCGTCTTTGTCAAAAACAGACATGTATTTCATAATATTCGGCAAGTCATGAACATAATTCTGAAGATACAGCTGTGTTATCCTTAAATGTGCACCAAGCCGATGATAGGATAAAGTAGGGCTATCTTTTCAATGTTCTTCTGAAATTTGGGATTGGTATAAATTTTTTGAAGTGGATCCAACAGAGACCCAACTGCTGAGATTCTGACCAGTAAGAAAGTTTCTCAACCATTTAACCTCCAACATTTTACCAGACAAGGGTGTCCCTTTTCACCTTCACCTTGTCATGAACACCACATATCTTTGTATGCAGATGACGTCATAGTTTTTCTAACAAATTTAAAGGATAGTATTCCTCAACTCATAAATTTAATCAAGACTTTTGGAGGTATCTCAGGGTATAAAATAAACCAAGACAGCATTAATGTTTTTGCACAAAGATGAAAGATTACAACATATGATACATACACCTTTCACAGCTAATAAGGAAGATTTTACATACCCTGGGGTTAAAATTAGCCCTCACATTAAACAAATGATTTCCATAAATTATGACCCCTTGGTAGATATAGTAAAGGAGGTGAGAGTGAGAAATATGGTTTTGTAAAAAACATTTCATTAAATACTTACAGCTGAAACATTTTATCCTATCCACACATAAGCAACTGTTGTCTGTACCTCCATTGTCTAAAATTGAGGAGCTAACTCTCACCCATATGACTGGTAAAGGTCAGTTCTCTTTCTTTTATTACACATTCAAAAGATTCATCTTCCAAAAAGCTAGAGGCATGGAGAATAGATATGAGGGAGGATATTCATAAAGCACATTGGGAAACGGTATGCTTTAAGGCCCAGACCAGGTCCATTAATACAAAATTTGAGTTATTACAATACAAATGATTAATGCAAACTTATTTTGTACCTGCCAGGTTAAGTCATGTTTCCAGATAGTCCACATATTTGTGTGAAGTGCAGGGGGGGAAAAGGTACATTGATTCATCGTTTATGGGAGTATACAAAGTCGCTGCTCATTGACTTTGGACTTTTACAAGCCAGAAGGATAATTGCACTATTATGAAAGATTCTATGGGAATGTGGACAAAGGAACTGGCAGCCTGCCTAGCTTTGGAGAGACTAACTTATATTGTAAAAAGGAAAGACAAGAACTTACAAATATACACACTTTTATTTTTGATAACTTGTTGAGTTTTATGTTACAACTCAATAAAAAATGAATAAATAGATAAATAAATAAAGTATTTTTTGTCAGTTTAAAGGCATGGTCACGCATTTAAAACAGCAAAAAGAATTTCCACAAGTTCAATATATTTAAAATCATAGCAATCTGTCGATTCGCTTGCTGGGGCAAAGTAAATCCACACAAATATATTGTGTCAAATTTGGTGAAATTTGACATGCAAATTTGACACAACTGACCAATGACAGGCAGTCCTGACAGTGCAATTCATGCTTTCTGCATGTCCATGAGGTCTGCATGGACCCCTCTGTGGATGTCCATGTGCAGCCCAAAATTTGTGACCACGCAGCCTATATGCACAGCAAGTGTGTCAACTGCACATGTGCTAGAAAAGCAAACAAGAAAGCCTGTCTCATCTACTGTATGTATGTACTGTATTCGTATTCTTATTAAGCTGTCGGTCTTATTTTTTTTACTTTTCCTTGTTGTTCAGCAACATATAGGAACTCTTCAGCTGCAACAGTCGTGTGTAAAACACTATAAGGGGCGGTGTTGGTGTGGTTGTATTGTTTAAAGCGCCGGTTAGACAATGAAATACAATCCAGCAAGTCCAGTTGGAGTGACAGATTATTACGTTTAAAGACTGAAAGCTATAATAGTTTATCAGCTGTGTTGCTCCATCCACTTCTATTTAACTCTCTTATGTTGAAGCATAAACTGCTCTATGAAAGACGAATGGTTTCAAAGAGAGTTATGGGACAAGTGTCAATGATACAAATATGTCTTTTGAACTTGTTGTTGCATTAGCAACCTAGCTAACTAGCTTGCTAACTGACAGCTAATGCTAGTTAAACTCAGTTAGCTGTTGAAATTAACGATGCCACTTTCTGGCATGACTGGGCCTTAAAAAATAGTGTAATGCTGTTTCACCAGTCAGAGTTAGCATACAGTAACAACTGTTAGCATACAGTAACAACTGTTAGTAAGTAGCAACTGCAGCACTGTTGCAATGGTTACTTGCTGTTTAATATTTCACGTAAGCTAATTCAGAATGGAAGTTATTGATTAGAACTATGTTTCAGGTGCACTCTACACCAAGGCTACTATTTTAACACTTTCCACACATCAGTATAGAGTAGATGAGAGATTTATTTTTTACATATGGGTCAACTAAAACTACAAGAAGTTAGTGAACTAGGTAACTTTACCGTTAGTTCCTTTCCAGGCAGGAGTGCTTGTGCTATCCTCCCTGCCTCAGGTGAGATCATGTGACTCCTAGATGGGGACTTCTTGCCAGCCACCCCCAAAACGGATATTTTGAAACACAGAATCCCCATTAATTATTGCCCTTGATTGCAAGGAGAGGTATTAGCCATGCAACTGGATGGAGGCAAGTTTGTTCTTTTACTTTGATCTCGCCTGTCCTCACACGGCCGTCTGTTCCAGGGTAGGTCTGTGTCACTTTTCCAACAGGCCATAAGGAGCGAGGAAGTTGGGGATCATGATCATAACAATTTGTCCCAGTTTTAGGTTCTCCTTGTCTGTGTTCTATTTTGGTCTTGGTTGCAGGTCTGGAAGGTGATGCCTGATAAAGCTTGCCCAGAAGTGGCCAGCCAGGATTTGAGTATGACGCTGCAGTGTCTTTTCCCAATCAGCTGGCTGATCAGCCTGGGGAAGTGAAGCATCCTGCTAACCCATCAAAAGCAAATATGGGGTTACAGGGGAGAGATCTGCAACATCTGAGGAGACATATCCAAGAGGCTTTGAATTCAGGATCCCGTCCATTCTCCATCAGGACATAACACAGGACTGCTGCAGGTACAGATTAGCTGCTCACGACCACCCTCAGAGCATCATTAACAGACTTCATCTCCCAGGTACTGCCAAAGTATGGAGAGCTGTAGGGATTGAAAGTGATCTGTTGTTGTTGCAGCTGCTCCTAAAGCGCAGGGGCCATGTCACGGAATGTCCTTTTTAGCTCAACATATCCTCCCTCGAAATTGGTACCACAGGCTGCCAAGATTTCGTAGGGTTTACCCCTCCTTGCCACAAAATGCCGGAAGACCATCAGGAATGCATCCAAGTCCAGATCTTGACAGGACTGTTGGTGTTGACAGATTGCTCTGCCTCAGCTCCACAAAAAGTCATTTAGGTCCTGGGTGGAGGAGTTTCTCATCATACTGCTGGATTAGAGGTTTTGCAATAGGATGACTGGAGTCTAACACAATTTGATGTCTAATGTCAGGGTCAAGATCCTCAGATCTCCTCAGCCTTCTTTCGACTTTGATAATGCTAAGAACCTAATCTAGATCTGGTTCCAGAGAGGGAAGAGGCTTGTCTGATTGGAGCACTAATAGATCTGCTGGAAAATGGCCTGTTTGGGCCTTTTTCAAGAGAAGGATCTCAGCTTCATGCTGTAGTTGAGAGGCTGGATTGGGGGCTAGTAGAGGGATAGCTGTGGCAACTGCATCCTTCCAAGTGCTGCACTGGGAAACATCCCAGGTGCTTGGGACAGTGGATACAGAGATGCTGAGGAGTCTGGGAGGCTTTTTAACCTCACTAGTGTCCTCTTCACAGAGTGTAGCAGGAAGGCATGGCCACTGGGAACTGGCAAGGAGAAGGAAGGATGGCCCCAAACTCCATCTCTGTGGTTGTGTCAGTTGGAAGAGTATTTTGCCTCTGGTGAGGTCATCAGCATGGTTAAGTGAACTCTCCACATACCTCCAATCCTCTGCATTTGTCAGTTCCTGGGTCTCTGTGATTTGTGTGCCAACAAAGACTTTATAGTGGCAAGAGTCAGAATGGAGCCACTGCAGCACTGTGGTTGGAGTCACTCCAAGAGGTGATCTTGTGTATTGGCAGGATGATTTCTTGTCTGACCATTGTAGCCAACTGTGCACTGCTAAGAGCAGCACACAGTTCAAGCCATGGCATGGAGATTTGTTTTCTCGGTACCACCCTGGATCTAGCCATAATGAAAGCAATGGATACCTGGCCATGCTGGTCTTCAGAGCGAAGGTAAGCCACTGAGCTATAAGCTTTCTCAGAGGCATCGCAAAACACATGCAATTCTCTGTTAATGCGCTGCAGGTCAAGAGAGGATGGGTCATAACATCTGGGAAGTGTCACTCAGATGTTGTGACTCACATATGATAATTAAATATTATTGATATGTGAACACCTTAAAATACATAAATAAAAAATAAAGGCTATACATGAATAAATGCAACCTAATAGGCAGGGTGATTAAAGATGTTATAAACCTATTGTTATTTCACACAAGTTTATGTTTTTGTTCCATTCTGTTATTGAAGCTTCCACAAACATGTATAACAAACAAAACAATAACAAAACATTAATAACATTAATAAATATATTAATATATTACAGTGGGTGTGTTTCTCTAAAATGAATGAAGGAATCCTTGAAGAAACCCGGACTCGACTGATCCTCTTGAAGTTCTGTTGCTGTGTGGGCATATCAACAAAACACCAAGGAAGGAGGATGCCCACATGATGACCCCAATTAAGCATTTACCCCTACCCCAATTCAAAGATATGATTGCTGATTATAAAATGGGACTGTAAAACTAAGTCCTATGAGCTCAACTCAACAGTATTTCTGCGTATACCAAACACCAAAAATACCAATAATATCAAAGACAGTTCTTACATATTAAGTTCAGGCAAAATTGAAAAAATAAAATCATTGTCTGCAATATAAATGCACAATTATGAGATTATCCTCATGACTGAAAGCATGATTTGTTCTCTTGGAGCTATAATAATCAAAACTGTAACAGAATCTGTTTTTCTGCTTCATTCAAGACATGCGCAGTTGTCTTTGAATAAAAAACAGTATTGGTGTATTGGTTGAACAATACAAGGATCCCCATAGGTTCCATTTATAGCAAGTTTAAAACTGAACCCAGTTAAGATGGCTGCCATATGGTTCCATCCCAGAATGGCAAGTCATTATGACATGTTGCATTTAGTGTTTTATATCCATGTTAATATGAATGTGCAGTATTAAAAATTTAGCCATTAGCTGCTAATATTTTGCAAAGAAATTCAGAACTGGGTGTTAATGCTTAAATGATTACATACCATATGTATCATAAACATACCTGATGCAGTATGGACTTTGTTCTGTTTTGTCCAGAACATGACATATGAGATTAGGATTAATTCAAACCACTGACAAAGCACTTTGAGGTAAAATATCTGGATGCAGCATTTTTTCAAATCAGGAATATTTCTATTGATAAAACATTTTTATTTGTATGCATGTTGGCAGGACTCAGCAAAGACTTCACAGGTGCTAATACATCCTGAAGATCCCTGTGCTATAAAGCAGCAAAGGGTCTCATCTTGCTGTAGGTTAAAGTTAATGCAACAGTTTTGGAACAGTGAGACATGCTCCTCAGATGCCTGGATGTCCCAGTGTAATTTTATACTATTTCTTTTTTTTATCTCTACTGAGTGAGTTGCCAGCTTTAGTTGTATAGGTTACAGAGCAGGCACACTGGGAGCTATCTAGTTACCACTGGCTCTGTGTGTGTGTGTGTGTGTGTGTATACATATGTGAGTGTGGTGAGGAGGAGGGGGTAGAGGGGGGTGAAGGGGGTTGGTGGAGCGTTTGTTGAGTGGAAAATGGCCTCTAAAGCTCCTCTACTCACCTTTCGCAGTGACAACATTTAGCACGGTGTGCCGACCCCCCACTCCCCTCTCTCACCCACTCACCACCCCCTACCCCTGGCCTCTACCTCTCTCTCCCTTCACCCATATTTCCCTTTTTAAGGCTTCACAACCTGTTTTTGGAGTGGTAGAAGGATAAAGTGATTTTGCAGGAGTAAATGCCCTTCAACAGATGGTCAGACATGATAGGAGATAGTGTGTGGTGGTGGTGGTGGTGGTGGGGGGGGTTACAGTTGGGGTCCTGGTCCAGCCCCCACTGTGGCCGAATGTGACAAAATGCAAAGTGGAATTTGCCGGCCCCTCCAGTCCAGAATTGGCCCACAGAAAGAGCATGTGAGAGGCACGATGGCATGTCCTTCGCAGTCCAGGCGAGTTTGGGTGACAGCTGCGATGTTTATAGGCCAGCTTCGATGACAGTCAGGGGGGGACGGCTCGGCTCTTTTCAGACAGGAATTAGTTTTGTCATCAGATTCTAAAATCCCCCTGATTTATGACATTTCCACTCCTGTTTTCCCCTCTACCACTTTGACCCCCACCGACAAACGCCCAGCGGGGAGATGATGACATTTGGCAAAATTGTTTGTTTGTTTACCTCTTACTTTCACCACAAAGGATCGATTTCCCACCCACACCATGCACCATGACAAAAAAAATAAAGTCTAACCACAAGAAACCCCTTTCATACACCATCTAGCCTTTAGTCAGATGTAGATCTTTGACAAGTCAAATGTTTAAAGCTGTTTCAACCTAAAAAGCAAAGAAACACTGGGTGTGAAAAATGATTTCAGTTTCCTGACATTACCTTTTTGCGTTATCAATAAAAAATTCTGAACTGTGTTAAAAACCTATATGAAGATTATAATAGTCAAGGTCAGTTATGTCTATCATTAATTGACTTAATATCAAATTTTCTATGTTTTATATTAAAAAATATCCAGTCTCATGGCGCTTTTTGTAAAATAAACATGTTTGTTAAACATCTGTTCTGCTTTATTTCTGTGCTAATTGGAAATAAATTGAGCCTTTGAACAAGGAAATGAAGGAAAACTTTGAAGTGAAATAGTAAAATCAGCATGAAGCCCTGGTTCTGCTAAACATCACCACCAGCTGTTTCCATGCCAACAGCTAAACTGATGTGCATAGTGTCTGTAGGGTGATGTTGCTCACCCAGGTAGACTTTCTGAGTCAAAAAAATAAATATTTGATTTCAGCATCAGGGAACAACTTCTACCTACAGCAGTTTTAACTAAAGTTTTGCTGACTGTGATGCAGCACAAGCCTGTTTCATGATAGGTGAACTGGGCAGTTGTCTAGAGCACCACTAGCTAGAACAGGCACCAAACAAGATGGAGAAAAACATTTGTATTAATTTGTCCAATACCCAGTCCATAAATGTCCATTAAAGTAAAATTGTGAATAACAGCAGCAGGCCTGACAGAGGTGCATTGTGGGTGTGGGAGATGGTTAAAACTAGAATATTGTTGACTACATTTTCTGAATTATGAAAAGACTGTTACCCTCAAGACTGCTATACAAAACAACAGGAAAGAATGTGAGAGTGGATGAGAGGATGAGAGTGAACTAAAGAGGGATAGTCCTAATTGATTGCAAGTTTGATGGCAGGTACTCTAATGGATATTGAGTTGGGATGTCTTGAACTTATCTACAAGATCAGTTCTGGGACTGATTTTTTTAGATTCATAATGAAGCTTTTAGCACAAGTTCAAGCAGGAAGACATCTGTCAGCCTATTCTGTCATCACACTGCCTCTTGACTATTATCCAATTATTTCACTGGGCTTTGCGCACAGTCTTTTATATCATCCAGTGATCATCTTAGCTGAAGAATATTTAAAGCACTTTACCTGTTTTGTCTCTCTCTGCTGTCATTGCAGTCTATGCCACATCACCGCTACACCCCTCCACCACCCTACCGCCACCAGTGTCAAGGCCCTGTCTGTGGCTCCCCTGTGGGGGATCTCCAATTAATTGCTATTTATAGGGCTCCATCCCTATATATCCATTTAATTGACGGGGTAATCGCGTCAAAGACTATCGAATAAAGCTTTTGAATTCATGTCAACTTGTGTCTTCCCCGATTGAGCTGTAATCGCCAACTGCTCTACCTCCCACCATCATTGTACAACTAAAAATATGATAGGCAAAATTGGAAGAGAGATACTCATGTGAGAAAAAGTATTTGTGAGTAAAGGTCATAGAATTGAACACTGTGTTAATGTCAGAGAATCGACGTGTTGAGGCCAAGTTTGTTCTTTAAAAATCCATTCCTCTTTCCATAAGAAGATATGGACTATGCCTTTGTTAAGATAGTTTATTTGCACTAGATTTTACACTAATGTAGTGCAATTATAAAACAAGTATAAATATAAAGCCATATTTGAACTTTGCTGGAATTGTTCACAGTCAATGTTGCACAAAATCTGTTAGCTGGGAAATTTGCAGACATTTTCATTGGCAGTGGCTTAGCTTTATCATAAACCTTGAACTCTCTCTGCAAATGTACATTTGATCCCAGAAAAGAAATGATATTGTTTAATAGGGATCCAGTGTCATGCTCAAGGACACTGGACAGATGTTTGTCTAAGTTTGAACCTGCTAGGTGCTCTTAGTCACCATGAGGTAAAAGTCATCAAAAGGTGATACATTTTGTACCCCGCTCATGCGAGCATGCACAAGTGAAGATTTTCACTAAATCGAGCATTGCAGGTGTCAGGTTTTAATCCTGCCATGATCTCAGAGCAAGGTTTCCTTTTCACTGGCCCCTGATCTCACTGATCCACTCAAACCCCATCCCTATCCTGGCCAGTCCAATTAATGAAGATTATCCGAACCTATCATGTACATAGAAACCTCTTCTGAACAACAGACTGATTTAGATATTACATGTAGAGCAATGTCTCACTTGACCAGCGAATGAAATAACAAATATCTCGCCTGACAACCAATTAATGAGGAGATTATATGTGGAACATCTCTTTTAATAGCAGAGTATCATCAATATCTGGAAGGCTGTGTGGTAGTGCAGTTATGCAGGGAGGCTGTTATACAGGAGTCACCCAGGCAGATCACCAGCAGGAGGGTGGAGGTTATTTTGGGAGGTAGCATTGGGAAATAACTGTGAAATTTTTTTGTTTCACAATACAAAGCCAAGGCCAGGACCATGTGTACAGTTTTTTCCTGCCTAATGTCATGTTGAATCATCAGGTTGATTTTCTGTTTTTTGTCGAATCATTGTAATATTTCAGGCTTTACAATGTGCATGTATCTAAAGTTAAACTATTTGTGATTAAGTAAAATATTCATGCTTTTACATAATTCCTTTTCTATGATTATTGGCCAGAAGATACTCCAAATAATGTTTCATAGTAAAGTTAGTAAACTATAAATTTAACCATAGCAAACATAGTAAATTTTGATACTTAAAGATTCCCTCTAGACATGTTTTAAAACATATAAAAATACCCTGTTTTGAATAATAATTTGTGTCTGATATGTTTTTTTCCACTAAAAAGTTCAATTAACCAATTAAAAAGTCTTAAAACTACATCTACTCCTCCATAATTAAGAAATACAGAATATTTTTCATTTCAAAAGTTTCACTGCTGGACACAAGATGTCTCCTACCTTACTGAAAAGTCCATTCTCAGTGTATGTGCACTCTAGGCTTCACACCACAACTGTGTAAGTTGCATACTGAACCACAGTTAGTTTCCAAACTAGTTGTAATATCACAAATCATACTCATAGGTACACGTGTTGAACTTAGATTTGCAGTGAACACAGAGAAACTTCCCACTTTCAGCAGATGAATGTGAAAACAGCCTTCTAGTGTCAAACTCTGCACATACATCATTCTGTACAGTGAAGCTCAAACATCCAATTTAAGTGTCAATAAAAAATAATAATAACAATAAGAATAACAATAAACAGTTTTGATTGGAGAGAGACTACATTTTTAAGAAGCAACTCTAGTTAATGAGACAGATTGGTAAGGAGCAGACAGGAAGTAAGGAGTGAATTTGATTTGCCATTGACAGCTGATGATCGCATAATGTTCCACCATTTCCAACTACGTCAATAAAAGTTTATGCAGTATGAGAATCTTATCACCATTTTCAGTGTTGCTGTATTTCAAAAGGAAATCAAACTGGGTGGCATTTCTCACAGCTTAAAAAAATGACACCCAGCTATGTGACACTTCCCCTCTCCTTATCGTGAGAATTTATAAGTTCTCCTCTGCGCCAGGTGCTCCAACTAGGGAAAGCAAACATGCACACGGACATGCATGCGTACACACGCACACACACACACACACACACACACACACACACACACACACACACAGATATACACTTACAGTACTGACATATGTCATTCACATGAATCTTCAAATTAAAACACATATGTACAGCCTCAGACATGTTACACACACAAATGCACACAAACACACACACACACACACACACACACTTACACATAACCCGACCCCCCCCCCCCCCCCCCCCCCCCCCCCCACACACACACACACACACACACACACACACACACACACACACAGTATGGAATGCACATAATTGTATATATGTACAGTGCACAAATCCATGCCCCAGTGGAGAGGTCCATTGTTCCTTCAGCTCCCACCAGCCTGCTTCTCCGTTCTCCGTCGTCCTGCTGTTAACGGAGAGTATTTCACAAGCTGTAAATTCAGAGCAGATATATAAATCACTGAGGGCACTGTGGGCACTGTGGGCACAGGGGGGCCTGTGACAGGATCCGCAGACTTTTGCCCCAGGGGTCAATGATGCTATTCCAAACCCAGTCGAGCCACTCAACCACTGATGGGAAGACAAGGAGGGTGGGGGGTTTAGGAGGAGGAGGAGTGTGCAACTGTACTGAGGTGGAGAGTAAAGACCCCCTATTTGTGAGGGAAATTTCTGGCTTTGACAATTGTTTCTTCATGGCTGTGAGGTAGAGCGGGTCGTCCACTGATCGGAAGATCGGCGGTTCAATCCCCGGTTCCTCCAGTCCGTGTGTTGAAGTGTCTTTGGGCAAGATAATGAACCACAAATTGCTCCTGATGGCTGCACCAGCGGTGTGTGATTGTGTGTGTGAATGTGCATTAGATTAACTCCTGATGAGCAGGTTGGCACCTTGTATGGCAGCCTCTGCCATCAGCATATGAATGTGTGTGTGAATGGATGAATGTTGACATGTATTGTAAAGCGCTTTGAGTGATCGGAAGACTAGAAAGGTGCCATATAAATGCAGCCCACCATTTACTAACTAGTTTCTAACCTTGTCAGGCAGCATACAGCTGATTTATCAGAGTTTTTATGTAAAAAAGAGAAAAACAGCAGCTTGATGCTGCTGAAAATGGGTTTCATGGGTGCGGTGGGACTGAACCAAACAGTAAATGTCTAAAGAACATTAACTTAAAGCTTCAGTCTATAACTTTCTTCATGTTAAACTACAGCAAAGATGATGGAGCATCTATAGTGTGGTGTCTGTGATTTCATTCATTCAGGAAACATGACTCAAACATCAAACAAACCTCAGTGCATCAATGTTTATTGTTGTCTTATTGGTCAGTTAATATCTATTAATAATACAGTTGTATTACACATGTTTTAGCCTCAAAGAAGTGTAGCTTTTGCTACCATAATTTATCTCAAAATGGTTATTTAGAGTCATTTTGATTGAGTCAAACAGATGTCTATTTAATTAACATATCACTAAAACCAGATGCATTCATTCCACACAATTCGAATTTACTTTGAGGAAATCGATAAAACCATATTTATCAGACAACCACATCTGTCATCTCACTCATAACTGCAGACAGTAACAACATTTACAATATAAAGTAATGCCAACCAGACATCTGCCATTGCTATTGACCTAATATGGTGCAGTCTCACCACTGCATTAAGGAATTGCCTCTACACAGATATGACTGTCTACAATAACTGAGCACCTGCCTCTGTGCGTAGAAAGCACAGACACACACACTCACCTTCATCCTGGGGTCACAGTCACATTCTTTGGACAGAGACAGATTGCCTGTCGCACAGGTGTTCTTCCCACTCACCCCCCACCAACAACCCCAGCCCCCCACAGACACACACACATAACCACACATGCATGCCATCACAAACGTCACTGTCCTTGTGCTCTCCAAACTACAGATGAGCATTCATCATTGCAGTGCAGAAGAGACACAGTATCTGGTAATACTCTTTATTAAAGGAAACTGTAACATATTTATATTTTGCTTCTTCACAGATCAGCAGCTGTGGTCAGCTTGAATTCATGCCTGTTACAACAGATTGCAGTAGTCAGGTCAGATTTCTAGAACAACTCCTTCAGCATAATCCCCATCTGTGTTGAACTATTTTTCCAAAATACAACTAAAAACATGACTGCCATGTTCGGCTACCACTCTCCCCAAAGTTTAAGGATATTTAATACAGTTTTCAATAGTCAATTGACATATTTTGGCTTGAATATCATTTTAAAACAAATTACATAGAGCAGGAGGTGATTTGGGGGATGAAAGGACTAATCATCATTATTATTAGCAAATGAATATAATTTTAGAAAATCATTTTGAGATTTAGAAAAGAGATTTAGATTTAGAAAATCACAAACACTATACTTAATTACACTTCTTATTATTTTGGGTGTTTTTGTAAATGTTGAGGGCGTCACAATTCAGATACTGATATCATTTCAGAAGGAACTTCCCTTAACATTCCAACAATCCTAAAAAATCCTCTCAGCTGAAGTCCACTCTTCTCTTGCCCCACCTTCCTAAACAGTTAATTAGCAAAGTAGACATTTCCAACCAAGACATCACGCTCCAGCGGCACCCCTTGGCGTGGAGAATCAAGGTGTTAAAATGGGGAACTGATTTATTAAGTTCTAATTGTTGGTGTGGATGTCTCTCCGTCAGACAGGGGCTGAGGTTACTGACAGACTCCGCTGAGTGCTAACTTTTGTCAGCTGGCAGATTCATGGCGGACTGAAACCTCCCGCTGGGGAAAGAATATTTTTGAAAAGTCGCAAAGTTGTTGCCACCACTTGAAAATTGCCCCTTGTGTCCTAGAGGGGGTACTGTTTGTTTTTTTCACCTCCAGCGGGCAGATGATTAATGACGAGGGGGGGGGGGGGTCGAGGTAGCATGAAGAGGGAGAAACAGGAGAAAGAGAGAGGAAGACAGACAGAGGGAGAGCCGGGGGCCTAAAATATCCTGGTGTGGGGGGTCGGCAAGGGCAGCAATGGGGGTTGCTGTGCTCGCCTGCAGGCCGAGTTTGTTCACAGACCAGCACACATAACGCATGACTTACTGTAGATAGCAGGAGATTGCAGAGGCTCAAAAAAGTGAGGCTTGTCTGGCTGGGCTATTTGTGGAGCAGAAATTCAGTTACGGACACATACTGTCATCCGATGATGGATCAGTGGGAGAGGAGCAGATCAGATGGGGAGGAGGACAGGGCATCTTGTTGCAACACAGACGTTTTGGGGAAAACAAACCTCAGCCGTCAAGCTATGTGTCCAGCCATAACAAACCTTGGACAATGACAAACTTCTGCTGGGGTCTGATCATAGCTACAATTTGTTTTCTTTGGTCTGAACCACCATTGAAAGGCTTACTGTGTATTTGTATTTGTGTTTGGTTCCACATGGACTTACAAACAACTTGTTGATTTGTCAGAGTTATAGTTGACTGTCATCCGGCCAGGTTAGAGAGTCAAACCAAATCTGACTCCAGACCTGTAACTTTGTTAAACCTGATGGTCTTGTCTGCACACTTCTCCGTAATTGACCATCTCTGGTGTTTAAGCAATATTAGCACAGAAGACTGTATTAAGTCAGTATTTACATCAATCACCTAGTGAGCAGAGTCTGTAAATTACCTTAACAATTCATCCATATCAAGCCACAAGCCATTCTTACCACTTAGCTTACTTCCCCTCGGTCTGTCACTTTATATATTTGTCAAGCAGAATGTTCTTATAATGTCCAAAGCCCTGGAATACGTGAGGTGGGTGGAGATACACACAATGCACATAAAAACATGCATAGAAACACTTTAGCTATATAATCATAGATCATATAGCCACCTTGGTTTTGTGTCTTTTGTCTCTCAGAAAGTTGACTTACAGGACTTTTCAGTTGTTCTGGAATTGTGGACAGTTTAATATACACACCAATAATGCAGTTACTTAGAATAATCAGTGTAAAGCTCCATTAATGAATTGTGTTTTTCTTATATTAACAATTATTCAAAAGACTACGTATAATGTAAATTTGGTTGTTCATTGTGACAAACCCACAGAGAATTATTACCAAACTCTGTTTATTATTGTTTGCAAGCACTTTAGAATTTCTTGTTTCTAGCCATCAATACACAAGCCTAAAATACATAATTAGTTTTGTAATGAAAACAAATAGAGCTAATTTTAAGATATTGTATGTTCATGTTTTAAAGCCAGTAGGGTTCCATTAATATGACAACGACACTTCACACATCAACTGACTATCTTGGCCGACGTCACCACCCATCTAATTTTTTATTAGCTTAAATGTTTGGTTGACTGCTACAACATTAGAAGGTCTAGTGAAACTTAAACCCCCTCCCAAACATCACCTCTCGTTGTCACTTGGTATGCTCTGGATGGTCAAGTGGAACATTCCTGCAGACTACATTTCACTCAGTTGGCTCAGATCTGCTTTAATCACCTCAGCAATGGCTGAGCGGCAGATATAGAGTTACAGTAAGAGAGAGAGGGGGGGGGGGGGTAGGGGGGGACCTCAGAATTACTTTTCCATCATTGGTCCAAGCAAGGTTTCACAGGGTCAGAGCATGTTCATACATACATCACTTTAGCGATTCACAATCGCAATCCCAACAGGCTACATTCACTATACAACGAATTCACCAAACTCAATGAAAAAAAGAGGTAATTTATAATTTCCTTCCAAGATTATCCAATTGAGCTAGGCTATTTCAAATCTGATACCCTCATGGTAAGGACAAAATCATTTGTCAGTGTTTCCCAAAACTGACTGTTACAAAAATGATTAACATGACTTCCAATCTGCCACCTCTTTGGTTAAGGATTGGTTGGGTCTAGGCAGTTAAAAGAGGTTAGAAAATTATTGTGGTCATGGTTAAAAAGAAATCAACATTAACAGTTTGTGATGCACTCTTTGTCGACCCAACCTAACATCCTCCCAAAGCAGTTTTGTGGTCACGTTACACTACTTCACTTTTGCTCCTGACAGAACAGTGCCGATAGTATTTTTTTCTGCTGAATGGGTTTCTGGAATTTATTGCTGGACCTCTTGATAACCACTAACCAGACATTTTTTACCATCACGTCGGGCATTTTAGTGCTGTTAACTGAGACATTTTTATCACATTTTACTTAACCATAATCTTTCCCTTACCCTAACCAAGTGGTTATTGTGCCTCAACTAACCATTTTAATACAAACCATACAAAGGATACGCCATTAGCGTAACACCTGCAAGCAAAAACATTCCTCCATTTTGAAACAGTTTGAATTTGATCTTGTGATCATGCACAATCAATATGAATATGCATGAGTAATAATTCCATACCAACAATAAATTGACTATTGACACAGAGGAATCTGTACCAATAGCCACTTCCATTTAACAAACAATCAATAATGTTGTTTTATAACTTGCTTTCCATAACAGCTGATTAAGTCAGAGTGAGGACCTGTTAGACCACATGACAAGACTAAGACAGCCATGCTAGTAGCTCTGTGAGGTTGTACTCAGACACAGTGGTGCTTTGAGCTAAAAACTTCAGCATGTTAATACCCTCAAAATGACAATGCTGAAATATTGATGTTTAGTAGGTACAATGTTTGCTATGGTTACCATTGTAGGTTAGCATGTTAGCATACTAACATTCGCTATTTAGCACCTACTCAAAGCACAACTGAGGCTGATGGGAATTACATTAATTTTGTAGGTATTTGGTCATTAACTAAAGTATTGGACAAATTAGAATTTTGACCTGGTGCTAGGTGGAAAGCAAAAAGATTACTAATCCAGGACAATCCATACAGTAGATGTGGAACTATTTCAATGGATAAATGACAATTTTGACATTTTACTTAAACCAAAAGTGTCACCCCGGTGGCACTAGAGGCAAGAAGTCAATGGATCACCAAAGGCAGTAAGTGTCAGCCTTTGGGGACCAACATTATGTACAAATTTACATGACAATTCATTCAATAGTTGTTGAGATATTTCAGTCTGGACCAAAGTGGTGCCTGAAATTGCCCTTCCCAGAGCCATTCTGATACAAAAAAAATTACTCCTCATGATTTCTTACATTTGTATCTACAGCACAATGATGTAATCTGTGCTGTTTAGCAAACAACACCAACAAAAAATGTGAATGCATGTGTTTTCTGCATAAGAAGCACAGTGATATGAATAGCATGTTGGCTAGCTGTGCTTGGCTTTCATTCAGCCAAAGCTCCATGTGCTGCTCAACCTAAATTCTAACCACAACAGGACGTCCTCACATTTGAGGACAGATCTCATCCATCTATAGTGGATCATGTGCCTGTTGGTGCTGTTAAACTAGTCTTCTGTGCATATAATGTAATATTATACACTATCCCCCCCACCCCCCTGTCATGGTGCCATGAACCTGATCGTTTACACTGCTCATACTGTGTGTCACCAGGTCGTTACGTTTATTTCAGACGACCACCAATTAGCTGGCTTCTAATTAATCAGCACTTTCCTTGATTCCACATGTCACACAAGTTCAATCCATCACCACGGTGGGGCTGGACCTGTGGCTTTATGATCGTCAACTAAAGAGCATGTGATTTATCTTTGTTCATTTGGATAGTGTCCTAATGGGGTTAGCTGTGTTGCAATGCTATACTCTCTCTTCCTGTTGGTGTTTATTTCATGCTCCATATTATATATAGTATTTTTTAAAACTATACTATTACTACTATTGCACTTTTCTCCTGCTGTTACATTCTAAGTTTCCTGCGTGGAGAAAAAATTAAGTTTATTTCTCATTAATGTTTAAGCTTATTCCATGTATGATGGCGTCATTGCCATTACTATTTTTCTAAAATTAAGCACATTACAACTTCCATGTTGCATTGTAACAAATCACTTTTTGGAGTAACACATCCTGTGGAGGTCTGCAGCTCTTAAGCAACACAACTAGTGTCTGTTTTCATTTTAATGGGGAGCTTATTCCATTAAAGGAACTGAAAATCATACATTGTCAGTCAGCTTCAGTGAATGAGTAAATTGGATTTTTGTACACCAATCACAATTTAGCAACAATTGAATCAAAATGTGATTTCAGTTGTAGGGGTGTTTGCTTATGCTGCCGTGCATACAATAGGAGAGCCACTTCTATCGTGAAACATCAAAATCCACCCTAACCATTAAGTAAATCTGCCTACTAATTTGTCATCTCATGATGATATGTAATACAGCCAATACAATTTACATTAAAAACTGGCTTACATTAATACTGGGATGAGCAGAATCAGGCATGCATTTCCTTGACTTTCTTCATATTATATCTGTAGTTTGTTGTTGCAGTCCTTGTGAATTATGTGTATTGGCTGCATTATCATAATTATTAGCTGCTATGTGAGCTGTCAATTAAAAATTTGAGCCACACAATGAGTAACACTGTTCTAAAATTAATGGATGACATTTCAATCTAAGTTGGATTTTCTCTGTCAGGTCAAAATGCTGCCAGGCCACTGTCAATAAAATCACCCACACAGCCCTGATGAAGCAGATTAGTTGAGTTTTTGAACCTTAAAAATAAATAAAACTTCCCTAACTTCTTAGTTCTTCTCAGTAACATAAGTTTTATTGTTACTTTTTAAGTCTTAATGTTATAGAGAAATACAGACGGGTGACAAATTAAAGGAAAAACCAACATAAAGTGTCTTAGTAAGGTGTTGGGCCACCACGTGCCGCCAGAACAGCTTCAGTGCACCTTGGCATTGATTCTACAAGTCTCTGAACTCTACTGAAGGGATGAACACCATTCTTCAAAAAGTGTGTTTTGACGATGGTGGTGGAGAGCCCTGTCTAACATGTTGGTCCAAAATCATCTCCCATAGGTGTTCAATTGGGTTGAGATCTGGTGACTGCAAAGGTTATAGCATATGATTCACATCATTTTCATACTCATCAAACCATTCAGTGACCCCTCGTGCCCTGTGAATCGGAGCACTGTCATCCTGGAAGAGACCACTCCCATCAGGATAGAAATGTTTCATTATAGGATAAAGGTGATGACTCAGAACAACTTTGTATTGATTTGCAGTGACCCTTCCCTCTAAGGGGACAAGTGGATCCAAACCATGCCAGCAAAATGCGCCCCAAAGCATAACAGAGCTGCCGGATCCCCTCACTGTAGGGGTCAAGAAGGAAGATGCACTTCCATTTTTTTTTACATATTGCACTAATGCACAAGCATCACGGTCATCAAACGTGCACTGACAACCACAATTTCTGACCCTATTTACTGATGTCTTTCCCATAGATCTAAATGCAGATGTCACTTTAGTCACTGTTCCTATTGAAACACCAGCCAGCTGAGCAGTCTTTGTGACTGAAGCTCTGCCATCTGTGCCCCAACAATGAACCCTCTTTCAAAGTCACTTAGATCTTTTCTTCTTGACATCTTAAGAATCAACTGGACCTGCTCATAATTTTTATACATGCCACAGAGCATGATTGGATGTTAATTGCTTAATTGTACCATGCAGTGCATCTTTTTGGAAGCATCTGCATTTGTTCTAATTTATTTGGGTTTTTCCTTTAATTTGTCTGTAGGTCAGATTTGAAACTAAGTTTAATACATCTCATTGAGTTCATAAGAGGTTGTGTCACAAGGTCTTAGCAGAGATGTGATTGGATGTTTTCTGTCATATCCGTAGTCAGTTTTTACATCAAACATTTTAAACAATTGGCATGTTCCAAATCCACTCATTACTATTTCACTATTATGGTAAAAAATAAAACTATGATTGAGTATTGCATTGAGTAAGCACTAAGATAGCCTCACTCATAAGAAACCAAACATATATTACATTACATTAAGTAAGTAATTGAAACTACAGAGTTCTTTTTAATTTTAAAACTTGTGTCTAGGTAGCCTAATTCTGATGTGGTGTTGTTATGATAAACAGTTAACAGGTATTACAGACTGTTATGTTATTGCATAACATAGGCTATTTTTTTATCCATGAAGATAGATTATTAGATTAGCATTATACTCATTTCTAATCCTGGTAGATTCAGAAATTTCAATACCTTGCTGTACACAATGAGCTACTGTATATGTATTAACACATAGTAATAATAATTGTAAACGTGAATGAACACTTGGCTCATCATTCCAATGTACATAAGTGTTTGAACCTAGATGAAAGAGAAGAAGACCAAAGTAGTTCATGATTTGATCACTCCATCAGTGAAAATAGTTTGCTATGCTAATCATTTCAGAAGACATGATATGAGCCCATGCTGACTGATGAATAGTGTTGTCTGTAATTATACCTAAATTGATTTATGGGGATACATTTCCAGAACACTTTGGCTGCGTGTAAGGTTGCACCTGTTCTACCAGATGGAGATATAGATAGACCACAAGGTACAGGGCATATGTACAATACACATGGTATATAAATAGTAAGCCTGCATAGTAATACAGCTTGCAGTTGAAATGGAAAATGAAAGATTATTTGTGTGACCATTTATTCTGTACAATCAATATAAATAAAAAACACACATCAAGTATTGGTTTCTTTAGTCATATATTGGATCTTACTATTGATGGCAGTTCATTGAATTATTGCTATATAAGTAATTGTTTCTATATCAGTCATCTTATTCTATTAATATTATATTTCAGATACACATTTCAGTGAAGCAACCTGTAAACTGATAAAAGATGAACTGTCCTGACTTGGCATATTCCAGGATGGGTGGATGGATTGCAGTTGCATTATAGTTTATGTTACTACATTCCCAGTCAGTAGCATTTTAATACTGCACTGTTGTGGCTGCTAACAGGGTCAGTGCAACCTTTTTCGTCATTGGGTCTCTTCTCGGTTTTAGCGGAGCGCAAATTACAGCAGGGTGGGCTTTTCACATTAAAGGCCAGTGGAAATCTAAAAGCAGGATGGGGAGCTACCCCCTGGCATGCGGGTGGGCAGCCGCTGCAAGTTCCAGATATCGTCACATCACATGAAGATTCCTCACTGCACACATCAATCTCTCACCAGGGTGACTTACCGTGACCCGTGACACATCCGCCAGTGTGTGTTCTTATATTGGGTGGTACAGTGTGTGTAAGCTGGAGGGTGTGTGTGAGTGTGCTTGGAACTGACATTGGGCTCTGATTGATGAACAAGTAGATAAAGAACTGCATTAAAAGTATTTTTTGTGGTGCAATAGCTGCAATAGACAAATATTTAAACACACCTGTTCCATTAGTCCAAATATAGCTCAACTAAAGTTAAATCGAGAAGACTACTATATACTGTATACAGTATATATGCTACTCTCTCATTAATGCTTTTTCTTTTCAGCTCCTACTGACTGACTGGGTGTAAGCATTTTGTCAACTTATACCAATTTGATTTTACCTCTGTTAAACAGTTATCTTGTTGCTGGCACAATTTAAAAAAACTGTGATGCTGTCAGCTTTTATTTTAGTGCTCAAATGACGTGACACATCATCTCCAGTGTTCATCAGAGCCAGGACACATTCAGCTGTAATCCTACTCCAGGTCCAGTTCAGAGCTCATTAGGTATCAGTTTACATTGATTGGTGACAAATTAAAGGGAAAACAAGAATAAATCAGCAGATAAACATAAAAAACTTAGATGGTTACATACAGGACATGAGAGGTCATTGAATGGTTTGATGAGTATGAAAATGATGTGAATCATATGCTAAGGCCTTTGCAGTTACCTGATATCAACCCAATTGAGATTTAGGACTGACTTCTAGACAGCGCTCCCTACCACCATCATCAAAATACCAAATGATGGAATATCGTTTGGAAGAATGGTGTTCATCCCTTATTTTGTTCCTCTTAACTTGTCACCCATCTGTACATTCAGCTCTGGTGTTTGGCTGGTGTTCAGAGCTGCCGGAGTATTGAGTTACTTATAGGAGCACCTACTTCACAATCTCCTCCCTTCTTCACATTCACACAATTGCACACATTCACACCTGAGAGCTACCCAGTACAGCCACAGTGTTCCTCTGTTAGCCTCAGAGCCACTGCGGGTCCATTCATTTTCCCCATCTAGCCTGTTATCCATCGACATTTCTGAGGATTTGAACTGTTGGCCCTTTGGTCACAAGCCTGCTTCTCTAACCTCTAGGCTACTGCTGCCCCCAACTTTTCAATCTCAGTGAGCCACAGCGTAGGAATGTGAAAGCCAAATAAAAGTGCTGAGGAATCAGAGAGGTCTGGTTTGTGGGAGGAGGTGTGTAAAAATGAGCGGTACCAAAGTTCACCCTGTTTTGGCCAAAGATACACTCAGAGATATCCAGCGCCAGAGATTACATCTTTTTCAAAGTAAATAAATGGAATTATGATGTTTTTCTTGGCCCTCCACATTGTTTATAAAAAAGCAGAGAGAGCAGTCCGTTCACACTTTAGGTGATAACTACAGTGGGCCTTTGTGAAGGCCAAGTGCTGGCCCAGGAATGATAGTTTACTTTGGAGGCTAAAATTGAGCTCAACTTTGTGTGCAAAGTTGTCAGGATTTGTACCTTGTTTACAGAGCATAACCCATTTGTGAACTTGTCTATGCATGTGTGCATAGTGCACATCTTGTGTATGTGTCAGCATGTGGACACGTGAGTATTAATTGTATTTTATACGTTATAAAGGATTTTTTTTACAAGTAAGAACAAGTAAGAACATGCATGTTTTTAATTCACATTTTTAAGAAAAAAGGAGCCTGACTCTGACAAGGTGCTGCTGAATGATGGATGTATTTCTGAAGCAGAACAGAAAAGGCCTCAAGTTGATAGGATTACAAAATGCTTACTTAGAGTAATTCAGTAGTGATTCTGGTGGTTGTATATATTAAGCCAGCAAAAGTAGTCAATAGTTGACCAAAACATCCAACTGCGATCTAAATTTATTCTGGCTGATTTAGCTCACAGTTACAGCATTGAGAATCTTGTTATCCTAACAGTTTGGTTTTTCCTTTTCAGAGGTGAAATGGCTCTTTCCACACCTATAGTTAGATACTGTCACCACCGCAGGCCTGCTCATCTTTCCAGGGACTCGACCCTGCCATGCCTCTACAGCTGTTTACAGAGAAAGTCTCTGATAAGAACTGACAGGTCAATAAAAGCAGAAATTTCATCAGCTTCGTCATTAACCATGGACCTGGCAGCTGCCAAAATATCCTCCATCGTGCTGGCCAGCTTCTCTCCAAACATCACCACCCGTCTTTTTAGAAAGGTGCTAATTTTATGACACCAGAATGCTTAAACCCACAGATATGCAAAGCAGCTAATAAAGCACCAATATGCTTGATTGGAAAAACTGGGTTGCTGCATGTTGTTTTTTGTTGTTTGGTTGTTTTTTTGTTGTTGCATTTTTTTACTCATTTGTCACAGCTTCGGGTCATTTGGTGCCGGTGATGTTGGCCTGAGCAGCTTCCCACATATCACTCTGTTACTGACTGATAGTGCCCAGACCATCTCAGTACTGTCTCTCAACACTCTAATACACTGAGGTGTTTACTGACAGTCTTCACACATGTATTTCATTAGCAGCTCACTCTAACAGCACTCTTACTATGAGAACTTTTACTACTGTAATCTTTGAATGTACACACACTCAACTTTATTTTTCTTCTTTCCTGTGATACCAGAGAGCCTATGGCACAGAACAAAATGTAGGCTAAACTGATTTTGTCTACAAAAAACTTGACAAATGTCAAGTAAGACCATTTTGATAATTATATAATTAATTATTCTGAGTATTTTGACATTTTCATATTTAAATAAGGGATGACAAAAATAACTCTAATGTAAATCACTCCACCAATGTCAAACTAAGTGAAATTCAGTGTCAATATTTTTCAGTTTCACATCTTAAGACAGCAGTGTATGAGGATTTTAAATTCATGATATAAATAAAACAAATTTAACAATATTTTTTAAGTGTATAATTTCTAAAAGTTGTAATGGAGAACTACTTATTTTGTAATATGTTGTTATAAAGAGTCTTTAAACTGAATATTCAGACATTGTATCAATATTTTGAGTTGAGCATCTACTTTCATGCCAAAAATATATTGTAAGGTTGTAAAGCAGCATTTACAGCACAATGGGACACTTAAATCAATCTATATATATTATCATGTATATATATATATATATTCACACACACACTCACACACATATACATATATATATGCCTGCCTATTTTTTATATATATATATATATATATATATATATATAATCTTCAGATGACAAATTCATGTACTCTGAACAATACTGAACAACTAAATAAAATGTCCAAAGAAAACAAGCTTTTCATTTTACACACTGTTTTTAAGTTAACCTGGGTCAGACGGGAATCTCAGTTAGTCCAGCCACCAGTGTCTGTTATTTAATAGAAAATTATTATCGTCCAAAACTTAATCCGTAATTCATAATTCTTGATTTGTGAAGCCAAGTGTTGTTGAGTGAAAATACAGGGAGTTGTGGGACTGTTGTGTCCTCCAGTGAGGCAGGACACCAGACAAATTCTCCTGTTATATCAGGCAGGCCGGCTGGTTGAGACAACGTTGTTTTGCCGTTGTCCGACCCGTTTGATGTTCTATTTCCGCTCACACTTGAAAGACCTCTCTGTCACATTAATCAGGGCTGCAGTGAATACCAGGCAGTGTTTTCTGTCAATCCAGAGGCCTCTGCCTATACCGGCAACGATTTATTGGTAAAAAAATAGGCTATATTTGTAGCGGCAACCTTTAGCAGCACCTCACCAGCTGATGTCAGTTAATTATTTGTCCCCTGAATCTAATACTTTTTCTCGGTGCCAAAACTGTGGGCATGGAGAATCAAGATCCACACACTTACGTAGGCTCATATAGACAGACACGCGCACACACACACACACACACACGTAAAACTCAGATGTAAGTGCACACATACTGACGCACACAAACAAACACAGTAGCAGATGCCGTCTCTTACTGTCGGTCAGTACGGAAAATCAGACACTCCATCCATCTGCTTATGTTATTCCTAGCAACCAAAGTTATGTTGCTATGGTAAAGATCTCCCCACATGAACTTGTCAATCAAGCTGCACTGACTTAATGTTTTTATTATTTTGTTTTTCTCCCACCTGTCTTGCTAACCTCATTTGAATTTTTGTTCTGTCCCACATTGTGGTTTCACTGCCTGATCAGGTCAACAGTGTTTATCTGTTTACAGCTTCTCTCTGCTAACTTTAGATGCCTCTGCTCTCATTAAAGCATGGCTGTGATTCAGAGCTCAGTGAATCAAAGCAAAGATGAGGAACATAATATTTTTTTCGAGATCAAAGGTCAGCAGCAAGATCAGCAGCATTTCAGAGTTTGTGAATGATTAATAGCTTTGGTGTAAAATATGACAAAAAATTGCAGTTTCTGCACTTCCCATAGGTGCTAGTGACTAGTGTCACCGAATCAATCAAAATCTGACATGTAACAAAAAACAAAAAGGTGCCCTGTACATATTACACGTCATGGGTAAAAAACACATCTGTTTAGACAAATGTGTGATTTAGTGTTGTGGGTTTAAGGGAGAAAAGCCAGGAAAACTTGATAAACCACACAAATCCACCATAACCGCAGAAAGCCTCCGTAAACTAGAGTAATGCCCAAATGAAGTGTGAGAAAAAGGGAGAAAAGAATGACTTTGTAATACCTTTAACGACACGGTTTACTCTAGGATGAGTGTCATGTTTCCTCGGAAATATTGCTGCGTACGAAATGTGGGGCGGCATTTGTCTCATTTTGCACGCTGACTTATGCTTTGGTATTACACTGGAAATAGTTATGCTTGGATTTCAAGCTGTTGCCCTATTGCACCGACCTTCTTTCACTTCCATTAAAAATATACTGCACTCCCATAGTATGTGTTTATTGGCAAAGGAGGATTTCTGTGCAGCAGTTTCTATTTTTATTTGATTTCCCAGCATTAAACGATTGTTTTCAGTCCTGATAACAGTACTGCATGCATATCATTCATATTTTGGTCCATATTTTGCAGCAGTAAAAGCTGTATTTAAATACTGTACTTAAGTATTACTTTATTACTTTTGAGGTACTTGAGTGCAGTATATTATTTTATATATATATATTATATTATTTTATACCTCCACTTCACTACATTTCAGAGACAAATACTGTACTTTTTACTCCACTACAGCTATTTACAGTTTATCTAACATAATGTTACCTTGCAGATTAAGATTTATACAAAACATACAATTTATAAATTATTATACGTTGTTATTCAGTGGCAAATTTAATGAGTATAATATATTAGTTTACTTCAAAAATTAATTTGACTTTTGATATTTCAATTAATTTTTTTATTAAACCTCTGGACTTGGTTTAGGAGGTGAATTTTTTTAATGCGGGACGTTTACTTTTCTTGTAATGATGAATGTTCTTTATTGTGAAATTACTACTTTACTTGTTACTTGATTTATCTGAATACTTTTTTCCACCACCAATAAAAGAAGGGAGGAAAACATAATTTCCTCCTCTTCACAGCTAGAAAAGAACTTGAAAGCAGCTGACAGTAATTTATTAATTAATTTATTAAGCTGAGTGAGTTGCAACAAAGATGACATCGTGTTTTTTTCATCTTGTGTTCTCAAGCTTAAGGAGGCAGAATAGTAACAGGTGGCTAAATCACAATGACGTTGATGGATTTCTGGGAAGGCCCTGGGGCCGACAGCACTGCCCAGTCACACCAGTGGGATGGGTACCTCAGCTCATCATGGACAAACTGCTGACCCATAACACCACGACCTTGCTCTTTTATTATACAACCACGACTCGACACGGATGGGCTCAGGCAGGATGTAATGGAAAAGTTCTCAGAGTTTCCTGCCACCCTTTTCCCACTACAGGCACGGCCAGTGCACACTCGGCGGTCTCTGCTTTCCCTTTGTAACTTCACAGACCCTGAATCTTAGCCGGTTCTATAAAACTGGTCTTTAAATGCAACGCGGGTAGCAGGTGGGGGCTCCATGCCACGCCAGGAATGCCGAGTAGGGGAAAGGACTCGGTGGGGGCTTAAAGATGCCCCTTGGCACTGTGGAGGAGACCTCTGCAGGGTTGCCCTTTAAGGCTGCACGGCCAGTGAGAAAGAAGTTCAGCTTGAAGTCTCTACATGTGAACCTGTCACTCTTGCAATCTGGAGGCTTGACGGGGTGGAGGGGTGTATGTACGGGGGGTGGATTTAGACCATTAGTTCTGGGCTGCCCAGGCACACACTCACATGTGTGCGGAGAGTCACTGAGGTCTTTCTGCTAATTATAGGCAGAAATCTGACAGAGAAAAATTAGAGGGAAAAGGGACAGCTGCAAGGTCCTGATCACGACGGAGGGAAGAAGAGAAGGGAGAGGAGGGGTTTTTGATTTTTCGCTAAATCCTCAAACCCCCTCCTTGAACTGAAAAACAAAATTCAATCATCTTGGTGTCCTTCTCGCTCTCTTATCCCATCTCAACACAACCCCACTGCTTCCCCCCACCTCTCAGACAGAGGTCAGGGGTCAGTCCCAGATGGGATCACCCAGGTTTCACAGGGCGTCCCATCTTTTCCCTGAACTAATGCCATTTCCTAAGGGGAGCTTAGCCAACAGCTAGAGAAGAACTCTGAGACCTCCCCTGTGTGAATGTGGTCACATCGTCAACCACCATCATATCACACACACACAAACACACACGCAGACACTCACAGACTATATATTGAAGCAGTCTCGAATGGTTTGAATCTGTGTCTGGATATTGATTAAGGTGATCAGTTAAATCAGATGATATATTGTATTCCAGAACAGAAACAATTAAGTCATTGCTAAAGCTGTTCACTTTCAGACAGAAAATGAAGCAAATTTTTTTTGCTCATTTACACAAATTTGACCGCTGTAAAGCCAATGTACTACTGCAGGCAAATCAGATTTGTTTCTCAAATCAGATCTTTTTTGTTTGTCCAGACATCACCAACCTATCTGCACTGGTTGCTGTGGTAATGACGTAGGCGTCACTAACGAAGTACGCTGGTGACGTGGCTTTCCAACATGGAAGCATGAGAAATGGACATCCATCATCCCCCAAAGTGCCAACAGACAATTTATTTCCGCATCAGTCCATGGACTATTGTTTTCTGTGTTGTCCTCCATATCGCTCTGCTGGATTCTACTCAGTCACTCTGAAGCACTTCCGTCACGCTGGATCTGACGTAATCGTTGTGTGTCGCATTGCAAGTGAAGACACTTTGAAATCCGATTTGAGTGGCCAGAGCATCCGGACTGTGACGTATCTGTTGGAATCACATTTCAAATCACGTGTGGCTTGATTCTGATTTGCAAAAATTGCATTCATGTGTTTTTTTGCTGTCCCATGTTTTTTCTATAATCAATCTGGTATCAATCTGGATATGCCAAAAATGGATTTAAAAAGGCCATAAAGACCCGGGATAAGCATGAATTTTTCGCTCAGATTTAAGCTTTTTCAGCTCACTTGGACAAGGCTTCATCCCATTCACTTTATATGCAATTGCAACACACACTAAAGTTCACCTTGCATCTGATTACACCTTAAGAGAGACTACTGTCAGGGCTTAGTTACCAAACAGGCCTAGCAAGCAAGTGCCCTGTATATAAATTAGTATGAACTTTTACATTATTTGGTGGAGGCTGCTGAGACTGAGAAGGTGACAAGGTTGATGAAGTGATGCACTGATGAATCTGTGAAGACTGGGCACTGATGGGGAGGTGGTGGGGTGCACATAACAGCAGCATGAAAGCACTAAGGCAGAGAGGTAGAAAACATATTTAAAAAGACAGCCGCAATATGCTGACAATGAAGGTGTGTCACCGTGCTATTGGTTAGATGTGACCAGCTGATATGAACAGCTGACGTCTCAATTGACGGCCCTGGGCAATGACAGTAAGGAAATTAGAAAATTAGAGTGAGCATGTGAGGGATGGGAATGACAGATGGTTTGAGAAATAAAACTACAGACCTGAGCATGCAGAAGATAGTGAACTGACTGAACTCTCACTAAAGCTCCATCGCAATTAAACTCTGCACACCCACACAGGTGTTTTCACTTATTCTGCCAAATTAGACTTCTGCTCATGTGGAAGTTGGGTGGAGTTATGCTGTAATTAAATGATGTCACCAAACTTCATGAGCCAATAAGAGTAATTAAGGTGTAACTTCTCCCTGTGTAACAGGTGCAAATCTAATAGGAGGGTCAGAGAGATGTCAATCAAGCACCCATACAGTCCTCATGAGAAGTCTAATCAGACAAAAGTAAGTTACACCCGTGTGGACCATGTGGCCCACTGATATGTAGGGCTACTTTGATTGTCTCTTTAATCACGCCTGTTCTGCTTGGTGTATTGATTTGACAAAGTGCATATGATGATTTCAGAAGTGTGGGACAGTTCAACATCAGTAAGTATCCTCCTGATTACTTGCGCTAACAGGTACTCAGCATGGCTATGACACTAAGATGAATGTGTGTTCTTTATACCTCAAGTAAAATACTGTTTGTGGGTAGAAGTCCCTTTTTATTCAATCCTGGTACAGAGTCGTCATTGACCAGCCTGCCATTATCAAGATGTCACAAACAAAGTGGACTTTTAGAGGTCATGGCTTATCTGATGCAAAGTCACAGGTTCATAATTAAAGTTTACTTGAGTTATCAACCTGACAGGTTCCTTGAATGAGTAAGTTGTTTGTTCTTAGTTTGCACAGATGTAATTTAAGTTTGAGAGGTTTTTTGTGTTTATTTTTTTTTCCAACTTTTATCTTTATTATGTTAGTTCTTGAATTCAATGTGTTTTATAGATCCATCATTTTTTCAAATAAAAATAAAAGAAGAGTAGTTTGCCCATGTGGCACTTGTATCCTCTTCATTCCTCACTTGTACATGCACACAAACACACACATACAGTGCATACTCGAGCGCATCCACACCCACTGTTGGTGGGACGGCTCAGCTGCCCCATAAAAGCCACACAAACAATCAAAAGTCTGTTTAGTGCTGGGGAGTATGTTACTCATCTCACCGTTCATAATGTGCTAGTGTGCAAAATGTTTCTCAATGTCGGTGTAATATTGTAAGATCATTATCTTGTTACAGGAGTTTCCGTGAGAATGTCATGAGCTTGCCTTAGGCTGGCTTAACCGTCTTACAGCTGAGGCACAGTAGCCAAGTCCAGATTGCTTCTCTCCCCGGTCTGATTGACAGGTGTCCAACAATCCCCATGGCTTTGCGCCGGAGATCCGAAGAGGCTGAGTGGAGGCCCCGGTGCGGTCGGGGCTGACCTTGCCGGGCTCATCAATAGCATTCATTGCTCCCAGGCTGTGACAGGTGCTCAGGCCCAAACCTCTGTCCTGGCCCCCTGAACCTAAATCCTGCCTGTTTTTATTGGTTCTTCAGCCTTTCCCCTCATCCCTGTTTCCTCCAGGGACATTTAGAAGTGAGGCTCAAGTCTCCTCTGGCTCAAATTAAATGCCTGTGGTTAATTAGCTGGGGTTGCTATTACCAGCAGAGGTGGAAACCTTTACCAGTGCACCCAGGCCTGGGAACACTGGGAGATGTGTGGCCTCCCATATGAAAACAAGACAGCATTTGGAGTTTCTCAGTTTGTCCCCAAAACCTTTAACGGGACACGCTTCCTGGCATGCTCCCTCATCCTGAGTTAGATGCATCAGACGCTCCTGCAGAGAGTTCAGAAGGAGACTCACACCTCCCCCCTAGTGGCATTCATTGTACATGCATCCTGCAACACAACTGTATTACCTCTCAAAGAGGAGAGATGACACAGCTGAGGAGTCATGTTTTGAAATGCAATAGAAATATAATTAATCATAATATAACTTCTTGGCAACTCAGTTTAATCAGCATATACAGTATGTTTCATTTGCAAAAATAAATTAACCCTGACCCCCTAACCCTAGCAAAAGGGGCAAAAGGCTACTATGCCTCTCTTTTCTTTTCTTTTTTCTATTGCTAATGTATCTTTCAGCTATGTCTCCTCTTTTCTGTCAGACACCAAATATTTTCAAAGAGTGATCCTCAATGTCAGTCAGTGAATGTAAAAACAACAACATGATGCAGAGTGCCAGTCTCAGTTTATTTTTATCTATTTTGGGGTTTTTTACCAGGGGAGTGTTATTGAGGTTGGGCGATGGCAGCATAAAAAGTTGCAGACAAAACAATACAAAGTCAGGCAATGGATAAATGATGGCAGGCAATGATAAAACAGATAATAAACTAAAGTCCCTCATGTTGGGTGACAGATGGGACTTTTGTGGCGCCATCTTTTGCATGTACAATATATCTGCATGTGCAGGCCATATACTGTATATAATACATCTGTGTACCATTTAGGGTCTGTGAGCATTGTCATCCCCTCGCTGTTACTACAGTTGAGAATATGATGTTCATGTTATTCTGTTCTCCTCTGCTGCTTTATTCTTTCCCCCCTCATACTTGTTGCAGCCGTGGCATTGATTCTAAATCATGTGTCTAATTCCTTTATTGAGAAAAATGGGAAATGTCATCATTTAAGCCCACACTCTAGCTTTAGTTTAGAGGCAGCCCAACTAAAAAATGTCCCAGCTCAGCTCACTCGTACACCCTAACCAATTTTATTTATGTCTTCACAAGCAGCAGCCTGTCTCCAACAAATGTTTATATCATTTATTGTGGAGACAATTTGCCTTCACTGTAAAATGTGATTTTGCCTGTTTTTTATTCTAGCATATCATTCCATGTCAGTGTGACAAAAGATTACTGATGTTGTTGTGAGAACACAAAATTACTATGTCAACACATTTCTGCGACTGTTGAGAATTGGCGGTGGTAGACATGCTTCAGTCCTCTTAAGTTTAGTTGTCGTCATCGTCACTTCAACCTGTTTTCAAGGTGAGTAAAATTGATTATAAAGTGAGTGCATTCGCAAAAGCGTGAAAATGTTCTTAATATTTAGATGCAAGACTGTGTTTTTTCTGGACTTAAACGTTTGCCAAAACAAACTTTTGGCTTTAGATAAAGTAACGTTGGCCAGCAAGCTACTGCTTTGTGTGCCATGCCCAAACGTTAGCCAGTGAGCTCTGTATTAACTTTGTGGATTTCATGTCGCACAGACCAGCATAAAGTAGATTAAGTGATGGGAATTACAGCTCTTTGAAGGGAGCCAGATCTTATAGCTTCATTCCTTTCCGAGAGCCATTCAACTCATCAATCTTTTATTTTTCTTTTTTTTTTAGGGGGCAGAGGTTTGTGTGCACCTATATCACTTAAATTATACAGTGTAAATACCAAACCTTATAATTATAAAACACAAACCATCCCAAACAAATCACACTCAAAACAGAATATGGTGTGCCATATAACAAATATAAACTAAATTACAAATTACTGCTTGATGGTATGATCTCTTTCCGTCATTACAAGCAATTGGTCACATGCACATACACATCAACACAACATTCAGTCAGTGCATGGTGTGCAGGTGGTAAAGCAGTGTGGTGAAAAGATCATTGTATTATTTTATCTCATATTAATTTACAAAAAAAAAAAAAAAAGAAACATTACTAGTTGTAATATCCCACTAGCTTTAGGTAAGATACACACCCGAACTTGGTTGCTGTCAAGCTAACCTCGGTAATGAAAAATTTGCTGCTCATTGACTGTATATAAATATGGAAGATGCATCTACACTTCCTGCTGCTATGCAAAAGTGAAGCCTGGATCACTGGGTCACAAACTTCACCAAAGAATTTAAACAATCGCTGTCTTGTTTTTCATAGTGTAGGTAAGTTATAGGAATTCTTTATTGTCCAATAATAATAAAATGTTCATAAAATGGGCCTGACAGATTTGATATCCCAATTGCTGTCTGTTTTTGATTTTTGCAAGTATTGTTAAAGGTTAGTTGTTGTTTTTTTTAAAAGTGCCTAACTAGTATATATATATATATATATATATATATATATATATATATATATATATATAAATTAACCAATAAATTATGAATTTTAATTAATTATTAAAGGTCAACTTCACTGTTATGAAATGTTAACATTTTCATTTTGATTTTCAATGGATTTCATTATAGATTTTTTTTATATATATATTTCAAAATGCTCTTTTTTAAAAGTTACTCTTTAATGCCATTTTTTCAATCACACTTTAATTCCATAATTTCATTTTCATGTCAGTGGAGTTGTCACCAGTCACTGCCACCTCACTCCTCATCCAGTCACTTGCCCTCAGCCTCTCTTACCTAGCTTAACAACTGCTACTAAATTTAGCCAGCTAGTCTCTACCAAAGTAATACTGAATCAATCTGCTAGTTCCTCCTACTGCTGCAAATAGATACAGAACACAGACACAATAACTAACCTCTTTTATTTACATCAAAATGGCTGCATATGCTACCTACCAGGTCAGCTAATTAGCTAGGTTCACTTGTGAGCTTCTACTGTCACTTTTTCAAAAAAAACAAGTTCAAATGAATTTGAAATGACAGGCAATTTATTCAAATGAATTCAAACCCAAACTACATAGCGTGATGCACCCCCTATTCTGTACCATGTAATGTGTAATACATGCAGTTTAACTTTAACAATGAATGACATTATTTTCATTATTTTATTGACTTTACATTACACCAGGCTAACATCACATTCTTCCAGCAATTGAATGTTAACTTTTTTAACAGCTGTATTAGCACATTTAATAATACATTTAATTTGTACCGCACTTTTCATTCATAGTGAAACTCAAAGTAATACAGAATTAGTAACATAGAACATGCAACAAACACACAAAAAAATAGTAATAAGAGTTAATGAATTGAATAGAAAATGTCAAATTACAGACAACAAGAGAGAATTATGATAGCTTTGCACTAAAAATGTAGCAAACAAGGTAAAGCACATAAAGAACTGATAGGCAAGTCGAACAGCCCGACTTATTGCATATTATTAGCTAGAAACACAAGTCTATCAACTTGATGGGATCAAGCGCAGCTCTCTTTTTATTTACAATATTACTTGCCGACAAGAACACCTGTTCAGAATGTACAGAGATTCCTGGTACACACAGGTATTTACGAGCCACCCTTGAGAGTTGTGGGCATCTATTGCACCCTATATCTCTCCACCAAAGCAGTGGGTTTCTGTCTGCAGAGAGAGGAGTCTCCTTCATGTAAGCTTGCATCTCCTGAATGGCGTGGCATTTGTAAAAGTCACTCGTTTTGTACCGAACAGGCTTCCCATCGTACCCAGGGAAGCTGTCTTTTCTTCCTCTTGTGCTTGTATACACTTACTGTCTCTCTCATTTTCCTTAATCTCTTGTGATAAGCTATCATTGACTAGACTTTCTCTGTTAAGATGAAAGATGGACTAAGCGAGAGAACCGGGGGTGCAAGAAAACTTTATTGAGCAGTATCCATTCGCTGCTTTCTTAGCAATAACACATTTTCAAATTTGCCATCATTCTGCATGTGAAAATAATAAATAAATTTAGCCCTATATCACACGCTATTTGTCTTTTTAAAATCACTAATATTGATCTTTCTAATTTTGTTAATTTGAGATATCAGTATTTTAGTCATCTTGGAAAATACATATTGTAATGTATAGGCTTGGACTTAATATTTTAAAAAAAGGAAAAGTCAAATACCTCTCACTTCTTTGATGGCTGATTTGTGTGATGTGTCAGCAGTGCTCAGCTGAGAGATGACATGCTTCCTGGGTAGGACAGCCCGTGCCGTAGCGTAGGCATCAGTGGAGAGGGCCTGAGTTGCCACTTTGAAAGGTTTCAGTATATCTTTTAGTTATCGATACTGATACTTATCAGTACTCTTATTTATACTACTCTCCATTATCTGGATATGACATGAAAAGATGTGAAAAGATTATTTATTTACAAACATAGAAGTTAAATTAGAAGTGCTTAAAACCAATACTGTATCCTGAGTTAACTACAAACTTATTTTTAAAACGATTAGGGCTGTAGTCAACCAAAGAAAATCTTGGTTGACTGAAATTCTACCTACTCTTCAACTAACAGATTGATCTCTGGGGAAAAACGTGACGTTCATGTAATATACACAACCCAAGTTAGCCCTCTGAGCCAATGTGTGCTAACTACACTATGTCGTAAGCAGGTGATAGTGTCGGCAACATTTTTTGCTGACACCAGATGTCAAACAAAAGCCAGAGACTATATCATATTAAGTTACTGTGAGTAAATCTGTAAATTCACCACTTCTAAGCAGAAGGCAGAAGATAATGTTATCAGAGCCTGACCAACCCAGGCAAGGCCTCTCTTCCTCCGGGCAGCTCTCCTGCTCTCTTCCTACATGTCAGACTCACTGAGGTTGGCAGCTGTCTCCTCAGCCCGCCGCTGACTGTACAGTGATATCTTCCTCTTTTTTCTGTTTTATAGTGGGTGGCAACCAGCGTTAAAATGTATTACTGCCAACTATACCAGCTAAGTTAGAATGAAATAACGTTACATAGATACTGATAGCAGCACGGTTTGTCCAGGAGCTTATCAATATTTCGGTACTGACCAGTCAGGAATCGGTACCAATTAGTACTGGTTCTCGATAGCCATCCCTACTCAGAAGTGCCAAGTTCCAAATGGAACATCTTCTTTTCAAAAATGACGGCTGCCACTGCTGCTTGTTGTTCAGATGCATGACATATCATGTCATAGGTGGTATTCCATCTGGTGATGCAATCATTTATTAGTCTTGCTTTTTTTAATCCAAGGAGCTCCTGCTTTTCTTCCAGCAGGCAGCTGGCTGATGGAGACCTTCCAAAATGAGCTGCAGTTTGTTTTAGTCTAGAAAGGGCTGTATCAACGGCTTTCACCTCAAGCCCCTTGCACACTGCCAGGTTTAGCATGTAGCCAAACAGGGTACATTAATAAGCACTAAATTGCAAATGGCAGTCACATAGTACAGAGCATTGTCTGTGGCGACAGCTACAACCGCTTTATGGGAGATGTCAAATTCATCCAGCATGCTGCCGATGCTTTCTGTAGTACGGGCAGCTGTGTGGCTTCCTTCCAGCTCCTTAGTACACAGAACATAATTGTCAAGTTCCCATGAGTCTGAAATACAGTGAGCTGTGTGGCCAGCAATGTCCATCCGTCTGTGGTAACAGAGAGTGTCTTATCCATTAGTATAGTCTTTATGTTTTCCTTTGTGGTGTTATACAGTTGTACTGTGTGTGTTGCAATTGTGGTGCTTGGAATTTTATATTTTGGCTCCAGTTCCATCATGAGATCCTAAAACCCCTCTCCCGAAACAATACCTATGGGCCGCATATCCTTGCATATAAATATTGCTACCTTATCGGTGATGGCATTTTTACAAGCTTCTGGCAAGGGGCCTCCTGATGCTGAGTGTGTGGAATAGTAGGCAGTCAGACAAGGTTGTACACTTGATGTTGCTCCACTCATCTGTGGTGCCTCTGCTGTCTCACTTGGGTGGCAAGCAGGTGAGTCCGCAGATTTGTTGTCGTTGTAGAGTAAGAGTTGACTAACTGCCTTATCTTTGTTAGTTCCTTTGCCATCTATGGTGTAGAACCCGAGATACTTCAACACACTGCGTCTCAGATGCTTTGGTGTTGTGATTGTCCACTCAGGACGGTTTTGCTTGCTAGTATGCTCCATTTGACCTTGTCATCATTGCAAACATCACATTACTAGCTCAATATACTGATAGGTAAGTAGGTCAAGCTGATAGAGACAAACTACTTCAAACGGTCTGTTGCGCTTATAGAGTGTAAATTTTGAATTTGAACGGGTCATTACAGTTCAAATATTACATTTTTTTCCCATGTTCCAACAAATGTTCAAATTTCAAATAAAAAGGGACAGCCCTATCTGAGGGAAGACTGTCCCTGTAGATGTCCATTATCGCCTTCTACAATAATCTCCTTTTTTTCTAGTGGTGAAGAGGCAGAAACATCAAAGAGGAGTGAGCAGTGAGCAGGTGCTTTGTCATGCTCACATGGTTGCTGTGAACTAGCTAAATGAACAAACTGAGGAACAAAATGTTTTTATTAACCTTGGGGTTTCAATGCTAACGTCGGTCAAACGCAGGTTTGACTATTTCCAAGGTTTAACTAGTCAGACTCAGTGCGTTTTGAGAAGTATACACTAAAGTTCACTTAAGCATTTGAAAAAATAGTCATCAACCTCGATTGTTAATGGGTAAAATAAACATGTAAATTTGATCATTTTCTTCTAGATTACTCATCAATGCTTTTTCACACTACAGCCTATAAGGCATATAATATTGACCTAAACAAACAGGTGAACATGGCTCTGAACAAGAAAATGAAAGGATGGAGGAGAAGGGAGCAGGATCCAGCATAGATCCAGTTAGAGATGCATGTGCTATTTAATGTTGTGTGACTGTGAAGTAAATTAGAGCACAATATATCATTTATATGATCAAGTTGGACTACTTCATTCATACTACATATTTATGTCAAGGTTGGACTATTCATCATGAATTTAATGAATACAACAATATTTGATGCTCATATCAGACAGTCCAAATGATGTCTGTTTTATGCATTTTTAACAAAAAGATGATCCTGGGTCAGGGAAAGTTTTGAGGATCTCTTTGCAGGGACCTCTATGGAGACAGGTATGTGTGATGACAATGCCAGTGAACAATAGAGTTCAAAAGTAATCGAAGCATAGATATGTTTTGCACTCTTATGTGGTCTTCCTGATTGAATACAACTAATTACTGGTCATCTGGAAAATTCAGTTGCAGTGGCAGAAAGGGAGAGGTTGATATAAACATATTGTGTCAGTTCAAATTTGGTGTATCAAATTGACAGCAAATTCCTGGGCTGCTTTTTGTTTCCAGTCCGTCCCTGCTGGCAGCCCAGGAGTGGCCCTGTGTTATTAAGGTCAGAGTCTGAGGGAGATTAAAAACCTCTCTTCCCCTCCCTTTTCCTATCGACTGACCAGCTTGAGAGTGAAAAGTGAAGTCTCAAATATGGTGCTGGGTTTGATGAGAAAGGCATCAGTATTTCTCATTTGATGAATTTATTTTGCCGGCCCACCGAAAAGAAGTTTGTATCTCCAATTCATTAGTTCAAAAAGTATCAAATGCAGTCCAAAGTGCACTCAAGACTCAACCTGTGGGAAACAGTGAAGGCAGGCTTCATTTATGTTGTTTAGACAGAGTTTGACAACATATTCTGACATACACAAGAACCCATAAATGAAATTCTGCATTAATGCCGAGGACATAGTACCCTCTTTCATATCCTAGATGTACAGCACTCAAATCTTTTAATAAAACTTAAAAAATAAGCTGAATTTTTTTTAAAGGGTGCAGGTTGGCCTCCATCAAGATTGCACAGTTTATTAAGAGCTGTGACCTTCACAAATGCAGTCAATTTCCTGCCCATCAGTTGCCTGCACTAGAAAAGAAGCAAAATCTGCCCCGAGCCATCACTTTCCCAAAGGACAAACAGCTGACATTCATGCACACTTATCCCTGATGTGCTACGGTCTCATACACACACTCACAATTACAATGTACGGACATGGACAACCACAGGGCAATGAAATATTCATAAATCTCCTTAGAGCCAGCAGTTGAGAGGAAAGTCATTACTTTTGTCATTGTTTAAAAAAAATTAAAATCAGCATAACTCTCTCAGAAGAGGCACACAGGACAGACATTTGGCTTTTGGAGGTTTGGGGAGCTGAGCTGGAGTTATGTGCTGTTCTGAGTGACCTTCAGAGTCAGTTTGACTGATTTAAAGCACCCATCTGTTTGAGTGAGATTAATCATGCTGCTGTGCAGATGTATCAGAAGAGTCACCAACGACAACTTGCCTGAGACTGTTGATGACTTGTACTTGATGCTGACGACCAAACTGGGATTGGAAGGGGACCTCGTGGTTCAGTATCGAGACCCTGAATTTGATAATAAACTGCAATTTGAGCAGCATACCAGAGCTTCCTAAAGATAAAGCAACTTTGAAAGTGTACATCAAGTCACACCACACAGGCTCAACCCTTGATACGCAAGCCTCTTATCATCATCCCTTGATGATCCCCAGTTGTAGTCAAACTTGTCAGCTGCTTCAGCCATTTGTCAGTCCTTCCTTTGCTTTTGATGTCAAGATTAAACTGAGGCAAGGAAATTAGGCTTACCCCAGAGATGGGACCCTTCCTGGCACATCAAAAGACATGAAATCAGACATCTTAGATAAGTTGGCAGAAGCCATATATGTCCACAACCCCTGCCTAAAACAAGTAGAGTATGATCAAGTGGCCCAAGCTCTCATCAACAAGCATCCTTGTTTGAAAGAACCAGGGTCTGTTAATGGATGGTACTGTTGTAAGTTCAGTTTCAAATTTAAAATGGGAAACTTCCATGGGAAAGCTGTGAGTGGCTGTGAGTGGCCGGATGCTCTGAGCTCAAAGCTCAAGCAGAAGCTGCACCATAAACAATAATTGGTATTGGTTATTTTGTTTTTCTGACCAGAGTTCCACACTCAGAAAGATGACAATTCTTCTGCTGGACCTGCCTTATTTTCTCAAACAATATCCCTCACGTTTTTCCAGACTTTGGAGGTCAGCATTGTTATTAAATTTCTCTTTTACAGTTGGGAAGAATTAGTCAATTAACTGAAATTGGCCTGTAGGTCCCGAAGAGTTCTACCTACAAAAACACAAACTATTAAATACTTGCTCCCTGTAGATGCCAGACAAAAAATGTGCACTCCATTTCTTCACAAAAATAAGAGATCTATTCAGCTTTGGTCAAATTGATTTGTGATGTAATAATACATGACTTACAAACTGTGGCTATCCTCCTACTACTCTGATATCCAAAAACTATTAAAAACCTATATGAGAGCCATTATGTCATTGCATTGAGTGACATATTTCTTCATTATTAAAAATGTGGCATGCGTACCTTATTATGAAAATACTCCCAGAAATAATAACAACCCAAAGGCGACATTAATGGCTTATTTTTTTTGGAAGACAGTTCTTCTGAAGCACAAGGGATATCATGTACAATTACCCTATTCAGAATGGGCAATCCCATATTATTTCTTGAGAACCACATATATATGTATCATTTGAAACGCGTACGTTGTTAAAACAATAAGGAATTAATAAATTAAATGATTTAAATCCAAACAGAAACTTCATCAGTGAGACTAAACTGAGGTTGAACCGCAGAAGCAGTTTACATCCTTCCATTGGTTGATTCTGCTGCCTGTCAACGTGTCTGCACTCCTATTTGCTAGTTTTACTGCCTCCACCTCTGTTGAAATAAATGTATAATTTCAAACAATTACTGGAAGCAGTTCAGTAAATTAACAAATTTAATTTAAATAAACAAAAACAAAAGGCTTACACACCAAATTTAGTTGAAATAGAACACCGTCTGTCTAAAAGAAATACCTGTGAGCAGTATGGGAAGAAATTCAGCTGCATTACATTGTGCCTACTGTCTCCGGCTACTTTTTTGGCCAGGCTTGTTTTTAGCCTGATGTCTAAGCTCACTGACTCAACTATGCCCTATGAGGACTATGTGCTACTCCAGAGAGCAAACAAAAAGATGGCTGACCTTAAGGAGGATATTCAACGGCTTTCTGATGAATTGCAGAAGAAAGACTCTCTTTTGTCCAGCTTCATGGACATGGCTACCGGGCAGTCCAAACAGGTTGCCTCTCTCAGTGCAACCATTCAGGACACAGGACCCCTCCACCAGCCCACACCTTTCCTCCTGCTCGACACCTAACCATCAGTTGTCCTGGGCCGAAGTTGTGGTCCGTGGTCACAAGAGATGTAATACAGGGCTGCCTCACCACCTCACCTAAGCCTCTCAAACTGCTACGTGACCCTGTCCGATGACACTCTGGTCCACCCAGCCAATGCTCCTGCAGCTCCAACTCATCCTGATCCGAAAACAGCGCATACTGACACTGAAGCTTCTTCACCACTGGTGGCTAGCAGTGTTTGGGGGCTCCCCATTCCACTGGGAAGCCAAATCATCCCTCATGTTAAAAGCCCTCATCTCGATTAATGACCTCCTCTTCCTGTCTTAAGATCTCGAAAGAGGCTGTGATCAGACACTCTGGAAATCTTCTATGCCCTGAGCCGGCAGGGAAATCCTCTCTCAAGTCTGATATCCCTGTCTTGCCTGCTCAGACACCCCATCCTCAGTTGGTGACTTCAACACACAGTATGGAAACAAATCATGCACTCTCCTGTCATGAGAACTCACAGCCGTCATCACCCTGTCCCCTCTTTTCCCCAGTCACATTAATGGTTGGGGATTCCATAATCAAGAATCTCCGTTTCATCAACGCAACCACACACTGCTTCCCTGAGCTAAAGTTGTAAATGTTAGGGCAACCATCTCACTCTCATCCGGTCCACTCACTAGTGGTTCTATAACCCATCCATCTTGGATTCCTTTTGTCCTGTCTCTATAGATGATGTTACAGCCTTGTTTGGAAAAATGAGACCCTCTTCACTATCCTCCTCTGTTGTTGAAAGTTTTTAAATTCGTCGGTCCCTGATTAGTTAATATTATAAACCACTCTCTTTTATCAGGGTGCGTCCCCTGCCATTTTAAGCAGTATTTGTCCATCCTTTGTTGAAGAAACCAAACCTGGACCCCTCCCTGCCAGAGAACTATAGGCCTATTTCTAAACTCCCTTTCTTCTCCAGAACTTTAGAAAAAGTTGTTGAAAAGCAACTTGTTCGCACACCAGATTTGCATAGGGTGTTTGACGAATTTCGATCTGGTTTTCATAACTTATACTCCACTGAAACAGCTCTCCTTAAGGTTTCAAATGATATCCCAATGGCTGCAGATGCAGGACAGTGCTCAATTTTGGTTTTATTGGACCTTAGCGCAGCATTCAATACTGTTGACCACCACATAGGCTAAAACTAAAACATGTTGTGGGCATTTCTGGGACTACATTGGCATGGTTCTCCTCCTATCTCACAGATAGGACTTTCTCTGTCTCTGTAGGTGAACTTGTGTTGAACACTGCTGCTTTGTCACATGGCATCCCCCAGGGATCAGTCCTGGGGCCTATTTTATTCTCCATATACATACTTCTACAAGGACAAATTATCAGTAGTTTCAGTAACATCTCCTATCATGCTGATAACATCCAGTTATACTTTTCATTCCAAACATGATGAGCTTGACTGTCTGTGTTGAACAGCTGTTTAATTGAAATTAGGAACTGGATGGCAAATCATTTCCTGCAGTTAAACGCAGATAAAACTGAAGTCTTGATTATTGCTCCTGATAACCTTCACTCAGTGATGAGGCAGAACTTTGGTGCCTTGTCCTCATCTTCTCGGTCTACTCTGCGTAATCTTGGTGTGATTCTTGACCAATCCATGAGTTTTGATGCTTATATAAGAATGCTGACTCGATCATGTTTCTTTCACTTATATAGCCAAACACAGGTCTGTTGTGTCAAAAGCTGAAATGGAAATGCTATACATGACTTTATCTCATCATGTCTAGACTACTGTTTTACCTGCCTTAATCTTCCTTGGACCATTTACAAACTATCCAAAATGCTGCTGCTAGGCTTTTAACATGCTCCAACAGTTGGTCACACATTACAGCTATTTCAACCTCTTCGCACTGGCTTCCTGTTGATTTTAGAATTAATTTTAAAATCACTTATACATCCCTACAGCCAGGCTTCACATTATATCATGGACCTTCTATAACCCCCACACCACGAGCCGATCTCTTAGGTCCTCTAACCAGGGTCTTTTAAATGTCCCTCAGACATGTTTTAAGACTTAGGGAGACTGCATTCCAGTCGGCTGCACCTAAGTTTTGGAATACTCTCTCAATAAGTCTGAGGTCTCTGGACTGTGTGAACTCTTTTAAAAAGCAGTTAAAAACCCATCTGTTCAGACAAGCATTTAGGTAGCATGTGGTATTTTATGTTTTAACTAGTGTTTTATACCTGTTTTCCCCTGTGTGTTTCATGTGTTGTTTATCTTTGTTTGATTTATTTTGACTTAGAAGCATTTTGTGACTGGTGTCTGTGAAAGGTGCAACATAAATAAACTTTACTTATTTACTTACTTTTTGACTTCACATAAAATTTAAGGCAGCCCTTTCACTCATATTGATAAATCAATCAAGTTGAAATAACGAGTTACATGGGGCTTTTGAAGGCTGATTAAAGCTGCTCAATCACTTAAATTCTATTAGTGATCATTATTTTTTATTTTGTTCTAGTTTAATACCCTTCTTGTTTGTTTGGAAATAATCATTAACATTAAATATCATTTGGGACACAGCTCAGAATAATACTACTAATACTATACAGTTGTGAAAAAATTAGGACACCCAATGAAATATTTAGTTCTTTTTTAAGAATTATGGACATATCAACATTTGATGTTCTTTCAAACAATATCTATAGATAAAGCTGATGTGATTGAACCAAAAGCAATGGAAATTTAATTTTATCATTTATTTAACAAAAACTGAGAAAAGATGCAAAATCCTACTGAGGAAAAAGTTACACTTAATTGCTAGTATTGCCCCCTTTAGCTGAAATAACCTCAATTAGACATTTCCTATAACTGTCTACCAGTCTCTGATATCAACTGGGAAAAAGTCTTTCCCACTCCTCCATGCAGAATTCTTTCAGCTGTGTTATGTTTGAGGGGTTTCTTGTATGCACAGCCCGTTTCAAATCACCCCAAAGCATCTCAATAGGATTAAGATCCGGGCTTCAACTTGGCCATTCCAGAACTCTCCATTTCTTTCTTTTGAGCCATTCCTTGGTGGATTTACTGGAATGTTTTGGGCCATTGTCATGTTGCATGGTCCACATCCGCTTCAGCTTCAATTTTTGGACAGATGGTCTCACATTTTCCTCAAGCACCCTCTGATACAATAAAGAATTCATAGTGGATTCTATGATGGTGAGCTGGCCAGGCCTTGCTCCAGCAAAGTAACCCCAAACCTGGACATTTCCACCCCCATGCTTCACAGTTGGAATGAGGGTCTTGTGCTTAAATGCTGTCTTTGGTTTGCGCCAAACATGTCTTGTGTCAACTTGGATTCATCTGTCCAAGGAACATTGTTCCAGAAGACTATGTCTACGTGTTCTCTGGCAAACTTTAGTCTTGCACTGATGGGTTTTTTTTTTTTTTTTGACAAGGGTTTCCTCCCATGAAAATCAAACTTGTGCAGTTTCTTTATGATGGTACATGCATAGATTCATGTACTTTGACTTCAACTGTGGCAAGAGCTACCTGTAGGTCCCATGATGACATTTTAGGATTGTTGGAGACTTCTTTAAGTATCATGCTGTCTGCTCTAGGCCGCAGTAGTCTGTGTTACCAGTGTTACACAGTGTTCAGGCATGCACGATTACATTACTTGCCGCCTGTTGTTATCCTTTTCTTTGTTATAGAAATAAAACCCATTCAGTCTACTTTTGCATGTCAGCACCCACATTCATCAAATAAAAAAACTCTAATTTGTAAAATACTAAACATGTTATCAATACTTAGGCCATATTCAGACCAAATCAGGCGATGCGGTGAAAACACCAGTCCTCCCATTCATTTGAATTGGGGTAGTGCGTTTAGGCTGCAGGCATTGTGGGCACAGTGGCACCGCACCAGACTGTGGCCAGAAAGTTGATTCAGTCTCAACTTTTGGGGAAACACAACCCGACGTCACTGTGGCTGAAGGCTGTGGTGGCCAATCACAGCCAGCGATCAGACTGGTCAGAGCTAAACCCTGCCATGAGGGAGAACAAAAACATTATTATGAGGAGGGGAGGATATTTCTCTTTGTTTGATAACGTTAAAAGTTAGGATTTGTCATCAGCTTCCCAACTCATTTTTAAAAAAACGAGAAAAGAGAGAGAGAGAGAGAGAGAGCTGAGAGCACCAGCAAGCGAGAGAGAGAGAAGCTGTGGTTGAGCGAGCTACAAAGTGAATGAAGAGAGGGAGCGCTGGTAGCGAGAAAGCTGGCGAATCAGATCAATAAAATGTTATTTTCTGATTGTTTCACAATGGTTACATTCTTGAGCACAAATAAACACGCCCACACCCCCACACACCTCTATTCAACCCTGCGACGGTGCGCTGCACTGCCTGATTTACAATTTACAATACAGCCTTAGTCGGACGATACAATTGTAAACTGAAAGTACTCTGTGACCAACCACAGCAGCGGCAGATTCCCCCCTCCTGCTTTCTGTTACAAACTCACGTTGCTGCTCTCATGTCTGACACGTGGGTCGCTCTGGTTCTGGTTCTAAGCAGCGGCTGTCCTCTGGCTCATCCCTGCATCTGAAGCCCACCATCACTAACTCGTAAGTAAGGGTAAATTATTTTCCTGACAGTTGAATGGCTAAGTCTCTCTAATTGTTTGAGATTTTTTTTAAATCCCTACCCAGACTATTATTAAAAGATTAAAGATAATAATAGTGTGTATTTGTGCATAAATGTTATATCAGAATATTTTTGTGGTGTAACATAAACACCCATTGTACTGCTGATCCATTACAGTAAACAATAAATCTATAATTAGTCAAACATCAGTTATTTTTAATTGTTTCTTTTAACCTTGTTTGTCTTTTCCTCTTTGACTACTGTGATAGTGCAGAACTTCCTCGGTTACGAAGACAGATTCATCTTTATCCCTAAACATGCCATATGGTGTACTGTATTTCTGAAACGTGTGGCCTCATTTCAAGGCCTCAGCGCAGGGTTGATCTGGGAACTCTCTATTATTCTTACACAACCTTGACCTCCTCCACACTGCATTTATACTGCTGTGATGCAGGATTAAAGGATTCATAACAAAACTTAATGTCAAGGGTGGAGCAGCTCTCATCTCTCAAATCAGGATATAGAAATCTAACTCAATACACAATTTACAATACACTTTGTATCTGTCACTTTACTATCTAAATTATTTATTCTTGTATGTGCTGCTGGCTCAAGATGTCATGTTATAACAGTGATCACTGCTGTGTGTGTATCAGATGTCCTATGTGTGTATGTGTGTGTCCTGGCTGAGGTCTGTGCATCCTGCCCAGCCTCAGAGCTCCTTTACAGGCCTGGGTCTGTCTGCAGAGACACCTCCATGTCTTCCAGCTGTTAACTTAAAATGCATTGTCCTCCTGGCCTGGAAAGAGTGCAAGGAAAGTTGGGTTTTGTTCAACATCTTTGTCTCTCTTATGAGAAAAATGCAATTTTTATGTCTCTTTACCTCATTACTTTTCCTTTTTTAATCTCACTCCCTCTTACATTATCTATCCCTTTATATGTCTTTATTTAGCTTTTCTGTGTCTCTAAGAACATCCCTACTGAGGACATGTTATTTAATTTAACCTGGAAACACCATTATCACCCCCAACAGAGAGGGGATTCACCAGTGACGTGAACTGGATATGTTGGCAGAAGGTCAAACTCTGCATGCGAGTGTATGTGGTGTGTGTGTATGTGTGTATGCATGCATCATTGTAACTGATGCTACAGCATGCTGTAGACTCTCACACTATTGTCCTCTCCACTGTATTTTTTCTTCCAGTGTATCCAGTCTTTGTCACATACCACACACTAAAATGCAAGTTTTTGAAGAAAGTAGAACTACTGGTTTCACTGTAAAATAGGACAGAATATTTATTTTTCAAAAAGAGAACAACAACAAGGAAAATGTTTGTCCTGTTTGATTTTGTAAAATGCACAGTTGTGGGAATCATAGATCTGTATCACTATTAAAACCTGACTAGTCTTTGGGAAAGCGTTGATCTGTCCACCAGATTTCAGACAGATCCACTTACCGTAATAGTTTTTTTGGAGAGAGGTGAAAGCAAAACCTGAGGTAAAAATAACTGGATGCAGTCCTCATATTTCACTTATTTATTGAGTGACACACCACAAGATGCTGACATATTTTATGCCCCAAGTCTTATTTGAAACAGTACAGTGTGTTTCAAGTTTCTTTTTTAAATTCCTCCAGCTTCACCTTGTTGTGTGCGGCCAGTGCTGCTGTATGGCTGTGCTGTGTGAGAAGTTGTTAACACCGTTATTCCTAACCCAGATGAAGGCCGCGGGGCTGGTTGTTCACAGCCCTGAAGCCTCCGCGGCATCCTGAGGGACTAAAGCCGAGCGACTGTCACATGACTGGCGGCATTAACTCCCAACACCTGTGGGAAGGAACAAAATAGCCTCACAGCTCATAGCGGTTAAATATGAGGGGCGATAAGTCTTATGACTTTGTGCTGATCAGTGGCATACCCAGCCTCTTACATGTGTTTTGTGTGTGTGTGTATGTGTGTGTGTCTGTGTGTGTGTGTGTGTGATGTAATATGAGAGCTAAAAAGCAGTTGAAAATCATCCAGTGAGTTATCTACTCTACATCTTAGTTCGGTTAAAACACAGGATTTAGGTTAAGTTTAGGGCAAGTAAGGAAAAAGATGTAAGGGATAGTCTCTTCAGATCCAGTAAAACAACTACTTATCATTCAGTTTCATGAATTTAACAGACTAAGAAGTGTAAGAAACAAATAAAATGAACATCCAGCATCACAAATTCTTAAATGGAGCAGAGCAAGTGAACCCAAATGTAGATGAGTCCAGGCAAAGCAAGGCTGAGGATTAACTTATTTATTTAAGCTCATGCAGGCAAAATGAAGCTGGCAAGTAAAAAGCAAAACAGAGCAGAACAAACTGAACAGAGGATCCAACAGAAACTGAACTGAAAACCAGGACTTACAAACTGAACAAATAAGGGAATGGGGAACAGGTGACTAAACTGAGAACAGGCAAAGAGCTGAGGGAAACACTGGGAACAGGGCAAGACTAACTAGACTGAATGCAGGGCAGGTGTGGAGGGAAGAGCAGGCTGGGAAAAACAAGAAAAAACACAAAAGGCAAGAGCTGCTCTGGAGTAAGGACACATCAAAAACAGAACTTCATTCATAAGCCAAAGTCCGCTGTATAACCATGCACAATCCTGTCAATATTTAAACCATTCACCAAACTGTCCTGGAACTACACAAATACAACTCAAATAAGTGCATGTATCACACTGAGCAAACACAGCAAATAACTTGAGCAATTAAACTTCAGCATTATATTGTCAACCTAGGAACCTTTACCAAAAAGACTAGACACATAAATTGACAAACAAGAACCAATAAATCTGTCAAGTGTAGTGGTCTACATGTTAAGGCTGCATGTAACATAAATTGGACTGAAAGACAACTGTTGCTCTGAATTTCAGTTCATATTTACACGCAGCCTCTATAAGAGTCAATGTAGCAAGCAACGGTATCTCAAGTGGTCCTTAAATATAATCTGCAACCTCTTATCTGACCTTCTTCCCATTCAGTCTAGCCAGGAAAGCGTGAGGGCATCTGATGGACAAGTGAAGGGACATAGAGCCAGACTAGGACAGAACCATGATACAAATAATCATAAATGGCATCTTTTTTGCTATCAACATTTATGACATAATCTGTGATGCTTTGGACTCCCTGGTTGTTGACATTTGTTTTTCTTTGGTGAATTCGATACGCTTCCATATTATTCAGCCATCCAGAGAACTTCCTCCATTTGTAATTAAAGCAGCTCACAAATCAATGTTTGCAAGCTCTCTCTTAATGCAACATACTGTAGGTTAGGTTTCAAATACTATAAGTCTGCACTGCAACTATATTACCACACAATGATAAAGTAACTTTACTAAAAAATATTATGCATATTTACTGTAATGGATTTTCTACTGTAGCAAAAGATACAATATATTCCACTTAGCAACTATAGAGGTCAGCAAACCAGTGGCTACTCAGCCTGTGAAAACCATTATAATGTCTTCTGTGCCTCTGGACAGACTTTTTAATGTCTAAGAAAATGACTGCTGATGATGTCATCAGTTTATCTCAGCTCCAGTTTAAAACACACACGTTTTTATGGACTGATCAAACATTTTTAAAGATCCCCTCCAGACATTTATTAAGACATATAAAAAATGTTTTTTCCACAAAAAATTAGAATTAAAAAGTAGAATTACCACTTTAAAATCCTTAACATTACATCTACTCCTTCTACCTCATTAAAATTTTCAGAATCTGAATATGTAAATATTTTTCATATTATATATTCATATTTTTTAACTGATGGACACAAGATGTCTCCTACTTCACTGTAAAGTCCTTTCTCAGTGTATGTACACTGGAGGCTTCGAGTTTCCACATCACACTTGTGTAAGTTGCATACTGGACCATGACTGGCTTCCAAACTAGTTGTGATGTCACAAAACTTGTTCGTAGTCCTGCCCCTTCAACTCAGGTTTTTAATGAGCACAGAGAAACTTTCAACTTTCAGCAGATGAATGTGAAAACAGCCCTCTAGTGTCAAACTCTGCAGATATGTCAGTCTGTACAGTGAAGCTCAAACATCCCACTGTAGGAACAAGAAGAAAAAAAATTTTTGAGTGGTGGGGGACTTTAAGCTTTACTTATACTGGGAAATAAAAGTATCTAAGCCTCTGTGGCATCTATTGGCCATTCTTTGTTTAATCTGTCTCTTGTGTCAACTACTTACTGGAGTTCCATTTTTACAAATGCATATGAACTTCATGCCTGCAGCATCAGCAACCTTTGAAAGGCTTGAACTTTGTCTTCCAAACCACCACATGGTTATGTTATACTGTACTGTATTACATATTTTATGATGTGCCTGGTTTTCTTCTTCACTGTGTTGCTGGTGTTATTAGACCCTGAAAACACTGGACCCCATGCTGGAGATTAGATTATTAGATTATGTAGAATTACATCAATATATTTTACCAAAAGAAAGAAGGTGGAATCTGTTTCTTTGCCTCTGGCATGTTTCCACTTCCTGCCTCGCACTATCCCACAGGAGTATGGCTGTATGTGTGTGTGTCTGTGTGTCTGTGTGTTTGTGTGTTTCAGAGTGGAGGTGGTAAGCTCTCCCCATGCAGCTCATTAGGGACTCTGCTGGGAAAGTATCAGCTAATGTAACCTCATTGAGCTATATTGCGCGTGCAAAAGGCCTTCGTCCAAAAAACATTCACTCTCACCCAGGCCATCTCAACTAGAAGCATATGGAAGCTTGCTGTGTATGTGTTTATGAGTGTGTGTATGTGCGTATGTGTGTGTGTTCTGTTGACTGATTCATACTGCAGTGTTGCTCTTAGTGAGCTTAGGTTTGAGCTGGAGGGGAAAAAGCAGCATGAAAATATGTGCCAGGTGAAACTAGTTTTGAAAGTGATGACATACAAGCAGCATTTTCAAAAGAGAAAAGGGCAGTTTTGAAATGATACAACCATTTAAATTAATTTTCACCATACTTTTGTTGTGTATTTAAGTTTTCTACTTCTGCATGTTTTCTTTTGTGAGTGCGGTGTGTATTTATTAGCTCCAGTGAATAGAAATGTATTTACTTATCCCCAACCAAATATAATTTTGCATGTGAATCACCACTTTAACCATCTAGTCCCTTCTGCTGTAGTTCATGTGTTTTACGTTGTGTTGTGAAATTGCAAAAATCCTTTAACATGCAAAATGGTTTTGTTTCCTGAATTCGTGTGTTTGCATTTTTTGTATTGTGTGTGAAGCTTCTTTGGTGTGTGTGCATGTGTATGTGTGAGAGAAAGTAACTCTGCACTAAACTGCACCAAAGGGCCACTCAGCAGTGTAGTGAAGAATGAAATGTGACGGATCCTTCAACAGGAGCCTAAATCCAAACTCCATCTGCCTCTGTGCACCCCTAACACACACACACACACACACACACACACACACACACACACACACACACACACACACATACATACACATACTGGTCTTCTCTCACCAATCCCTTTCCTCAGATATCCATTTCTCACCATCCAGTTCCTTCCTTTCTTCCTCTTCTCCTCCCTTTTTCACAAACCCCCCTCCTCACTTTTCCACACTGTCTGTAGTCTGGTAGTCTGTTTTAGTAGCTCTGGTTGCTTGTTTCTTCTTCTTTTACCTACAAATGGTACCAATAAAGTGGCTTAGATAAACTTGATAAACTACTGCTTGTCTGATTGTCTGACTGCTCATGTTTCATAACCTTTTGGATTTTGTTGAAGTGATGTTGCCGCATTCCCAGCCCTAACTTTAATGAGAACATAGTTATCGTAACCAATTACAAATGATGGTCAAAACTATGAAAATAAGATCCAAGTTGTAATACGTGATTTAGGCTGACAGGATGTGTGCATGTTTACATAAACATCTCAGCAGAGCAGCTGATTCTTGATCAGCTTGCAGGGATTAGAGGGTACTAGTTAACGTACATAATCACACACTCACTCACACTAACACGTTCTCTCAAACCCACATTTGCTTGCATGCCGTACACTCGCACATTCTCTCAAACACAGGGGCAAACACATGGCATCTCACACACACATGCTCACACACGAACTTGAGAGGTTTGAGAAGTGGCCAGGCTGTGAGTGCTTCGAGGCCACATGATGGTTGGAGGGAGATTTGAGAAGGCTTATCTGAGGATAGATAGAGCGGCAGACTGCAGCTGTGCTGAAATGATTTATATCAGCAGAAACACACACGCTCACACTTTTTGAAGCCTGTTCACAGAGACGCGTGCGTGTGTGCGTGAAACACAAGTGCATGTTATTGCAGTAGAATTGCACATGACACGAATACTTAACTGTAAAATCGATTTGCACATTTGTCTGTGACGAAAACTGAATGATGTAAGTCGATTATTACCTTTATTTAGTCACAGTATGGACAAGAGGCATTTATTGTACTCTCTTTATGTGCAGATGTTCATTGCTCAAGATTTCAAGATTCCAATATGAGTTGACTATCACATAAAAAGCCTTTGTGATGTTGTTACTAAGGATATGTGGCTATTTTTTGGGTGCTTAACATTCAATTTTTTTTTGTTCTAATTTATTTTTTGTGCTGGTAAAATGGCAGAAGCTGCAATGCTGAAAAATAAAAAAATTTCAGGTGAATAAAATACACCAGGGCCAAACATGTTCCAAACGTATGCAGACAGTCAATATACTTTTGTATACTTTCTACTTTTTCTGGTTTGGAATAGTTCCCTGGAATGGTGATGTATAGGAGACAAGTGAACTTACCTTAAATGTGTAGTGTGTAGACTTTAGTAGCATCTAAAGGAACAGACTTGGCAGAAATGAAATATAAGTATGTTTTAATTGGTGTATAATCACCTGAAAATAAGAATCGTGTTTTCATTACCTTAGAATGAGCCATTTATATCTACATAGGGAGCAGGTCCTCTTTCTGGAGCCTGCCATGTTGCACCGCCATGTTTCTACAGTAGCCCAGAATGGACAAACCAAACACTGGTTCTAGAGAGGGCCTTTCATGTTTTTTGCGAGTTTCGCGGCCACCGTAGGTTCTCCTACATGCAATCTGCAAATTCACCACTAGATGCCACTAAATCTTACACACTGGTCCTTTAACTGTAAACCAAGTCTTCACCCTAATATTACTGATTTATGCTAAGGGGACTTGCTTTTTGTCCCCATAAGGAAGGCGAGTCCCCACAACATGAGGAATACCTGGTCCACACACACACTCACACATGTTTCTATCACTTCAGAGGACTTTGCATTGACTTAAATTAATCTCTTGGAGACTTATCACCACTACTTGCCTAACCCTAACCCTTACCCTAACCTTAACCTAACTCTAACCTGCCCTTAACCTTAAACCAAGTCTTCACCCTAAAATGAATGATTTATGTTATAGGGACATCAAGAGGAACAACATGAGATATACCTGGTATACACACACTCACACACATACACACACACATACACATACACTGAGAAAACAGAGGAAGTTTTCAGTTTATTTTTGAATTAGGACACAGTTGTGACACATCTCAGGTCATCAGGCAGTTTGTTCCAGAGAACAGGACCAAAGTAACTAAAAGCACCTTCACCAGATCTGGATCTTAGTCATCACCTGATGACCTGAGAGGGCTGCCTGGATTGTACTGAGCAGGTCAGAAATATACTGGGGAGCCAAACCATTAAGTGTTTAAAGACTATAAGTATTCTTCTAAAGCTGATCCTGTATTGCACTGGGAGCCAATGAAGTAAAGGAAGCCAATGAAGAACTGGAGTGTTTGTTTTTGCATGGACATGTGAGTACTCTGGCTGCTGCTTTCTGAATGAGCTGGAGCCTTCCCTACTGTTTGTTTGGATAACCCAGCAAAAACAATGGGTATGTTACTGATGTGACTTTAAAAGTTAGGATCAGATTCCAAAATTACTTGCTCACTGTACTCCAGAGACAGTGATTCTAGGTGTGAATACATTTCCTGTCTCTGGTTTTTCAAACCTACTACAAGTATCTCAATAAGAAAAAAAATCTTGACATCCAGTACTTGATATCATTGATACAGTTTACAAGCTTGCTTATAGGACTAAGATAAATGTTATTCCAAACAAAAAAAGTAATTATATATATTTTAAAACATGACTAGAGTATCTTTAAAATATCAGTAAAGGTTAAGACTATGAAAACTCTTCAGTGGCAAGTAAAGAACATTGGAGGAAATTATAGATCACTTTACAGGAGCTCCCCATTCAGCACCACAACACAACACAAGATGAAAGACAAGCACTACATTGACAATTTTTTTTTACACAATTTTACTGCTTGCCTCAGTGGTCACAGCTTTGGCTCACAGCAACAGGCCAGTGCTTTGTCACTGACGCAGCCAATCAAATAGATTTTTCAGCCTTTAAGGAAATTTGCAGTTTGAATTGTACAATAAATACCCTCCTCAGTGTTCTGCTAATGCTGCAATACCTTTTTCTTAAAGAAACATCCAGCCACTGATACTGCTTTCCATTATTATTCTAATATTACCATAAGTAGTGGCAGAAATTTTTAACATCAAATACAAGTCAACATCTAAAACATCTAACTGATAATAACCTTGCACTTATAAAAAATAATAATAATTAAAAAAAAGACAAAACAATTGAAAGTATGGTTGGTGGCTCAACACATCAGTTAAAGGTGGAGCAGAAAGATCCCCTCCAGACATGTTTAAGATAAATCGAAAATACTCTACTTGGAATAATAATATGTTTGATATGGTTTTTCAACAAAAAAGGTGGTACCTCATCAAAATCCTTAAAATTACTCCTTCACCGTCATTGAAAAGTATATACTACATGACTTACCTACTTACCTACTTCACTGTAAAGTCCCTTCTCAGTGGATGTGTACTGGAGGCTTCAAGTTTCCACATCACACTTGTGAACGTTGTATACTGAACTACGATTAGCTTCCAAACTAGTTGTGATGTCACAAATCATGCTTGTAGGCCTGCCCCTAAAACTCAGATTTTCGATGAGCACAGCAAAACTTGTCAAACTCTGCACATACATCATTGTTCACAGTGAAGCTCAGACATCCAACTGAGGGAACAAGAAGAAAATCACAGTTTTGAGTGTAAGGGGACTTTAAGTTGCACAGAAAGGATGTGTCTTAAACTTCTATAATATAATATAAATATAAGTGTATTTATTAAGTATAACTCTGGACTGTAAATTATGGTCAAGGAGCACAGACATTCAGTGATAAGGAGGTGCTCCAGGTTTTTACTATTAAATGTAAAGCAACAGGTGGTGATGTCATTACTCTTATCACATCTTGACTATTGTTCAATGGTTTCTAATGCATTCAACACAGAGACTAAAAACTGCAAGAAATCCTTTACAAACAACTTACTTTTAGTTCAGATAACCATGAAGCCATGGTTTCATGAAATTCTGCCTGTACATGTGATTCAGGAAACAAGGAAAGATCAATTCCAATTTCTCCTGAAACAGAATCACCAGACTCGGTCTTCCCCCACATGATTTTATGTAAGAAGAAATCTGTGCAGGAGATCTCATAAAAGTGGACATACTATATGTTGAAAATATAGACATCATATGCCATTAACCTGAAGGTTATATCCTAAAAAGTATTCAATGAAATGTAGTCCTGTTTTAACAGATGGCATATTTTCTGGGCTGTGATAATCAAAACTGAATTCTCCCATGCTTCGCTGAACGGATATGACATAACTGTACCACCTACCGCAGCACAGCGCTCGCTCTTGAGGGCCACGTTATAGACTGACCAACTTGGCCTCTCTCACCCCATATTTCTTTTCCACCTAAATTCATACATGAGTCCTTTTGAACCTATACAAAATAATATAAACCATACACTTCCCCACAGGTCCGGTCAGGCGGAGTTGCAAGTTTCGTTCAGGTCAGGAGTTTTGTCCGAACTATTCTCTGGTCATTCCTTCCACATCGGAGGAAGGAGTGACTACAAGCTCCTCTTCCACCACATCCAGGGGTGGAATGTCCACAAGATTACCACAGCTAAATGCATAGCCACCTCAATGATATCTGAAGAGCCCACTCCCACTTCGCCACATGAAGCTCCTTTTGGGTGATGATGAAGGTGAAGCTCATCATGCCCCCATCCTGAGTCTCACTCCCTGTGCTCCCCATTTGGCACTTATTCAATCCTTCCTAACCCAAACAAATGTGCATATATAAATGGACTGGTCTGTGTTAGTGAAATTAAGTTACTGCAAGATAGGTTCAGGCACAAGACCATGCCTCATGCTAATTCATTTTCTTGCACTTACCTATGCAGGTGTATTTACCTATCTGATCACAAGTTGTTATTCATGATGGGTTTGAGAAGCATTCAAGCAGCAAGGTGTGGGCCGTCCTCTGTGTAAACTGGATCTACACATGATCTGGACACACAGTATGTGGATACAAGATACAAGGTCTGAACAGCAGTCAGTTTGTCAGGGCTGGTGTCTCCCTGGCAGAGGAGACTGAGTGAAGTCACATATGAATCATTGCGGATGCTGTCAGCACACGGGGATCTGTCACTTTCACAACACTTTCATGCCACATCCACACTTTCTCAGAGACTCACGTCATTCTCTGAGAGGCCTTTCACCACCAGCTCGCTCACCAACATAGCCACTACCAGCAGTCTGATTCATCATACAAATGAAGAGGGAGCAATCTCTACTCATTGCCTTTATATTACAACTCTTGAGGTCCTTGAGCGTGCTACCAGCCAGAAATATCCAAAGTAGTGATGAAAAAGAATGTTAAATCACTAAAGGTCAAAATGTATTTTTAATTTTTTTATATACATGCATATATATATTTTGGGGGACTATTTTGTTAAGAAATACTTTCATTTCAGAATTCTTTTTTGCCTATTTGTTGGACAAAAGGCTCTTGAGGCTCTTTGGATTATGATGGTCTGATGGCCAGGGCTGGGGCTTGTGTCATTTATCAGGCTTGGTGGCTAACTAGCTGCTTAGCTGTGTGATGCTCCCAAAAAAAGGGATTTTATGAGTTAAATAATTCATATACACATTGGCCTAAGTCCTTTTCTGTTTGTCATAAAAAAGAAAATAAAAACAATTTTACGGCCACCACATTAGCATTGTTCAGGTTGTTTATTTTATGTCCTGTTTGAGGGTACAGGTGCCATTCCAACTCATAAAGCAAAGTGCTGTTGAAAAGGAATGACACGCAGCATTCACTCACTACAGTTTACAACTTTTCCAGGTTAGTGGGGATGCATAGTCTCTCAAAATCAACATGAAACAACTTAGCAATGTTTCCTCATAGTATAACAATGTTTTGTTGACACATTTTGTTAAATGATATTGAAAACAAGCAGTAAATTGCCTGTTTCATGTACCCTAAGGTGCCATCTATATACTGGGTTTTTCCTTAGCAGTGGTTAGCTAGCAAATGAGCTCATTACTGTGAATATTTTTGTAAAATGTTAGTCTGAATTGGTTCAGTTTAGGCTTGTGAAGCTATGGTTTAATTATTGATATCTGCCAAGCTGAATAGACTCTGAACAGGACTAAGACAGATTTTATTCTGGTCCAAAGACTGAAATACAAATGTTTCTGTGAGAGAAAGGACACCGGGTATATCCTGAAATGTAACTGCAATAACATAGAAGACATATGATGCTTTTGAGGAGCCATTGTAAATAAAGCAAACTGTTGTTGAAAAGGAACAACACGCAGCATTCACTCACTACTGTTTACAACTTTTTCCAGCTGTGTTACAGCATAATCTGTTCATCGGGGACTACGCTCGGGACCCGTAACAGCTGGAGCACATTAAACAGCATGTAAACATACCTGCAAATGTCACTTCTGACCCCTTAGACGCTGGTTTGGTTGTTGCTTTTCAGAATCCCTGCTAGACACAATGTCTATCCATGACTTGTAGCTAGTTTGTTGACTTTGTTTTGTACAGTGCAACACCAGTAGCCTGCCAGCTAATGTCAATCAAACAAGCCTCCGACATGCATCAGTCGGCTGACACAAACTGATATTTTTCTGAAGACCCTTTTTTATTAATTAATTACACCAAAGAGCCTGTCCTCCCAAGAAAAATTACAGTATAGGTTGTAATGTCAATTGCCAAAAACAACCTATAATTACATTTGAGTGAAAGATGCCATCTAGCAGCCATACTAATCATGACCCGGAGAAGTGATGCAGTTCAGATGACGTCTGTATAAGATGTCAGATTTCCATATTCGAAGGTGGAGGGTTGGGTGGCAGATTAGATCCTAACTTGTAAAGAGTGGACTTTGGACTTGATGCCGGAGACCACTGTTCACTTCCTGTTTCCAACTGCAAGCTGGGACAGGTATCTACGATTGTCATGGTGTTTACTGTTGCCATGATGAAGAAGGTTGCCTAACTTTAAGGAAGTAGTAACTTTAACCTACACCACATTTAAAGTGATCATTTTAACCCAAGCCATGATCTTTTTCTAAGCCTAACCAAGTGGTTTTTGTGCCTAAACCCCAACCTTAACCACAGTATTGTCACATCATAAAACATCATTGTTTTTTAACAGTTTTGGAAAGCACAGACAGATACAACAAATTATGTTGTTCTGCTGATTACTGCCAATAGAGGCGCTATATTAGAAAATGCTCCTATGGGTCATTCCAGAGTGCATTGTCAAATGACCTATGTGGTCATTGGAGGACATGTTGACATTATTTTTGACTGCAAAGAGGGATGCTTAAATGTGATTTCAATTGGACAAGTGAACCACTCACTACTGACTATCAATGTTCTGGTTTTAACAGTCTAATCGCAATATTCTGATATTATATGCTACACCTAGCCTTAGCTTTTCATAAATTACGAGCATCAATTTTTAGGTTCCCCTGAACTTCTGTTGTGTTCAGTGCAACATATGTGTTGTCAAAGTGGTAAAGTAAAGTTTTCTTCATTTACTCATGTTTTCTTATGCTGCAGTGCATTGAGTTGTCTAAGCCACCGTACAAGTATCCTTAAGAATTCAAACTGAGTCAAGAGTCCTGGAATTTGTTTTGAGTCCTGGGGTCATTTTACATCTAAATGTAATGCTATTATACATTTTTACAGCATAACTGTAGATTTAAAGACATATGTAATGTTATTTTAGACACAATTACATCATTTGTTATTGTGTCTAAAATGTGTTCTGCATGTTGCTGTCCATTTTTTGTTGGCCACAGAGTCGATTTTTAAGTGTCATAATCTGAGGCATCATCTGTTGTCTGCCTCTGATCTGAACTGCCAAATGTACCTTTCCTTCCTGTCATATCTGTTGTCAGGAAAATTAAGAGCTTTTTCAGGTACTTTTTATAACAATACTTTTTATCAATGGGGAGGATATCAAGTAAATCCAAGTCAAAGTCTTAGTGAAGTCACGAGTCCTGGGCGTTAAAGTCAAAGTTGAATTCCAACTTTGATTATTTTTGATTTTATCAAGTCTAAAGTCATCAGATTCATGAATTGAGTGTGACTGTTGTCCCAGTCATAGAACTCGAACACAGACAGGGACATTTAAAGGACAGAAGTGGGCAAGTATGAAAAGCTTCAGTTTTTGCATCAAAAATTGTGTTTTAATGTAATGCCTTTTATGTTTTTTTTCTGCTTTTGTTGCTATTTTTCACTCTGTGAATGTTGGTTCTGTCACACAATGATGCTTCCATTTGGGTCAGGACTCTCTCAAAAAATCTCAAGAGATTTAAAGCCCTAATAAAAATTATACCGTATTCTGAACTTTTTAAGAGAACCATGTGAATATGGAGATACACTTTATATTGTGAGGTCAGTGTTTGCGTCTCATGTGCAGTTTTTGGCTGTTGTGGTGTCATAGAGTTACAGCTTGCTGTGTGGTGTGCTCTATTGGCAGTTGTAAAGGTGGGCATTAGATAAATTTAGCTCTCGTTCGCAAGGCCCTACAGGGCAGCGTGGCCTGCAGTTGGCTGGGGTTTGGGTTACGAGGGGCTTAAATTATAAGTTAATAGAAAGTGTACAGTGGCACAGAGATGAGCTGACGCGATGCACTTTTCTATTTTCACTTCCCAAACCCCTCCTCAGCCCTCTTAGATGGAGCAAAAGGGTTTTCACTCTGATGCCATTAGCAGATGCATGTGCATTATTGCGGAGAGGGGAATTGGACATGTTCCATATACTGCGCTATAAATATCCCTGTGACGTTTATTGTACTCAGTGGGGTTCAGGTGCTAAAGTGCTTGGATCTTACTCGGTCCTTTTGTCTTTAGTCATTGTTGTTGTCAGAGAGTTCCGTCACTTCAGAGGTGGATTGTTGTGATTATGTGAACCAGTGTGGGAATGGAGAGAAAGAAGTAACTCAAATGGATTGAGAGGATAGAGAAGAAAAAGAGGCAACAGCTTAAAGCTGGTCTGAAAAGACCTGCTTGTCAGAATCTATGTGTAGGTGGTGGGGAAATCGCCCTTCTGGGATGGATGCTTATTTTGGTGTTGTGTCTGCTATATTAGGTATGACGCACTTTAGGGTCAGTAGTAGAAATTATGTGAACATTAGCTTAAATGATATCGCTGTCTTTGATGTAATAACTTGAAACCAGTCTTTCCAGCAAAATGACTTCAGCTTTTTCCAGTTAGACATTATGAAATGTGTGCCACATTTTAGAGCAACATTAAAGAAAATTAAAGAAATAAGGGTTGATGAGTGTCATCGCTAACTGCTAAACTAAAGTAACTAGCAGATCTGAATAGCGTGTAAACAACTGTTGGATTAGCAAGAAAGTCGCTAAAATAAGGAGAGAGCTATAAGTACTTGAGCAGAACCAGTGTAAGTTTGAATGTACAGCGAGTAATTCGCTGCTGTAATGAAGAATATAGCTAAATTAACTGGGTTGAGAGCAGCAAAAGCACTATCAGTAACACAAAAATGTCGGCGACCGGAAATGAAACAGTGTGTACCGTAGCACGTCAGGTCACAGCCAGAGACTATATTGTATTAGGTTGCTGTGAGCTGTAAATTCACCACTTCTAAGCAGAAGGCAGAAGATAACATTATCTCGGAGCCTGACAAGCACAAGCAAGGCCTCTCTTCCTCCGGGCAGCTCTCCTGCTCCTGCCTCAGTTTCAGACTCACCCTGGTCAGCGGCTGTCTCCTCGGCCTACTGCTGGGTGTGCAGTGCTATCTTCTTCTTTTTTCCTGTTTTATGGCATAATAGTGTTCTGGTGCATTACCACCACCTACTATGTTGGAGTGTGAACCAGAGTTATCTACCCCCACAAACAAACACAACGCTATCTTCTCGCTAAACTTTTGGGGTTTAGAAGCCCTGGACGTAGTGCCCAGGGTGGGTCCGGGTGTAAAACCAGTGATGTCTGTCTTGTCCAACCAAATTCTCATTGGTCGGACAAGAGCATATCGAGCGAACAATCGACCGGGAGACTACGGCCTTAAAGAAAATGAGGCAAAATTAGGAAAGGTTGGTAATTAACATATCTGCAAATTGCAAAATGTCGAAACTGAACTTGTCAGTAAAATGCTAACATATTCTGTTTTTCCAACAATATCCACTCCTGATTAAACTTTTTTATGGTTATGTTTAGGCAACTCAAAGCCCTTGGTTAAGGTTAGGGAAAGAATGTGGTCAAGGACTATTGCAAAGGTCCACAGATACTTGAAGCACGAGACACAATGTGTTTACATTAACATTTACCCGAAACCATGATCTTTCCTTAACCCTAACCGTAGTGCCTTATTGCCCACTCGAGAATCAGGAGGTGAACCACAGTCTCTGTTATCAAAGTCCTGCACTTTGTATACCCACCAACCACCCAGACGACCTCCCTATGTCTTGCATGCAATATAGAAAACCTTTCCACCTAACATAATACTGGCAGCAATTATGCTTCCCTTAAAACATAAAAAAGAGTAGTATGTGAATGTAAATTCTAGGAGACAGGGTTGCAGTGTGACAGTTAGAAGACTGGAGCATCAAAAAGGCTGGATTTGTCAATCAGTAGCATTATATAAAAAAGAGTCAGACAATCACATAGAAGAATTTGAAAGTCAATATTGAACATCCAGTTGGCAGCACATGTAACACTCTTTGAACTCCATCTGGTGCTCCATATGGTTTCACACTCAATTACTAGTAAGCATTTTAATGATGAATAGATCTTGATATGGTGGCCTGCACCAGCGCTGGAAATAGAAAAAAATGAAAGCTGAGATGAAGTCTGTAATCATCAAGAGCTGCTCTCTCCATGACCTAATTAAATTAGGATTAATATAGTTTCTGATATGTATTTAAGATATAAGACCAAATTACAATATTGTTTTGTTCAGATTTTTTACTAGTTTTGGAGGAGCTCCTGCACCTCTTCCTATTCCACCATCAAATGTTTCAATATAGAAATAGTATTTTTATTTATTTTTAGTTTTTGTTTGACCCAGACAGAAGCAGATTTTCTCTCTCTCCTATGGCTCCTGAAGAGAGCATGTACTTTCTGCCCTCTGATACAGCATCCCCACAGACGTCATTACTCTGAAGTGATTCTCTGAAAGGCTGACTGATAATTTAACATGGCTAACCTTACCACTAATCCCCCCCTGAAAATGAGATTAAGGCTTCTCCTAGCATTTCACTAGGTATGCACATATTCACTATATGTTCTTTTCCAAGAATATCCACTGGCAGATCATTACCAAATTGAATGTGACTTCTAGCTGCAGTGAGGGACACTCTATATGAGGCGCACTGATAGCCTCCAAGATCAAGTGAGCGTGACTGTATGCGTCTCTGTACAGCTGTGTGTGTGTTGTGTGTGTTATACTGAAGGAGAGTATGTGCACAATTAGGAGGAGAGACAGAGAGGAAAGGTGCAGATATATAACTGATTTTTTTGAAACTTGAAGGACCTAATAAGTCAGAAATCTTGTAAAACTACATTCGTGGCACCTTTTCAAGTGCAATTTTTTTAGCTGATGATTTCTATTTATTTATTTATTTTTCTGGCTGATGAGTACATGAGGCCAGACTGGACATAGTAGAATTACTAGAGGACATAGTGATAAAAAGATTTTGTGATCTCAGCATAAGCAGGAACCAGAAATCTTGTACACTCTCAGTCACTTGTACTCTCTTTATATAATTACAATGTTTTGGTTAGTATACCTTCATTAGATAAGATTTATTGTCAAAACAGCACCAGCACACTATATGGTATATACTGCATGTAGTTCATCACCTTGTGGAGTCCACCAATCAGAGACGCCAGAAACACTGTGGCATCCATCTAAATTAACATCAAAGAGCTCTTCTTGTTGTAAGCAAATATAATATAGATGTCTGCAAATAACAGTAGATAAATACAATTGACAAATATGAGTATACTGAAAACTTTTTATTCTTATTTACATAGCATCCATGTCTCCAAAGATCAACTTTTCATCAGTTGAAAAGAGCGGGTCTGTTTTCAGCTTTGTGACAAAGCATTTTTAGATAATCCAATGGCTTTTAAAATTGATTATTTAGTGTAAGAAGTTTGAATTTAAAGTATGAATTTTCTCAACACTTAATCCTTGAGTTTATCAGAAACTTCAACATATCCAAATTTGGAGGAACACATTCTTTTTTGGTTTTGGATGGTGACAATACTCATAAAGAGACAATGAAAACATGCAAATGTTACCTAAAATGTCATCATAGGAGACATAAAGGGGTATCAAAGAAAACACTCATCAAGAGAGGATACTTCTACCCTCTAAAAGGGCAAAGAGGCCTCAACACCATGAGAACTAGATTCATTGCAAAGTCATTTTTCAACTTATTTGGATGCTATGAGCAAGACCTTACCCCAAATACCCAAGAGTTGCAGAGGCATGGCTCCCCCTAACTTTCACTTCTACCACTGAGCTAACAACATTTGATGCCTTGCATTCTGGACACATTTCAATCTCCATTCTTGAGGCCCAGAGTGGATAACAATGGAACTGAGCTCTGGCCAAAACATTTCACTCTCAGCACTGCTTGGATCCTCTCTCCCAACCTCCTTAATCAGAGTGACAGCGAATCCAGTAGTGCGCCATACACTGAGGAGGAACTTTGGAATCAGAAATTTCTTTCTCTGTACTCCCATTGCTTATCGGCACAAGAGAGGTTTAATATTCTTCAAACACCAGTTCATAGACTTACTTTATGTCCCACGAGCAACTCTGTAAAGACTATAACCTCCCAAAAACGCACTTCTTTCAGTACCTACAGGTCAGGAATTGTGTCATCTCTTACTTCCCAAATAAACTGGCTCCCAATCCCATTGACACATTCCTTTCTTTTAACCCGCTATTAAAGGTAGCTTTGTCAACTTTGAGGTCTGTTAAAAGATTAAAACAGCTTGGGACCAAGACTTGTAGCTAGCTATCTCTGATGACAAATGGGATTCTATATGTAAATCTGTTCCCCATTGGCTCGACATTGCTTAGTGCAGTTCAAGATAGTTCACAGGGCCCCCTGATGTCTCTCCTAGCGGTGACAAATGCAAAGGAGATGACACTACACTTATTCATATGTACTGTCCCGAGGACAGAAGCTTTGGAAGGACGTCTTTGATTCCCTCTCAAAAATCCTAAACTATACACTAACTCTGGCCCCCCTGGTGGCTCTATTTTGTATTACCAGGGAACATAGTCCACTTCTAAACACTATCCAATGGCAAGTGTTGTCTTTTGCCTCTCTGCTGGCCAGACAAACAGTTTCACTTAAGTGTAGGGATGCTGCCCCACCTACCCTTCACCAGTGGCTACAGGAAATAATTGCATGTCTTAAACTAGAGAAGATCCGTTACTTAATCAGTGGTTCCGGGGAAAAGTTTCATAAAACATGGGAACCCTTTTTACATTCCTTCATAACTCAAAATCAGACTGAAATCTAAAGTATATCTTTGCCCTGACATTCAACATCCTCAAAACCTCTGCTGACTTGAACAAAATTGACCTATTTGTTAAAGCTCCATCTTGCCTCAATTATTAAATGTAAACCAGACTATTGAATATATTGTGCTTACCTACTGCGCCTTACAATTGCTACTGTTATTTTTTATTTGAATCATTATCATTTTTCTCTATTTACTTTATCTATATACTTCTGTCTACAGTCTCTTTTCTTGGGTGGTTATTGTTTAATCTTTTTTACTGTGCTCTTATGACTTATGACTGCCAATATGTGCGCTGCAGAAAAGCTGTGGCATGGACGTTACAAATGAACAATAAAGCTTATGCTATTCTGTCATGATTTTTTTCCTATGCTCACTTTTTAAAAAAAGAAAATCCTAATAAAAAGATGTTTGAAAAAATTACAAAATTTCAAGAAACACCAAATACATTGGTCACAGCATCACAAACAATCCTTAATATGATCTTTTTTGGGGAGTTTTAGGAATTTGTCATTTGTATAACTCCAGATTGCTTCACGACTTTTCAGGAGGTCCAGGTTCCGTCCCCTTGGTGGAGCTGATCTTGCCATTATTTAATTGTTTTGTTTTTCTAATTATATAGAGTAGATTAAAGAAAGTGAAAAAGAACCCTTTTGGAACAGGTTTTAACATCAGTGCTTCCAGCTTTTATTGAGGTGTTTGTTCAGTTTTGTATTTTTTGTCATTTTGAAAACATATTCTTTAGGATTTTCCTTCAGTGACCAAACCATACACCAAAAGGCTAATCTGAGCAGAAAGGACACTCCTGTGTTGAGTTTCAAGGAGAAAGGGTATCTCCTCCTCAAGCTTCAATTTATGATTCTCACCGATGAAATGTTCTGTAGTGGTTCTGCATAGCGGAGATGCACCCAATATTTCTTTCATTTTGGCAGTTTCATTCTGTATAAGGCTGGTGTGTAAATATCAGTCAAGACCCAATCCACCAACCAAACCTGTTTTATAGAGCCCTGCTAAAATGGAGGCCCCTCTTCAGGCTGGTCTCCGTGCAGATGGTCTGAATTACCTCACTGTATGGCTTAGGGTTCCCTTGAGATTCAGAGCAAGCAAGAGTTGTGTGTAGGTTTTGTGTGGTCCTAACCTTTTCCCGTTATTTCTCTCTTTCTCCCCTCTCAGATAACACTCCTTTCTCCCATGTTAGAATAAGAGGAGAGTGGGGATTTGCTCATCATCATTTTCTCTGTCTCTCATTGGATATTCTTTTGCTCTTTTCCTCTAACTCGTCCCCCATGCAGCTTCCCTATTTCCTCATGTTCTTCCATGTCATTTTATTCACTTTCTTTCTCTGTACCTCCTTCACTCTTGTTCCATTTTATCTAGACAAAACAGACATGTTGGCAATATTCATCTTGACAGATTGTACTTTTAAAGAGGATGAGAGGTAGAAATTTGATAGCAGAACTTCCTTTGGCTCCAGATTTTTCCTGTAACAAAAAAGAAGGAAACTCCTTGATTTATAAAAAGTCCTTTGATAATAGAGATGTACTTATAATAAAAAAATGTGAGTATCTGAGCCTCTCTGCAACACATGTTGACCACCTGTTCTCTGTGAAAGACCCAACCTGAAATCACAGAGGCTTTCTAAAAGACCTCTCTGTCAGACTGCAGATAGAGCACAGCCCGTGTAAGACAATCACACCCTGTGCTGTCAAAAACTGTGCTGCCTTCAGCCTATAATTCATAACTTTTATAACTGGTGCTGACTGTTTGCAATAGTGTAGGAAAGTGACATAGAGGCAACATGATACAGAGATTGCTCTGTTTACAGACTTCCTGTTTCTGTCTTTGTTGCTAATGGCTGTCAAGCAAACACTATTACTGTAACACCTTCCTCCTAAGAAATTATAAAGTTGGGTTTCTGTAGGTGGCGCCCTTTTCTTTATCTGTTCAGCCATGTGGCTATCTCTGCTCATGCTAACTACCCAGTCCTTTTGTTCTTTCCAAACAAACTAGAAACAGGTTAAGTCACTGATGTGCATTCAGGTCTTCAATTAAACACAACTGTTCTCTATTTTCACAGCGCAATCATAAGACCACACAGGCCAACAAAGTGCTATGTCATGTGTATAACTTATAGGACAACAACAGTGTAACCAAATGCACAGGCTTTTTTCATTCATGTATGCATATAACATGCTCTACATGTAAGAGAGTTGGGTAAAGTAGAATATAAATAGGACAGTGTGGGGAGTAGTCAGTATCTGCTCTGTCAAATTATTCCTCTTGTGCATGTAACAAATAATTCACTAAATAGAAAGCAGAGTGCAGCTCAGCTTCTCCGACTAGGAAAATAAGTGGCACAAGTGGCAAATAAGAGGCACAAAATTGTTTTTTGACATACCTAAAGCATAATGACGTATGTATGGTTTTACTTCCAAAGGTAAGTCAAACAATAAGTGTATCTCTGTGGCATAGGAAAATCTTTACAATAAAAAATCTATACAATAAAAAATAAAAAACTGGTTTACAACAATATAAGGACTCTGAACATCCCACAGCTAAACAATCTCACTGTGACTGCGGGTTCGCACTGTTCTCTTATACTCTCTTTATTCTACCTTGAGAAAGGTAGTAGAAGATGTGCCATCTGTGTTGACCATATTCATACATTATGGGTGGAAAAAAAATCAATGAAATAACCAATCAAAGTATACAACAAAGAATAGCCCTTCCTTCCTATATAAGAAGGCTTTTTTTTACAGCATCAGATAAATAACTTAAAGTGAATTAGAGGTCATGTATCTGGCCTTTTTTTTTTTTTTTTTTTTACCTGATTCCATGTTGCGGGCTAAAAGAAAACTGTGTTAACAAGACTCGAGGTGACTTAGCCAGCCGGCCTTCCATCCCTCAGCTCTTGTCAATGGACTTTACAGACCCACAAAAACTGTGGAGGAGTGTGTTGGGGGCAGATGTAGTGGTAGGGAGCTACATGGGTACAACATATGCAATTAAAATATCCCACAACTTCACCATGTGGCATTATCAAACATCAGTCGTCAAACAGTGGGTGTACAGTTGGAGAGTATAATGTTAAGACAACGTATATCTGCAGTTTTTAAAAAGGGGCAGCACATAGTTCAAATTTTACAAGCACCATCATTGTACAAGAAGAATAATGTCTGTAATAAAAATGTAGTGATTGTCAGCCACTTAGCTGCGTTCTAGACACAAAACCTTTATAAAATAAAAAGAATGTGATATTAGGGAGAGCTGAGGTTTATGAAAGATATGATCTTAATTTTGAGAAACACAACATCACAAGTGAGTCAAAGCTGTGTATGGTTACATTTCAAGCTTTATGCTTAACAAAAGACAGCTGGAAACATCCCTTTATTCTCATATTTAAGAAATTATCACACCCCCAGAGCATAATTCAGTGTGAAGATTTTATCTGTTTAAATACCATAATTTATCAAGGCATCACATGTCATGTACAGTATAGTAAACAAGAGGAGCCCCTGGATAAAGGAGAGGACCTGCATGCTGTTCTGACATCCTTTCCCAAAGAATTTCATAAAAAATTTTATTCATCCAAGTCATCCAATGATGTGCAAAGGATTTCCTTATTGAGTCATGTGACCTGAATTGGACAAAGGCCCCTGGTTCCTGCCATATGACAACCACCCACAGTGAATTGTTGCACATTAGGAGGTTTGTATGAATATTCAATATAATATTATTCCAGGATTACAATGAACAAGTGCAAATGTATTTCTAATGGCTATGCCATAGCTTAAATTTCTTTATGCACCTCCATAACTTGCTATAATAAATGTATATACGTTTAACTGTACCAGACTGATAGAGACCGACCTCCATAAGAGAACTTTAGATACTTCAGTACATTAGACTGATAATACTTTGACCTTGGCAAAGGATCTGAATATCTCATCCACCTCCTCTGGATTTACAGTTTGTATGAGAAAATTATCAGTGATTTGTGTTTCCCTTCACTTGAACAGAGAGCAGCTATAATTTCATGAGGACCTCAGGACAGAAATATGGGACAGCCACTTCATGTGTTTCCAAGTGAATTATCCAAAATGTAACAGAGCCCGTCTTCACAGACATGTAGTGTGATTCACTTCTCTGACGTGTGCGCTCGCACAGTGGCCGAATATAAACCTGAAAGCTGAGATGCTCCTTTGTGAGTCATATTAAAATAAAGCAAACGCCTTATAAATAGATGAGATATGTGAACATTTATTCACCATCATGTTCTTAGCTGTTTGTAATGCGGCTGGTTTCACATTTCAGGTGTTTATGTGAGGACAAGGCTTCACTTCCAAATATACTACACAAACTAAGTTTGGATGGCATTTCTACATTAACTATACAGTGTGTTCTCGTTTGTTTTATCTTTTGTTGAATTAGTGACAAGCAGTGTGTGTTTTTTGGTTAATGATGGTTTGTATGCATGCTTCTTCTTAACAAGCACGAATGAGTGTTAACATGTGTGCAGTTGCTTGTGTGTGTTTGTGTGTGTGTGTGTGTGTGTGGCTGTGTTTTACGGGTGTGTGTGAGCATGTTTTCTCTCAACAGAAATGAGTGATTGTTTGCTTGTGAGAAATTGCCTGTGTGTGAGCATGTAGCATGTATGTGTGTGTACGTGCGTGTCAGTAGTAAACTATGGGGGTCACCAGGGGGTCGACCGGTTGTCTCCTATAAAATGTATTTGCATCTGAAACTCCAAGGTCAGGACTAATGTTTTTCTCTCTGGCCGTGTCCCTGAGGGGGGCAGAGAGATTAGCTTGTCGTATTTCACCTTCACCTGTCAAATACTTAAAAAGGACCAGTGAGAGCCGGTCAGCGATGCCTGGGAGCTGGTGGGTCTCCCGAGGTCACAGCTGCCCATCCACAAGCACTGTCACAGAGGCCCAAAAGAAAGGGCATGGTGGGGCTGGGCCAGGTAGAAGTACACCAACATGTTGGAATTTCAAAACATGATATTTGTCAGTCAGTGTCAGTGACTGTCAATATGATACAGGCTGACCTTTATGGTAAGCCTGCAATGACATCTGATATTCTCATAACATTGAATTTATTTATCTAACTGTGCACCCTCTGTGCTGACACCCTGACCAACCACTAGGAGTCACTTGTGCAGCATAAAGGGCATGATCCCTCACTGGCTTCCCGCTCATTAACACCTGCAAACCCAAGACTGAGCCAAAGGAACCTGGTATATGTGATGTTGAGTGACAATTTTTTCCTTGGGTCATATGTGTGCCTCAACTACAGCACTGCCATAACTTGTTATTGTTATTGTTGACAAACAAGCTAAGCTGTCATTCTTCAACCCTGTCTCCTAGAAATTATGTTTATATGTGACTAAATTGTTTTCCGAATTACGTTGTGTTGACCAACGTAATCGCTGTAACGAACATAATCGCTGCCTGTTCACAGGTAACGTTTTTTTTCGAATGTATTAACCAGTCCATATATGTATCACACTTAAGTCATAGCGAGGAGGTTGGGGTGGAAAGTGAGCGTGCAAGACACAGGACTCTGGCACCAGACACTGGATTGGTGAAAGATCATCGTTTCATTTAAATGTTGTGCTTCAATCATTGCAGACTTTTTTCTGTATTAAACCAACATCATGATTCCCTACCTTAACCAGGTGCTTCCTGTGCCTAAACATAACCATAAAATAGTTTAATAATGCTGTAGAGCTGTAGAGCTAGCAAATATTGTACTGCAAGATCAGATATTTTGGTGGGAAAAAAAGAATGAACATTTCACTTGTACGACAAGAAAACATTTTCTAATTTTCTTGAGAGAGAAAATCATTCAGCCAGCATAATTTTTCTAGAAAAACGTAGTCTATTTGCTGTTGCAATTTAGCAGTGTGTGAATGTACTTTCTAGGAGATAGGGATCCAACATTCTTGCTTTTTATTGTCAACAATTTATTGTGAATTATCATAACTGTCAACTTAGATACAATATACAATATATGTTTTAGCATAGCTAGCAAGCTAATTAGCTTTTGTCTCCAAGCATACAGTAGAAAATAATAGGAGAAAGGCTACAACTAGTGGCCAGTTATTCATAATATAACAATCTGATAACAATATAGGTATATCATCTAACCAGATTTAGACAAACCACAGCAAACCATTGCACTTTTCTTTGCCACTTTTTTCTTTGTGTTTGATTTCAAGCAGCGATGTTGAGCAAATCTGTAAGTCAAGTGTGTTTGTAAACAGCTGTTCAAAGCTCAAAGTTCATGAAGCTTCAACTCTGAAGTCTAGAGACAAAGATGGAGAATGATTTGACTTTCCCTTCAAAACCTGCATTAGCTGATTTTTTGATCAAGTGGAAGCAGCAAAAACAAGTGGTAAACAAAACATTGACATATCATCACTTTTTAAGCTAATATATTGAACTTGTTAGCAAACAGTTGCTTTTTTACACATCCAGAACTTACAGAGCAATATTATCATTCATTTGGAGTCATTTTTCTTTACAAGTGATGAATGCAAGTCCAATATTTCCTCTCATTTATCTCTATTTTTACTCTCTACCCACTCCTGAGGGAAATATCTGGCTCTTTAGCTGCTAAATGCTCCACTATGTTCACCAGCAAGTTGCTAATTGTGTCTGCTTGCCATTTGGTGCTTAGCAGGTAGTGTACAGTGAGTTTTTAGAGTTTTTACACTGAAGATATCTTCCTGCTGCGGCCAAGGACAACGCTATGAGAGCACTGAAATTGAACCAAAACAGTAAGGTTGCAACCGGACAGCTAAACAATGAGCTGAAACTCACTATAAAGCTCTGCAGAGCTGAGGGGAGCTGCAGAGCAGGGTGATAATTCTTTGTAGGTTCATCACTACAACTGACGCCTCTGACATTACACACTGTCATGTGATACAGTGTTATTATAAAAAATATTGATTAAAGATACTTTAAGAAGTCAATGTCTCTAGTTTGGTCTTTATTATTGATGGTGGTTTAAATGTAGGAGATTTTTAAAACTTTAAAGAAAACTTTTAAAGAACAACATTGTGTAAGAAACAATAACTACTTTTTATTTTTTATATTCAAATGATTGCTTAAAAATGTTAGCATAAAATGTTGCTCAAAACAAGCTCAAATTCGATATTAGTCCAACATTTGTAGGGTAGGGAACGGCTATGACTTGAGCAGAAACCAATGAAGCCAGAATATCAGCAGCTCCTTAGTATTTGATTGGATGTCATCAACTTCTTGTTCTGCCACTGGTTTTAGCAAATTTATGAAATTTCAGAAGGCAACAGATCTGATTCCAGTCCAGCAGGCTGCCTGTAAGTCAGATTCTCTCCACAAGCTTTCGTCATGTGTTCTCTATAATTCTTCCAACAGGAATTCTCTGCCAAGTCTAACATCCATAACTGGTTGACTTTAATGACACAAAGGACAACAAGACAAGGACAATTCCAGGTGCAAACAAACTACTCAACTCCAGGTCAGCCCATCCTCACAAGAAAAACGACAATATAGGTCTAAAATTCAGGCTGGCAAAAACCACATATGGTGACATTTACACCATCTAGCAGATGCAGTAATTATGACCCGGGGAAGTGCCTCAGTTTAGATGATGTCAATATAAGGTGACTTAATAAGATGGTTTTGCCTTGTTAGGAGGAGTAGATAGATAGATAGTGGACTTGACATGTTATCGACCGTGAGTTGGGGCATTTTTTTAAAAACCGTAAAGTCATAGTGTTCACTGTTGCCATGAAGACAAAGGTTGCATAACTTTAAGGAAGTATAAACCATATTTCAAGTGATAATTTAAACCTAAACCATGATCTTTCCCTCACCCTAACCAAGTGTTTTTGTGCTAAAACTAACCCGACCTTAACCACAGTTTTGTCTAACCCTAAAACATCATTATTTTTTAACAGTGATTTGTAACGGTTTTGGAAAGTCGGAGTGCACTACCAGTTGTTTATGCCGGCCTGATGTTTTTCCCAAAGGTAAATGTGGTTTGCACAGGGCCTCTAATTGCAATGTATAAAGTCCCCAGAAAACACCAGCAATGCTAGTTTTAATAAGAGTTTTATGATCAAAAATGGAGAGGGAGCACAACTGGCAACTAAGTCAAGAAGTCTTTGAGCAAAACAATGAACCTCAAACTGCTCCACTTTCCATAGTCACTTTGGAAATTAATACTGTAATGTGTGAGAAACAGGAATTTAAAGCTACCAAAGGAGGTGCAAAAGATTTACTCCTTTTTTTCATAGCCAAGTGCATGACAAGATGCCCCCCCTCCCCCGCCATGTTGAAAAGCTAAAGAGGCAGGAAGTGACAGATGAGAAAAGAGGAGAAGGAAGATGTAGGGAAACAAAGTGGTGGGAAGACAGAAAAAGAAAAAGAGAGCGGAAGCAACATTTAAAGGGGAAAAGGAACCAGGTAATAATTTTAGATGTCTACCTGGGGAATACAACGTAACGATTTCCACAGATACAACATTTGCTGCAGCTTGACCCCCCCCATCTTGTCGTATCCTATACAGCCCCCCACCCCACACCCACTCTACTACCTCCCCTCTTCCAGTCCCTCTGTGCTCCTCCATGAGGGGCGATGATGTCAGATCCAGTATTTCACAGCCAGAAGCGGGCGATGACATGGACAATTTGGCCTGTGAGTTCTCTCCAGCCTTGGACATGGTGTTACGATTACACGCTCCACTGCAGGTCCGACATGCCAGGGATGAAGGGGTGATGGTGAGTGTGTGTGGGATCCGGGGGTGTAGATCTTTTAAATAACTTTCATAGAGTACAGCTCTATCCTTCTCTCTCCTCGTAAAACAGAACAACACTCATAGATATCCAGAGGTACAGTGAAGAATATTAATGGAAACATGCTTGTTTCTCCTTCACAGCAGTGAAGTCCAACGCTCCGCCTTCACTTCCGGACTAAACGGCCTCCCACACTTGACCAAAGTGCAGAGGAAGGATTTCTGGTGCGCGTTTTAGAGCGTACAGTATATCACTCCGAACCAGCCTCTAATCTGCTCTCCAAGCAGTGAGGGAAAAGGGAGCCAAAATCATTTTTCTTTAGTTCTTAAAAAAAAGAGAAACTTTTAGAGCCAGTTTGGGTTTCATGGCCACAGCAGGTGAAAACCTGAGCAGGTTTACAATCACTTTGGAGAACCGAGAGTAGAGCTGAAACCCCAGGGTTGACCTTCACGAAGGAGGATGGGGCATGAAGGAATTCAGCCTCCTCTCAGCCTCCAAACCAAGGAAACCCCAGGAAACCCAGCAGAGATAACTAAATGGGATATCTGATATGGAATATCTGAGTGTGTGGAGGGAAGCTGTCTTTCTGGATGTAAAACATCCCCAAGCAGGCAAGATACTCACCGAAGCCTCAGGTGGTTCATGATATCTACATGTATGGAATAGAGGAGATTCATAACCTCTAAATATCAGTGCTTTTTTGGGTTGTGTCTCCTAATCTAAATTTACACTTCTACACATCCCTGGCCTGTTTGTTTGTTTAGAAACCATGATGTTAATCAACATTTTTGTGAAGTCGGTATTCAATTTTTTTTTAAATTGAGCCACATCTCAACTTAAAACATATGTTGCCACATACAGCAGAACCAAAGAGAGTGAGTCTGACCCTGTGATACAACAACAATAACAAGTCTTTAATGGGAAAAGGTGTTTGGTTTGGGTGCACAGGGGTTGCCTGAGTGTTTTTGAGATGACCTAGGCTGTCAGCAGACAGTAAATAAGGAGGACGCTGCATGTGTTGAGGAGGCTGTCATCATGTCAGGTGATCAGTTCCTCCCCCCAGACTTTCCTCTGTAAGGTTTGTTGTATTCTTTATGATTATTGATTCAAACATAGATAAGCTTTTCACTGATATTTTATGCCAGAATGTGAACTTTAACCACTTTTAGTTTTCTTTGTTCAGTTTGGTTTCCTGAGCAAGCAGTCATCTCGACAATTACCTAGTTCAGTCTTTCACATATACATACATCTAAATTTAATGTTGCTTTGGGTGTTTTTAGGACACAGGGAGGGAGGGCTATTAAGCACAGGACCACAAAAAAAGCTTTTTACTTTGGTGTACTTTACAGTTGTGTCCTAATTCCATATTACACACTAACAAGGTTGTGAGTATGTAATGTGTTCACACTGAAAGAGTGACAAAATTAAGTACACCCAAAAATATCAGTATGCATTCTGATAAACATTTGATGTTATTGATGGACACTGTTGTCCCATGATGCAACGCACAATGGGAATAGACAGCTTCACTTTGTTATCTGTAAGAAGAAAAAAAAGCATTATATTTCCACATTATTATCACTGAAAACACAATAATCTAATTTGTTGAACAACACATGGCTCGCTTACCTCAAAATAGATGCAGGTTAGATCAATTTTCTTAACTGTATTTGACTCACATCTTTTATATCAAAGGAGCTCACTTTCCCGTGTTATTAACAGTCATTTATGGAGACATTTTAAATCACTAAAACAAGTCTTTGTAGTGAGTGTACATGTCGGTTATGCACCATGAAAGTGTGAAATCATGTCTATAAATAATGTATTTTTTACATGCCTTTGTGTAAAAAAAAATCTAAATTATTATACCAAATTTGGTGTGCCTTTACTTTTTAAATATACCCCATATTTTATTCTTAGTCTTTATTATTGAGACCCATCCTCCCAAAACCACCATTCACCTCTGGAACCTCCGACACAAATTTGAAAATTTTTCACCAACAATGAATTGATATCCAGAATACTAATGAAATTGGATTTGGGTATAGATTGTATTTAATTAACAGTTTAACCTAACTCTCATGGACTTGTAAATCTTCAGCTTCTCCAGATTTCTTTTATGTCAGTTACACACCGACTCAGGTGCTGTTTTATGGTCTTCCTATTTAATTTGTTACTGATAGCTCCCCAGTGAGACAATTCATCCTCCCCGCCTCTGCTATTGTTACGGCTGGCATTAGGCATCCAAATAACTCAACACCTCATTGGCCTGTATGTCATATCTGCCAGTGATTGTCCCTCTTAAAACTGCCAGTATTAGTGGCTCCATGGGAGTCTGTGTGGTCGGGCCTTGTATGAATTTCTTAACACTATTGTGGAAGTGTCACATCCACGTTGGCTACATCAGACCTATAACAGTGAATCAGGAAGTGGCCGCCATACTTCATTCACAGGAATTCAGCAATGACAGCCCTCTCCCCATGGAGGAATAAACATGGAGTCCTCACTCACCACGTCCCTCTCCGCTCACACTTCTTCACCCTCAGCTCTGACACATCCATCTCTCTTCAACATACAGATACTGTATCTGCACAAGGTGTGTGCTGACAAGGGCAGGTTCTATTAGGATAAATATAGTACAGAAAGTTAATTTGGGGGTCCAAACTATTCATTGTCTGTCATTTTGTTCCATGCATTGCACTTGGATGTTTTGATTTGGGTTGGCTTGACATTTCTCACGGATTTAGACTTCCTTCTCTTATTCCTTTTGGAGCTGGGAAAGATTTAGAATCCCCATAAATCGATCTCCAAAAACAAATGTATGGAAATCCCTGCACAGACCCAAATCATGTCTGTTGTCTCTTGTCAGCAGTTTAATATGTTTTCAAGACACTTTCATACACCAGTGTTTATTCACCTCAACATAGGCAAGAAACCGCTGCACTGGAGAATTCAGTTTGCGTGTCTTACCCAAGCGGCAACCTCCGGGGCTGAAAAATTAAGCTGACGTGGAAGTGCCAAAAACTGCAGTTCCTTGAATGACCACTTGAGGCTGGCTCCAAAAGTGAGTCAATGCCCAACTTTACAGCAGAAATAAATATGTTTACAGCATGGTACAAAAACGGTTTTGGTCTCTATAGCTAATTTCCCCTTTCGTGACAACTGTACGGGGGGTGATTTTTTTAATAACTCACCCATTTGAATTTTATTAAACCGTAAAGTTATGCATAATGAAGGACATGGCTGCTTTGAGTGACAAGTACGCCAGCCGCTTGGTGGCTTGTTTCAGCCATTTGGTCACCTCTTTGTCCATTTTGGATTGGCCAGGAGTTAGGCAGAGTCATGCACTGCCAAGATGGCGACGGCCGGAGTGGCTCACTTTGAGCTTCAAAACCACTCTTCAGAAACCAATGGGTGACGTCACGGCGACTACATCCATATTTTTATACAGTCTATGGTTCTACCACCATTTAGGATTTGTTGGGTTAAAACCAAAAAGGACTGTTTTGCCCTGAATTGAGCCTCCCAGGCAGCACTTCACTCCATACAGTTCACTGTTCTTGTTTTAATACTATTGGTTATAGATGGGTGATATTAACGTGAGGGCAGCTGTTAGGGTTAAACCAAGCTCCTTACAGACACTGGTGCCTCAACCTACAGTCCTACAGCCTTGCTGACTGGAAAACTTTACCATGACATAAAACTAGACACATCAATAGTTAGTTAAAGTATACAAATTGTACAAGGATTGCTATTCTGTGTTTTCAGGTCATTTTTGATCCCTCCAAAGTATTACCCGCCATCACAAAGAGAGAAAGCATTTGATGCTTTACATCATTATTTACTTACATGTAGTGGGATTCTGTGGCAGTTTGTGCACAGTTTGAAAACTTGAAAAAGCATCTATAGTACAGGTAAGAGTTTGGGTCAGCCAATCTTATAGAGGGAGGCAGGAGGATATGCACCCTGAGAGTAAAGTTAAAGTTTAACCCCAAACTCAGGGCAAAACAGTCTACTGGGCAATATAATGTGGCCTCTAACAGCATATTCACAGTGACTGTGAACAGATCATTTCATCATGGATCAATCTGATGGATCTTGTTTTTAAATTGTTCATCAGTATGTTGCTGTTAATCATATCTTAACTATCTCTAACTTGCAAAACAGCTAATCTAACTAATATTGGCTGGTACTCACTGATTATAACATAATAGAGAGAAAAAAATAATAACTTAGAGAATATATTTTCCAAAAGTATCACAATATCACTGTTGGCTTGCACCAATGTTGGTTCAGACTCTCAAACTGGCCCCTATGTTGCCAGACTTGGTTAATTGAATTGTGAGACAACTATATATTCAGTATTAACTGTGACTGGCATGTTGAATATCCTGGGGCTTTCGTGACATTCACTGACATTCCACAGCAAACCCCTTCACACAACTCTGACTCCCCCACACATGCCACCCATGACATTGGTGTTGCTGTTTTTGATCTGTGTTCAGAAGAACAAAGTCATGGGGATGCTTTTTAAGTAATCCTGGATTTTGGTGACATCTGCATTGTATACGCAATCCCACAAAATTGATGCTGTGCTACCAATAGCAGTGGCACACTGCTTCAGAAGAAGACAAGAACTCTTTCTTCTCATTCAGAAAATTATTCAAACTGTCACAAAGAAAAAAACTACATTTTAATAACTGCATTATGTTTATCTATACAATACACAATAAACTATACAATTTATCTGTAAGTGTGTAATGAGCCTCCTCATATTTATTTAGACTTTCTCATACAGTCATACCAGTAGTAAATTTAATAAAATCCTTTGCTTGTTGACTGGGTCTGGGTCTAAATTTTAGGTTTACGCATGTTTTGTATTTGTGCAGCCTCAAAGTCTAGTTGGGAAAACTGAGACTGCACTGCTAATCCGTTGTGCAGTGAAGTCCATGAGTATTTCAGATAGTGATTAGTAGCATCTTGCCCCTTAGACAGTTATATTGTAACACTCTGCTGGTGTTAGGGTTGTCAATTTCCGTTTAAAAATGTAACTACTGTTCAATGGTGTGAAAAAAAAAATGTAATATTCAATCTGAAATTTTCTGTCAGAATTTGCATGTTTCAATGTACATTTCAATTTATAGATTAAACATGTTCAAGTACAAAGTCAAATTAGGCTGATTAAAGGATATATAACAAAGACTGATTTTCAGTCTCATTCAAAATCATCACTGATTTGAAATGAGAATTTTTTTTTTGTTTTTCAATTTAATTTTTACCTATTTATTCAAAATAAACACTGATATATTTCTATATTTTTTTAAATTGTGATTTGTATTTGTAATTTTTAGATTAAATGAGCCCTATTCATGGATGAGAAGGAACGTTCATGGACATGGATTAGTTAACTTTATCATGTAAATCTGTAATTTGCCAGGCTTTTGAATCATCCAGTATTTTGTTGTGTGTACAGATAAGTCTGAATATAAACACAAAAAGGTTTCAAGGCACTATTATAGCCCAACAGTGAACTCAAACACTTGTTTGATCAGCAGGTAAGGTAAGGGATGAACAACTAACAGCATATTTATTTTGCTGAGTGTCTCACAAATCTTGGAACACATTTACACAGCTGTTGAGAAGTGACAGGGTCCTTTGGCCCAGACTCTCTGTTCTGCCAGCAACACATACATACACACACACACACACACACACACACACACACACACACACACACAATGCAACTGCTGAAAACACCAGTGGGTGAAATTTCAGAGACCACAGAGTTGATTCCCTTCAACGCTCTCTGTCTGGTGCACAATCAAGGTTGGGGTCAGTAGCAGTTAATGTTGAAATGTTTTCCATTTTCTTTTAATCATTAAAATAATGAAAACCCTTTTCAGAAATACAAAACACATGATCCAAGATCTAAGCTGTTAACTGAACCGTAAATCTCTCTCCAGTTTGGAAGGTCACGTTTGTGAAGTCCATGGTCTTAGACACTTGATAACTTGGCATCTTGACAGACACCAAGACCGACAGACAGCTTGGCTCAATCAGTGCCCTGTGGGTTGTATAGATTCTGTATTTTCTTGTGTGTATTGCTTTATATACTCCTACAGTATGTGTGTCCTACATTATGTGTGCACATATTGAATTCAGTCAGTTGGACTTACTTTATTCCAGACCAGGGGTCCACATCTTATGTCTTCTTATATCTCATCATATCTTACCATATCTTATCTGACCAAATTTCAAACATTAAAATCACATACCTACAGTATATACCACACACAACAGATACTGCATCAAAATATGCATACATACCGTATATACATACATATATACATACAATATGCTACATACGCACCACAATTAAAACACTGCTCCTCCCTCATTATCACCGAGCGGGTATGAATGGGTAGTTCCTGGTCTGAAAAGTGAAGCCAATGCAGAAATGACTTAAACCTCCATTCTTTCTAATGGCCAGCAGGGAGCGAATCCACTGGCTCCAAAAAGAAGTCCGATTGTATGGATGTCTATGAGAAAATGACCCTACTTCTCACTGGATTTGTTACCCCAATAAACACTTTTCTTATGAGGTTATGGTCTCAATCGGCCCCATTTAGAGTAACATAGACGATAAAGCAAGGTATGCTTTAGGATATAGCTACCTTGTAATTGACAAGTCGTTACCATGGTGACAACGTTGATTACATAACATAACCATGGCATAACCCCAGATTCACAGAGTATAGGCGTAGCTGCTGCTATTTCACGGTGTGTTTTCAGTTCATGAAAGTTAATTGTAACATTTTGGTTACCTAAAAAAAGTCTTGTTTAGCACTTGGTTGTACTGAAAGACCCTCTAAGGAGTCGGCTGTTCAGTTTTTCCAGTAAGTACATTTTGTTTTAATGGTTTTAAGCCTGTATTTAGCTAGTGAAAATTAGCATTAGCATTAAAATTAACACATTTAACCATAGACTGTAAAAAGCACCATGCTAACCAAGCTAGGGTCAGCTCCACCCTCTCGTCCAAATATGGTCACTTCTGGCTCCAAAAATCAAAGATGGCAATGGTCAAATACAAGATTGCAACCGTCAAATTGCCAAACTCGAGGCATCAAAACGAACCAATGAGTGACATCACAGTGACTACGTCCATATTTTTTTACCATCTATGGTATAGATAATGTCATGTAACACGTTTCTCCAAGTTGTTTAAATTGGTTATAATGTTGTGAAAATAGTATGCATCTTTATCCCCTACAAGCTACATTTAAACGACAATATGATGCACTTGTTGGCTAAATTTGAGTTTCTAGCGTCAAATTAATCTGCATTAACTATAGTCAGCAGAGGTGTTGTCATTGTGTTAACTGTCATATAGCAGTGTTTGAACCAACCTCAGTCATGGGTTTTGTTTTAAATACGTACGTATATACGTATTATATACGTATTTTAATATCCCTTTAACAGCATCGCCAAAGTAGTCATTCAGACATGTATTTGTTGCTTATTTGCAAAAATTTGAATGAATTTGGGGCCCTGCCCCTCTAACATCCTCTGCACATCCCCATGTGAGTGTGATTAGAGTGTTCCGGAAAAAGTGTTACTCTCAGTGAAACTCTTTCAAATAAATAAAGGTTATTACAGTAATAACTGAAGGGCTAGAGTTAGCACATCGCAAAAAAAAAAAAACTTACACACCCATCCTTTGTTGTTAACATGGTAAGCTTTTTACCTTTAGTTGTTCAATTGGCCTAAATTGGTCACAAACAACAACTGCAAACAGCTTACTAGTGACAATGGACGTTGTGTGTTTAGTCATGTTTTTGGCTAATACAGTAAACAGCAAATGTGTGGAATATAATGAGCATATGAATGGAACTGGACATGATGCAGGAATGGTTTGACTTTGTACTTTTGATACAAATTCTTATTTTGATTAGCGATAATACTTGTGTGATACTAATAAATGGTAAATAATGTTTGTGTTTACCATTCAAAACTGTCCCGTGTTTTTACATTCACATGCTTAAGTCAATTACACATAACAGTCAAAAGAAATGACTAATATTTGGAAATTGACTGGTCATGATGAAATGTTTTCAGAAATAACCTCAATTATGAATTCATGTCATTGTGAGAGACATAGACAGAGCTGTAAGGTTGCCCATCTCTGACTTGAACTGCAGGAGTCCATGTGCTGCTGATATGTTATATGAGGTTCTCTCTGTCTGCCCATGCCAGCCCTATAGGAGGCAGTTTCATCTCCTGCTGCAGGGAAGACCAGATTTATAGAGCTGAAACTGTATACCTGTATATGTGCTTTTCTCTCACCTATCTGCACCCAGTGAGGACGGTTGATAATCACAAAAGTAGAGACAAAGGTCAAGCAACATGGAGAAGAATATCAGCTTAATATAACACATATTAACAGACGGTACATGTACAGTAACTAATACCTTTCCTACTCTTCTTATTATTGGTGATGAGAATGAGAACTGAGGGTAAAAAATGTGAAAGGATACCGGTTAAAACTGCATCTAACAAGTTATTTGTGGGTCTTCCCACACAGAAACTTATACACACACTCTCACACATGCACACACTCCAGTTTATGGACAGCAGGTCTTCCTCCTCCTGTTTCCTCTGTCTCCCAGCCTGCTTGCTTCCCGCTGTTTAGTTGTAAACTCACGTAATACGTTTAGCATCCTCAGCTATCATCTCTACTACTGCTCAAGGCCACTTGCTGTTATAATAAGGCCAGCACAGGATACGTAACTCTGCTATACAGTATGTGTACTGAAATGTCAGCAAGCCAGGTGGTTTCTGATTTCATTACTGAGTTTTATTATAGCATTTTATTTTATATCTCATGTTGTTTATATTCCCCCAAATTTCCTGTGACTGTTGTTCACGAGGCAGGAATAATCATATTGGTTATTTATTGGTTTATTCATTTTTGACCAATGTTGGACAGGTTATTTCAATTTTTTTCTCAATTTACTCAATACTAATTGGTCACATTATTTTACTAATTACTCAACAGTAGAAGTAATTTACATTACTTGTTGTATTTAAACTAGCACACCCTTGTGTTACATCTTCTGTAACATAATCAATTGAAAAAAATATATTGTGGTTTAACAAACAACCTGCCAACACATTGAAGCTCTAATCACTGACCAGCTAGCTCCAGTGACCACATGCAGTACTCACAGTGAAGCCGCAGGGTTCATACACCCTCCAACTGTGAACAAAGGCCAGTTGACTCCTGAGTTTAAGTGGCTTGTTAGACCAAGTTAAGAGCTAACTTGTCCTGGACCAGTCAGTCCCTGAAAGTAATGTTGACATCACTGTTACTTATTAATGTAACGTGTAATGTTGCATGCATTATACATGATGGTATTCACAGTCTTGCACAGTGAGCAGGCCAGAGAGTTATAGGTGAGTTTGAAACTGAAAGGTCAACTAGGTAAACTGGCCAACCTAAATACTCCAGTATGACTGGAGACTTTTTTTTATAGCATAAGCGCTACGCTTTGTTAGATTCCTCCTCCTTTCCTTCTTGTCTTTCAATACACTTCTGGCCAGTGTACCCAGAAAATATCTGGTTCTTTGAGATTGAACTCAGCCAATGAAATTTTCTGCCTCCAAAGCAGCTCTGCCTTCGAGATCGGACCAAAGTTCCAATCTGTGCATAAATGAAATTCAATCTGCTGCATACATATATGCACATGCCAGCTGGAGTCAGGGACAGTCCGGCAGACAAATAGACTTCCCAGTAAACTGAACTCCCCCGAAGAAAGCCTTAAAGAATAAATCTCATAGAATATATAATGCTTATACACAGGAGAGCAATCAAAAAATGGGCCTCCTTCCTACTGCCTCTCTCTTCATCTCCCTCTTTCTTCCTTTCTTTCTCCTCTTTAGCTCTTATCCTTTCCTAGCCAAACCTCGCTGGATGCTGAACTGCCACAGATCAAATCCTGCATGACTCTGGGAAACGGCTCAATTCCAGATTCGTCCATTTCTACAGCAAATAATGATCTGATCAGGTTTTGGGTTTAATATGAAACCCGTGCATAACATGCTCCATGTGCTGTGTGTGTGTGTGTGTGTGTGTGTGTGTGTGTGTGTGTGTGTGTGTGTGTGTGTGTGTGTGTGTGTGTGTGTGAAACTAAGCCATATGTGTGGGTAGGTTTACAGTAAGAGCTATTCAACAATGCCAAATGTTTCTTCTGAAACTCTGCATTTTCCATCTCACTTTTATCCTGTATATCTTTTCCTGACCTACTCTGTGTAGACAGATACAGTAGTGACTAGCCCATAATTTACAACTCTGTTAAAATGTGAGTGGTGGTGTGACATAATCTTTACAGACCTACATTGCACTCTATAATAATTGCAAATATGTTTTAACCTGCTTGGAGATCCAGATGAATGGGATTTGCAACACCAGACAGCTCTTTGAGTATCAGACAGATCAGTCATGGGAATGTACTTAACCAGTGTGCATGTTTTAGCCTGTTAACTGCAAATCTTACACAGTATACTTTTTTGCTTTCTGTTTTCCAAAGCATACCTACAATTTTAGATTAACTAGTCTTCAGGGGGCTATTGGTTTCCACTCATTCCAGTACTGTATGAAGATCCTCTTGCAGAGAGATTGCTTGAGAAAGATTATCCATCACAGGGATTTTGTTTTTCTTGTCAGTATTTCATCATCGTTGTAAGGATATGAGTGGGGACTTTGTTGGTGGGCAGAGATGCTCTTGGGAGCTCCGTGGTGGCCTTAGGAGCAAGACACATAATTTTTATGACTCTTGTAACAGTTTTGAATTCATTCTTTGTTGATTGTGTAGTTGTGTTGTTTCTGTTTGCTGATTGTATTTTTGTCTTATGAATGTTTATTGTTCTCAGGTCTCTCTTGAAAAAGAGAATCTCAATGAGACTGCCTGATTAGATAAAGATTAAAAGACAACAATGTTTCAGAAAATCAAAGATAAGTAAACATTTTACATAAGAAATTAACAAATAGAAAAATGAAATGTGTGCAAATAAAGGAAAAACACAACAAAATCAACAAAAACATTTCAGAAAACACATTTTAAAATCCAAAAATGGTGGACTATCTTTCTCTTATCTTAATTCTGATTGGATATCTCACTGTCAGATGGCTACAGGAAATATTACACTTTGCTGTTGTGACTTATAGTTTATTTAATTACATTTTCTGACATGTTGTTTTATTCTGTAAAATGTCATTGTGTTTTGTTTTGAGTTTTTTATAATATTTTCATATTATATCAGTTTTTTCCCAGTGTTTCTATTTTATTAATTCGTCATGTAAAATGTATATTATTCACTTCAGTGCTGTCGTATACCTGAACAGTGACTGTAAGAGTAGCAATCTTTCCCATGCAAGGAATTATAATATTCCTTTTATCCTGTTCAATTATAATCTATTGTATTCACATGATTTGTGAATTAATTGTTTTTTGGCTGTCCTCTCAGATGTCTGAGCTACTTTGCTTGCAACTCCAAAGAAGTCTTTTTAATAAAGTTCTTGTTTATATCTACACTATTGTTTTAAGAAAAAATAAAGAAATTTTATTCCCTGCAAGCAAGTGTACTGAAATGATATTAACTGTCTTATGTGTGTGTTAGTTATTGAGTTAAAAGATTCTGAACTACTGGCATCAGTCTTTAGATTTAATATACTACTCCTCAGTTGGCTAATGCTTGTTCTTACACAGGAAACTACCTGTCTAGTTCTACAAAAAGACACGCACAAAGAATTGTTAGTGAAAACTTTTCATTTGGGGTCTGTTCCTATATTCCCCCTGAGGGGACTCAGTAACTTCTCTCCATTTATCAACCTTCACCTCTGGAGCACATTGCAGAAAGACGGGGCAGTTGTGGCCCAGTGGGGTCAGAGATATACTGCCCTGTGTATGTAGATAGTCAGGCAGCTTCCTCTTCTGACATATACACTGGCCTTATGGGGCCTGAGGCCGGCTGGGAAAACTCTGGAGACTCCCACACAGGAGGAGGACAAGGAGGGAAAACCTTTATGAGTTATTGTCATATGCAATATACATGCTACTTCTATGGGATTTTACAAACATGTATAAATACATAGCTTATTTTAGTGCATAGTTTAAATACATAGGGTCAAATCCACAAAAAGATTGTGTGTTTTTTGCAGCCACTAAACCAGTGCAAATGAGACAAAAACATAGTGTGTAATTCACAAAGCACCCGCAAAGGGTGAAATGCACCGCAAACTGTACTGCCAAGCAAATAGCGTCATGGTGCGCCTATGCCATTTGCATGTATATAAATTAAGTAATATTCATACATTTGGCGCAAAATTGGCCCCTTTTGTATGCAAATAAGCCTTGTTGCAAAAACAGTCTAATTTACGAAGACCAGCACTAATTACCACTGCTCTCTGCTCTCTGCAGTTTTCATCATGGACAAATCTGTGTGCTGAAATGTGTGCTCACTTAAACAGATGCAAAACAAGGGCAAATTGCACTCAGCTGCAAAACTTTATGGATGTGTTTGCGCTGGCATATCATTAGCACAAAATCTTTTGTGAATAGGACCTTAAAACGAGGCAGATTGCAGGCGCAAATGCTGTGCAATTCACACTGCTATTTGTGGGCGCAATCCATTCTTTGTGGATTTGGCCCGTAGTTTTTGTGTTCTTCTATGTCTGCATGGGTTCCTCACTGAAAAATGTCTGTACACATCCTTGTTATAGATAAATAAGTGGTGACATGAAATAAAGCACTTATTATGGCTGTTGTTGAGGTTCTTTGCCAGTTATTCTATAGACGTTGGTTCATAATGTAGCAGGTTTAGATAACAATCAATTTACATTGCAATATTCATGTTTTGCTGGCCATTTATTAACCCTCTTGTTGTCTAAAAGGTTTGATCAGCAGAGAAAAGCCCCTAAATAACATTTTTTTATTTTTGCAATAGTAGCATCGGTGACACCTCTGACCTATATTGACCGTCGACACATGTAATACATTAATGAAGAACACTGACACTCTTATTCTTTGATCAGTTTATTTTCTTACTAGTTTATTTTATACAACAGTAGATGAATGCAGAGAAATGATTACAAATTCATTGATAGTTAACAGACAAGGAAATTAGTTTGTTCTACAGTCCCTTTCTTAAAATGGTACATTACAGACAACACACTGTCCTTCAGTATTTTATAGGTCAATAATTAATTTGAGTGTGCTTGGTGGAGATGAACACAAGGGTGATGGGGCCTTTGTGGACTGGATTATTGGATTCGTTTGGGAAGTGAAGTTAACTGCAGTGACTCAATGAAAGACACAAAGAGACTATGAATTCAGGCAATTTACCGTAACATTTTCAGTGTGGTAGCTTTATTTATTCGAAAGCAACAAGTTCAATAAATTAGAGACATAATACTTTGAAAGGTACTTTGACTTCTCTTTCAAAACATCCCACACACCTAACATTCCACCTAATGACTGGGATTTCTGTAATGTTTTTACAGTTATTCCTTCCACTTACCATTTTTCTTCTATTTTTTTTTTCAAAGCTTAAAAAGTGCGGACATGCATTAACACTTATAGCTTTGTCCATTTGGGAAATAAAGAATTTTTAACACTATCAAATCCTCTAAAGATGCAACATTCTTCTGAACTATCTTTTCAGGACTAATACACAGTTAGGGCTACAGTAACAGACATAATGTTCTCCCAACAGATGCAGTGGTCAGTCTTCCACCAGAAAAGTAAAATGAGTGAGCAGATACAGTACACCCCAAAAAGTGTTTGGCCTATAGGCCTGAGGCAAGTGTCCTGCATTTCAGCTCATTTATGCCTCCTTAGTTCCTGAGCCTCTTGTAAAAGATGGCTGCAACACTAAGGGCAATGATACAAGCAAAGGCGAGGATGCCAACAGCCACTCCAAGCCCGACAGCAGAGTCGTCTTCTTCATCCGCCAAAAGGGGCTTCTCTTTGGACTCGATGCTGTCAGCTTTGGTGACGATCTCTGGAGAGGTGATGGTGTAGGTCTTGGTAATACCTGCAGTTGTGTCCAGGGTGCTCCTCTTCCTCCTGCTGCTGCACTGCTTGAATGTGCTGCAGGTGCTCCTCTCACAGAGTCGGGTGATGCAGTGGAGGTAGTAAGTGGACACGGTCTCATTCTGCTGCTCGATGAAGCGAAAGGCCGGGAAGCGGAAGCGGGCGCTCTGGCTGTCTCCATTCTCAATCATAGTGGTGAACCGGTCCTTGGAGCAGGGAACAAAGAGGTTGAAGAAGCTGGAGTTGGACGGCAGCGGGGAGATGGAGGCATAGCACCTGTCAAGCAGAACATGGTACTGCCCTGTCAAGTTTGTGGCCTTGACCTCGACATACACACTGGTCCTCAGTTCAATCCCCAGCTGTGGAATAACCATTGGTTTGGTGTAGTTGGCATCGCTGAACAGCTCCATGCTTAAGGTGCTGATGAAACTCCCATTGTTGTCCTTGATTGAGATGGAGGAGGCTGACACATCAATCTGGGTGTTGTTGACCAGATACTCTAAGGGGTAGGCACAGGAGTAGTAGTACTTCAGCTCAGCGTTGTAAGTGATTGTGCCTGTGGTGGGGTCAATGGACCGAACAACGCCGCTGATGTTGACAGTCTGGATGTTGGAAAAGTCAGAAAATATGCCTGTCCCAGCAGCACTGGTGGTTCGGAATATGCTTCCACAGGCATGAGTCATGTTCAGGGGGAAGTTAAACCGAGCAACAGGTGGCATCACAGAATCATCGAGGGTTGCCCTGCATACTGGGTCCAACATATGGTTCAGGATCAGTAGTGTCTCGTTGAAGCCAGTGTAGATGACTGGGCAGATTTCGATTGCCAGGTCAATGGATGAAGTGCCACACTTCACTGCAATGTCACTGATCTCTGGCCGTCTTGCCTCTGTTCCACACTCATTTAGTGTCAGCTGACTACTTCTGACTATCAAGGAGAGGAATATTAAAAGAATCTCCATTGTTGTTCTTCAGCTTTGCCTTGGATTTGTTGATTCTCTCTGCTAAAATCTTGACTCTGTTGCTAAAGGCTGGTAGATCTTTGTTTGAAGTCTTTGGGCCGTCTTCAGGGGTCTTTATAGGTAAGTGTGTCCTCTGGGATTGGTCCAAAACAAGGTCAAAGCACCTTGCTATTTGTGAACAACTGTATTGTATTAAGTAGGAGAGCTCAAGTCTGGACCATATCCTAAGGGCAACAACGGAAACCTGAAGCATTTGGGCTGTCTTGAAATACAGAGACAATGGCCTTATTCCTTTGTTGAATATGCTTTCAAATATAGATTTCCATGCCCCCTATTACTAAGCCTTCATGAAGTGTGTGAACTTAACACTATATGGGATGAATTCCTGAATAACACATACAATGCTGTGGAGGCTCTTCTATCCGGTTTGAGACCCAGCAGCTTTAGTAATGACCCAGTTGGGATCCAGTGGAGCAGGCAGCAACTCACTAGATGATTAAGTCACTTTGCACCTTATTCATTCTGACATTAACACTACTTAAAACAACACATAGTGGCAAAGAGAATAATCATTTTTGTTTTGGTAAAGACTGGAAGTTCAAGTGAATCTCACATATTTCAGATATTTCACAGAAATTTCACATATTTCAGAATCTAAAAAAGGAAAATCAGTCTTTGTTTGAATTGCTCACAATTCATGGACACATTTAACCTGTGATGATATAATGATATAATAATGCAACTCAAAATTCTGAGGCTGAAGGTGATTGTTTAGTTTCTTTTTTACACAATTAATTTGTACTTCTCAGCCATTCATTTAGTTTGTACTGATGTATTTGTTAAGTTTGGAAAAGTTAAACTAAACTTACTAAACTTATTGTTTAGTAACAGTCATATCAACTTTCAAAAGAAGGTGGGCAGATTTTGGCATCATCTTAACGTTGCATATGGGAGGTGCATCAGCCTATTATGTTGTTGAACAGCAAATATTGGTCAGCTATTGTCGCTAGCATATATTCAGAGGCTAGTGATGAAAGGATATACTGATCCTGCAGTGTATTTTAAAGGTAACAGAATCTAAGCAGTGACAGCAGAGACAAAGATAGTAATTCTTACCGAATCATGACAGAGACCAGGCAAGGCCACAATAACACTGCACTGAACTACAAAACACTCTCGAATAAATGAAACTTACATAAACAAATCCAATTCAATGCTGAACTACAAACAGAACAAAAGCCAATATTACCACCCAAGCAAAATTTTAGATTCCCTCTACATTGACATTTCATCTTCAAACTCTATTTGTTGATTTAGTGCACACACTACTGACACTGTTTTAACTTTTTGATTGAAGTTAATGACAAGATACCAACACTGTCAGGGATTGCCTCCAAGTTCAGCTGTATATAATGTACTGTATATAATAGAAAAAATTATGGTTATTTTTAATTCAGACACCACTTTTCTATCATCATTTTTGATCAAAATGGTCTTCCCATGGTCGCCATTTTGATTATTAGGCAGTCTATTGACTGACAGCCTTTCAGTATACTGGTTGCTTGCTCAGTTATGAAAGTTCAATTAAAAAAATTTAATAATTTGATGTCATACCAGTTTTATACAACATGTCCTGCCCTTACAGCAGCACTTCCCCCACTTCCTGCGTGTCTTATGTGTACAGTAATTTAGTGAACATCATCAGGTCAAGGACACTGAAAATGACATATAATGTATGTACAGTATGTCCATGACTGGTCAGATTTAAGTGATTTGATAGTGGAGAAATCTTGTTGAAAGTTAAGTAGGCCAATGAAACATTGGACTATACTGAGCACTAAGCATGTCACTCACCACTCGCTGCATTTTGCCACAAGGAAATTCCTCATCATGACCCACTATAGTATTCTATCTATAATAGGACACCTTCTGCTTTTGTGTAAGTAAAGTAAAATACACTGACAGGATATCACAAACCTACTTTAGCGGCATGGATACTGTATGTGTGAGAGGTTTGGAGGTTGGAATTTCACATTGATTTATTTTATTATTATTATTGTTATTTGATAAAAACTCATTATGCCAGATGGAACATATATGTGACTGTTTCTGACATTTTGACATTATAAATGTAGCATAAACAGGCCTGTTTTTCCTGTTATTGTAAAACACTTGCTGAGATTACCAGTTAAATGTCTTAAATGGAACATGATCATGAACTTTGTAAAGCACTTTAAGAAATATTAGCCAGCAGACAAAAGACACAGCACAAAATTAAGAAAAAAAAGCAAAATTAAATATAGAACATAGATACATAAATCATAAAACAGTGAGTGTAAATTACAGAATTAAGCAAGCTAGTAAGTAAGTAATTATGTTTAATGTGAGTAAAAAATCTTTTTATCATTCATTGATTCTCTCATCTGCTCTCCTGTACACACACTGACTCTCGCTCTCACACACACATCACCTGTCACTCCCATTAGATCCCTCTGTTGTCCTTTAATAGTGACACCTCAAGTCTGCGGTGACGACATCAGGCAGGAAGTGAGTGGAAGGACAACAAACAGACTCTGTCAAAGTCCTGCAGTGAATTTACTGGGGTACAGGACTGGTGTTTGGGGAATGATGGGGTCACAAGGGTGGTGAGGGAGGGTCACCTGGTCTCCTGCTTGCTCACCTCCGCTCCGGCTGTGCTGTTAGTGCACTCTAACCGCGTGATTAATGGTCACAGCCTCCAAATGAGCCGGGGGGTCTGTGGTGCTGAAGAGTCACAGAGGCGGAAACAGAGAAAGGGAAAAAACGAGGTGGGAATTGTGTTTGGAGGAAAAATACAACCCTCTGTCACTCTTTTACTGCACGGGTCGTGACCAAGCGGCTCTCTGTTGTGATTAAGCCTTATGGGTTATTTTGTCTTGCAGCTCGCAGTGGCAAGGTGATGATAGCTTCTGAGACAGAGGAAGTGAATTGATGTTCTGTTGATGTTCTATCAGCAAACCTGTACTGAGAACACAAGCTGAGCATTATTCTGTTGCTCTGATCAGGGCCTCTGTTGTTTTGTGGTCTGATCTATTACAGAATTCAAGTCAGGTCTCAAACAGAGGCAGCTGCCTTACAGGTCTCCCATGATACAATGTGCTTATCGCTTTCATACTGACCTTTATAGGTAACTAGTTTGTCTAACAACTGACTCATGTTGGCCTCACCTGTCTTAGAAATGTGTCAATGCATTACTTTTGCTCTATTTTTCAAATGGAGCATTGATTTTGTCTCAGAGAGCTTTACCATCTGTACAGACACCCTCTATCCTTAGACCCTTAATATAAGTTATATTAAGCGGTCTCAGTGTGTTTTGTTTTTTAATTAAGAGCAATTTGTTTGCAGTAATTTACAAGTAACTGCTTGCAGGTCTTAAAAACTACGAGTTAACTAAGTTCTTTTGGGTTCTTTATTTTATTTTCATAAAAATAGAACTCTCAGGTCAAAACAAGACCTTCGGAAACAGCACTGTCAGTCGGGTCACATGACTATGTATTCACTATAACCGCAGTACAAAATGTTTTAAAAAGAAAGTTTGCATTTAGTATGGGGATCAACTCCACAACAGTGTGTTTTAACTAATAATTAATATTTTTGCAGGATCAGGGTCAGAGATGATTAAACTCCAGAGCTTTTGATGGCCTTTGGGATAAATCCAAGTCATGTCTCTTAATGCTGACAATTGAAATAACATAGTATTTGAAAATTTTAAATATTAAAAGCCACAGTGTTTATACATAACTCAGAGACTTTTAATGCAGAGGCCTAGTAGTTAAATGTGTATGCTGTGTGGAAATGCAGAACCTGCCTGCTGGTGTCTCATTTATTTGTTATTATTCTGGGATTTTAACAGGTTAAAACAGAAACTTGAATTTAATTGACACACAAATCTCAAGTCAAACAAATTTTTAGGGAGTCAAGTCTGAGGTTAGTCAGAGTTGTTGAGTCTCGAGTCCTTTTTTCAGTGGCTTAAGTCTGACTAGAGCCCAGATCTGCAGCTCTGGTGGACACAGTGATATATTTTAACAGTAAAGCAGAATAGAAAACAACGTGGAACTTTACCTTTAATGTGGTATTGAAAGTGACATGAATCTCACTTTCCAGGACACAGGAACAACAAAATACAACTTTCAGCTCACATTTACAAAAAAGTGACATTTCTGGTTGAGGTTTGATGTACTGCACTAACACACGCACACACACACACACAAACACACACACACCACACCTATTTTCCTCATGTATAGTTCTGTGCTAATTGAAAGCTCATCTGTTTCAAACTTTTCTCGGCCATTTCCTCCTCTGCCGGCCGGCTGCTGCTCTGCCATTATAGCGGCTGACCTGGTTCACACCAGATAATATATCACCCTGTAAAGTGAGCCGCCATAGAAGTCCACCCAGCACTCAATTGTTATGCTAAGGAAATTAAATGTCACATATGAAATGTGTGCGGGAGAAAAATCACTGACTGTGATGGAAATTTACTGAGATGCTAAAGTTGTGTACTGAGATGCTTAGTCTCTGTTAGTTAAGTATGTTAACTATGTGTTTTCTGGTATATACTTCATCAGGCTCCAGCCGTAAAAATAAGCTGTGTCCTCGCAGGGAGTCATTGTGTATGGTTAGGCTGTCTCCAGGGTGGGAGAATCATTGGGTTGGTTGTTTGTATCTCTGTATAAAGTGTGAGGATGTACACTCTGCTTCCAGGGCCCTGAAAAAATGCTTTCTTGTAAGTCAACGGAGACTTGACCAGAGAGTTTCATTTCTTCTATAAATGTGTTAATGCCCAGATGTACAACATATAGCATGTTTAATAGCACAATACACTGGAAAATACAGTCAAATTACATAAAAGAAATGAGTTATCATGTGACAGCTCACATCTATTGGAGTGCAGACCTGGTTGATAAGCTCACCAAGGATTTCCCTGCAGAGGGGAAGCTGGCATGAACACAAACATGACATAATGTAGATTATGCAGCAGTAATACAGCTTAGAAACAAATTTAAGTTTTTTCCATGCTCATTTGGGTGTAGCAGTGTTAATAAAGTTGGGCGTTAAGGTCAGTAATTGAGACCACATCCTCCTGAGCAGTGAAATGGAGGTTTTATGTTCTACAGTATGTATTTATATATATAACATGAATGAGGTCAAGACAGCATTGACAATACAGTCAACTTTCCTTGGTGGAAAGTTGAGACTTCAGCTACTGAAACCAGAACTCCTTTTACTCAGATAAACCAGTGTCCTTTCACTGAGGTGTAAATGTAGCACAGTGCTACACAGCATTACTGAAAGAGAGCAAGAGTATTGTCGGATAGAGAATTTGAAATCTGTGAAGGACAAGATGATAATTGTAATATTTGTGGAATCAAACATCAAATGCTAAAGAATGTTTATTTATAAAAACCAATAGTTTTAATTCTTGTAGTCAGCCCTTGTCCTGTCCTGTGTAGCAGCCCCCTCCACTTTGTACCACTTTCTGATTTAGTAAAGCAAACTGAACAATAGATATTGTATGTCCAGAGGGAAAAAATGAAATAAGAGTAACATGTATTTCAGTAGTTATAACACTTTTTGTTAGTGAAACAAGTAGGAGTGAAAATGCTGACATGGGGCTTTCATACAACATCTCATTTATTGTATGTCTGTTAATCAAACATTACTTGAATGTGATATAAAATTGTGTTTTGCAAAGATTTGCTACACATTTTTTATTTTATTTTTTAATTTAATTTAATTTTATTTTATTTTATTTTATTTTATTTTATTTTATTTTATTTTATTTTGTTTTATTTTATTTTATTTTATTTTATTTTGTTTTGTTTTGTTTTATTGTTGAAGAAACAAAGGGAGCAAACAAAAAAACTGGCTAACATTTAAAGAGACACAGTATATATAATAGGAAGCAGTTTCTAGTTAACATAAAGGGACAAAATCCCCAAAGAGTTGCTTAACAAGTTAGGAAAAAGATTTTATTATATTTTTATAGTTTTTTTCTGCTTTTTTTCTGTGTATAAGCAGTGAAAGAAAAGTTTTTACAACAGGAACTAACTAAGAATAGCAGCATGTGAGATGGATAACAGTTGCTTATAGTACCATACATTTGGGGTAAATTTAAATTAAAAATGTATTTGATACTTAACAAAACAAATGTATATAAATATGACAAAAAAGAACCAAAATAACCCTGTTCACAATATAATTAGATTTTCCCCATACATCACACATGGGCTGATATCCATAATGTATTCAAAAACAGCAGTTTAGAGGGAAACATATATGAATCACACTGTCCCACACACTCACTCTCAACACACACACACACACACACACACACACAATTGTTCTGTTAAAGTCATGCACCAGCGTAGCACTGATTTATGAGGCACTGAATATTTCTTAGTGATGCCTGTTGCTGCCTTTCTCTTTCATGTCTTACATACACACACACATGCATGTACACACACGGTGACTGTTGGCCTTTCATGTGTGGAAAAGGGCAACTGCAGGGACCAGCTGTTAAGAGCTGAAGCAGATATGTCCCTCTCCCAGGAGCAGTTGCTTTTCTGTAGCCACTTCTCACACACACACACACACTGATGTATACATAGACACACACACACATTCCTGTACACTTATAAAATATCATTGGATTTGACGTAGCGTTGACTGCCATTTACCCTGGAGAGCTTCTGGCTGGGTGGGAAGGAGGCTCAGTGTGTCTACAGTTTCATAAAGAGCAATATCTGAAAATGAATAAGAAAATAACTCAAATGGATGGACGGATTCTCTTTGCCTCCTCCTAATTCTTCAGTTTTGGCACTTCTTTCCTCTCCTGACCCGTCCAGAGCCTCTCATTCTTCTCCATATTTCTCCCCTCTCTTCTTCTTGTCCCCGCTCTCTCTTTTTTCCTTTTCGTTTCTTTCTCTTTTCCTTCTTTCCTACACTGTCTCCCCTCTTTTCCTCTTCTTTTTTTTCCTTTTTTCTCCCCTCATTTCTTCTCCTCTCCTCTTCACTCATCTCCCTTAATTTCATTTCCCTCTTCCCAGATCTTTTTCATTCCTCTGCTTTCCTTTCCTTTCCTGTGCTTCCCACTCATTCTGTCTTTTATTTTTTCTCTGTTCTTTTTCTTTGCTTACCTTTTCCCTCCCCTCTCCCCTTTCCTCACTATTCCCCACCCTCTACCTTTCCTCTTCTTACTTCTCGCCTCTCTTCTCACTTTCTTACCTTTTGTTTACCTCCTTTCTTTTCCTCTTGTTTCCTCTGTTCATCTCCTTTTCTCTCCATTTCTGTCCTTTTCTTTTTTCTTTCCCTCTCCTCTTCCCTCCCCCCATATCCTCTCCTCTTTAGTGCAGTTTGCTGCCATCACCTGCTGAATCACCACTCCTCCTCCTCCTCCCCCTCTAGTTTTGAGTTACACCAGATGTGGACCCTTGCTGTTTGGAAGACTGATTGTTTTAGGCCTCGCACAATCCAGCTGTTGTATTTGTGAGCTGCTGGTAAATGAGATTTTCTTACTTACCTTTTGTGGTCCAGTATCAAGTCATGCAGATATTTTTGGTTTCATTTTCCCAGCTTTCGATATACTGGTCTCCACTCAACACGATTAAAGCGAGTGGAATTTTGTTTGTGGTGCTCACAGCACTGAAACATGACTAAACATAAAAATTAAACAGCAACATGTCGTTCCAGGAACAGATTTGATAATCCACAGACTTCACTGTCAACACATTTTATTGAAACTACTTTCTATCAAATAGTCAATAGTCCATATCATACCTCTAGAGGCAAGTGAGGTGAACTGATCCTTTAAACTCACCATATTGTGTAACATGCAGTGGCAGCAGCAGCAGCAGCACAGGACACTTTGTTGACTGAAACACATGGAACATTTTTCTTCATCGACTCGAGCCATTCACGGAGTTGCTTTTTTAAAAAAGGGTTCTGAGTGGAACTGGGCCATAACTATGATAGATAGCCCCCTTGTGTGTGTGTGTGTGTGTGTGTGTGTGTGTGTGTGTGTGTGTGTGAGTGTGTGTGTGCAGCTGGAGTGTCTCGTCTCGTCATGTGTGCAGCTCCTATGTACTGCATGTCAGACTTCTGTCTCTCCGTCTTTTATACTTCTGTGTGTTTGTGTGTGTGTGTGCATCTTGCAGGTGTGTGTCTGTCAGTTTATCACTGTCTGAATGTTTCAATGTGTGTTTTTGTGTCTGTGAAAACAAGCACATACAGTGTGTATTCATGTTCAGCCGGGTGCGTGTTTCAGTCGCATACATGTGCACTTTAGTCTGTGTGTTTCTGTGTATGTGTGTGTGAGTGCAAGTAGTCGAGTCCTTATAACGGCAGAGGTGCCCGTAATTATTTGTGTTTCTACATAGAAGCCATGTGTACGTGGACGTGAGCACAAACATGTGTGCCAATGTGTGTGTGTGCACATATGGGAAAGTGTTGGTGTGTTACCTTTAACTCAGCATGTGTTTTTGCGCCTGGTTTGAGCTTTAGACCTCATAGAGAGGACACCTCTAGAAAGAGAGAACATTTTGTCTAGTCTTCACTTTTTCAAAAGGCTATTTGAGAGTTGAGACTTAGCTTTAAAGTTACGATTGGTATATGTTGTAGGTTAAGGTAAGTAGTCATGTAGTTGTGATTGTTTAGGTTAAGAAAATGCGCTCAGGAATCTATTATAAGCAACAAGGGTCCTCACAAGTATAGAAACACAAAATGTGTGTGTGTGTGTGTGTGTGCACGTAATATGTACTATATGTGCAGGAATTCCTGTCAGTGTGTGTTTCCACAACTGTGTATAAGCGCATGCTCTGTGTTACACACTCACTCATACACACACTCACAGTCCCTCAGCGTGCGTGATTGTGTGAGCGACGGTCTCCCGGGTCGGGCCATAACAGTGATGGATGGGCCGTGTGTGGAGGCCGTTATTATTTGTTATGTGAGCGGGTGTGTGTGACTGGGCCGAGCGGGCCATACACCTGCTGCGCGCCCAGAGAGCCCCAGCAAGCTCGGAGAACAGCTGGACACATTGATTTAGCGGCGCGCTCCGCAGGCTGCAGGAACAAATCAAGCAACAGCTAATAAAACCAGCCTTTATGATGGCTGCTCCATTTGCCCTCCAAAACAACTGGCTACATCATGTGTTTTTCTAACGCCCGCCGCCACACAAAATTAAATCCCGGGCTAAGGTGTCGCTTCTGGACGCTGTGGAGCTCAGGGCTTAATGTCTGGCTTTAATGCAGCGGGGGTAATCAATGTTGCATGGTGTATATGTGTGTGTCTGTTTGCCACTTGCATAAATGAAAGAGTATATATTTGTGTGTGTGAGTGTGTGTCTGTGTGTGAGTTGTTTTGTCAGTTTGTTGTTTGCTCAAGCATGTGTGTGTTTTGAGGCATGTTTGTCTTCACACCTACATGTTAATGCGATCAATACTTTTCATGTTTCGGTCCAGGTGAAATAAGTGTTTGCGCAGTGCTAAATGCTGCAGCTGGCCAAAATTAGATTATGTGTGTATATGCTTACATGTGTGTTTTTGGGAGCCAGTGTGTGTTTTGCATGAGTCAGCCCTGTTAAGGCTGTTCCGCACAGAGCAGTGAGTGCAGCTGTGCTGGGTGTCTGTATGCTGGCAGATGACACAGTGGCTCTATTGTGAGTCTATTGTGAAGCTTTTATCACGCCTGCTGAGCCAGTGGATACAGAGAGACAGATTAACTAAGCCTTTGCACTTTGTTTTAGACACATTCTGCAAGCAGAGACACAGTATGTGTGTTATTTATCAAACAGATGCAGCAGTATGGAAGTGTCATGGTGCTCTGAGGATATATGTAAACATCTCTGCAGGTCTACACAGAGAAGGGTGTTCCTGGTAAATGTAGGTCGCAGAGGCAACAACATGTCGTACGGACCTGAGTATCAAGCGAGCTGAAAGGTTGATCCAACTCCTGTTGGGTGGTTTGTTTTATAAAGAAAAGAAAAAAACATGTAGACATGATACTCAACATCTTTACAGGTATAAAAGAAACAGACACACTAACGTCTCACCTGTTCAGATTTACATCCATGCAGCTCGGAGAAGCACTCTACAGCCTTCAGGCATATTTTACCAGTAATTAGTGAAGTGCTCATCTCTCATTTCTCATCTCATGTCTAAAGATATTCAAGGAAGCTTATAGTCAGTAAACTGTGACGTTTTCAACCACCAGTGGTGCTGTTGAGCAATGTTTTGATGAGTTGGTCCCCATCACTATATTTTCAGCCAGCATGAACATGAGAACACACATGTACAATTACTGATATAAAGGTTTGCTATGCAGGTTGGGTGCAAATTATGCCAGTTATAAAAGAGATCTAGCAATCAGCATTAAAAAAAAAACATGTAAAGGGGAGTATCCATAGGCTAGTTGTGATGAGTTGGTCTGAGTAAAATTGGGCTCGGGATATGATGCGAATGCAGACTTTTTCATTATGCAGCAGAACAATAGTCCAGTATGGCAACACATTGCTATTAACTGTGAATGCTAAAATGCCCTGAGCTATTATGAACAATGAATTGTGCAGCTACAACACACAAATACAAACACTGTTGCAATCATAGACTGTATATAAAGATGGATGTGTTGAGATGTGACTTCACCTGTTGGTTTGCATTGGAGTAGGTTGAAGCCCAGAGTTGCAGCAGTACCATCTTTGGAACCAGGAACTTCCAAATAAGGAGTGTGGGGTGTTGCCTTTCTGAATACATGCCTCACTACATCAGACCGAAGCGAACGCTAGCTTACTGGGAACGCCAAGCGGTGCAGACTCGGGTAACGTTAGCTACTTTAGCTAACAGGGCAGGTATCGTAAGCAAGCAGAGTTAAACTTATTGAAATATTGTGACAATAGTCTGACTCAGGTGAGCCAACTGGCAATCACAGCTGTCAATCAATGTCCACACAGCAGACATCAAAACTACTATAAGTCTTCAGGAGCAATAATTTCCAAAATTACCAATAGCATCACTTATTAGGCCAGAATTTAGTGATTGACTCATTGAAAAAAATGATTGACGTAGTATATCTAGAGAGAAGTTGACGCTTTTTGATTGGGAGTCAGTTGGAGGCAGAGATATTTTGGAGCCAGCATCCAGCAGCCATTGGCGGCATTGCACTGTCAGGTACTTCCTCATTGGCTTCAGCCTCTAGCGTGGTAGTTGCCGCTTGGTTGCAATATTAACTGACAGTGCCAAGGGCAAGTCCTCAATTAATCAGTGATCTGACAGAAACTACAGGCAGGTGGCAGCTGCTGTAGCCTGTGGGGTGTGATGCTGTCAGAGCAGGCAGGAGGAGGAGACAACATTAAGAGGACAAGGTGCTACGTGGTCATTGCTGCCACAATGTAAAACACACAAAGAGGTGACACAGTGTCACCACAGCGGCTGTATTAAGAAGCTAAACTGTGATGCTGTGGCGGATGCTGTGACATTGTTAAATGGACTGAGTGCTGGTGAGTGACACCACTTAATGCCCTGCTGTGAGGCCAATGACAGCAGGCAGGCTTTATTGTGCAGCAAGCTGAGCCCACCAGGTTGTTGTTGATGCGAAGGTCTTACATTTACCACTTTTACTATAAATACATCCCAATAATAGATTTACAGGTCAACAAGCCACTCAGGGCCATGACCAGTTACACAACGACTTTCTGGGTTACAAAGGAAATATTTACAGCTATGTCTCAGCATCTCATGACCTCGCCAACATTTCTAGCCACTAGTAATAAAATCTGATTCAATAATTGGAGTAAAACAGAGAAGCTGAAAGATTGCCTTTGACATTGTAGTCTCACCCAATTCTGTGCTCTGCGATATCTATTTCAGGAATCCTGCCGGCCAAGCCAAGACTGTAAAAACCAAAGCTGAACTTCAGATGTTTAAGCCATCAGCCGCATGTGTGTATGTGTATGTGCATGTGTACATACAGTACATGAGCAAAGGTGCCTGTTGGTATCGATGTATATGCACTTGCAGTCCATAGCTAGACTATGGAACTTCACCATTCAATCATCTTTATTCAGTGATAAAATCCCTTGTCAGAGGCATTGTGGGAGATGCTTGCTGTGGCCTGTCCTTCATAAGGATGTGATACCCTTTGTAGAACACTCACACTCTATTCTTACAGAGGTGCTGACGAAGTGGGGACCAACAACAGCAACAACAACAGAAGTTGTTTATTTCCATCTAATAAAGGGTTGATTGACATATTTTCTTAATTACCTCTAGAGGTACAAAACCATGTAGACAGTTTTATTAATTTATTTTTATGTCTAATATGCTCACAGCTTTGAAAAATTAAACAGCAACTTTTCAGAAACATCAACTCCAATACTCCACAGAGCACACTGTGAACATTTTTCATCAGGACTGTACCTCAGCTTAAATTACTGAGGAAAGTAAAACTAGGACTTTTAAGGACAAAAATTACTTCATATGCAGGATATTTTTGCAGTGCAACAAAAAAGCAATATAAAGATGCAGCCCTAAATTTGGAGACATTTATGCTTACAGAATCTTCATTGTAGTGTATTGATGGGAAAACACTGTAAATATACACTTTATACAATAAAGCATAAAATAAATATGCAATCCAATGTATACAATAAAAGTCATTTTAAAGAAGAACTCCACCGTTGCAAACTAGAGGAATCTAGATTTGGATCATTAATTTCTTTAACCCATCTCTTACAAATCACCCAAAGTGCAAATTGCACCTCTGCTTTACTTGCTATGCATATACACAGTCATATATACAAAATGAATGTACAAGAGCGTAGAAAAATAAAATACGGATGGATTTTTTTCAGTTTGTCATTTTATTATTGTGTTACAAACATTGTGCAAACATAGGTGAAAGCTCGCTAAAGGCTCTTCCATGCTCTCAGGTCAAGTTGTCTTTCACCTTTGACCCCGCGGCCTGTGAGGTCAGGCGGACCACACACTTTCTGCGGCAGGTGAGTATGAACTGTGGAATCTCATAACTTTTACAAGTCTGGTGGCAGGTGGCGCTAAAGAGACCTGCATTCATCACTCCGCTATTTCCACCAATATTTTCAGCACCTCTCCATCACAATATGAAATTATGATAATAAAAAAAGAAACAGTTACACATAAATATCAAAATCTGAAGCAAAAGTTCAGTTTCTGTGGAACTTTCCGTCCATTTGGAGGCCATGTGGAAATGAATTCTAAGGAGCTATCGTGTTAACGGTGTTTCCATGAGAACACAGCGGTTATGAAGGTGTTATTTACACACACAGCGAGACGTCGCTGATGGTTGTACATTTATGCTCTTGAGCAAGGCTTCGGTGGACAGCAGGTGATTCATACCCAGTGCCCAAAGTTCCCAAGGAACAAGCTCTAAATTATTTGAAGAGGAAAAGGGCTGCCAGACTGAAAATTAAGCAGGAAAAAACTTTTCAACGTGAATTATTCACTGGACACGACTCGGGAGCCTCAGACGTCCCTTTACAGCCCGGCTCCCAGCTTCAGAATGAGTCTCCTTCCCTGTTCTTTTTTTTTCCTCCTGCGTCGCACAACAGTCTGCAAGCACGATGCTGTTCGAACCTGTCGCCCTACTTTTATTATCACTCCTGAGATGTCAACACAGACTACTCTTTGTCACCTCCCAAAATTGCTCTGCATCTCACCATGACTGTTTCTATGGAGGCATATACAAGCCCAGATGGTGGAAATGACATTTGCTCCTTGCAGGAGGCTGGCAAGGACGGCGAGAGGCGAGAGGCGAGAGCTGCCATTTGGCAAAGCCATCAGGAGCACTTTACGCGTCTGACCTTCACATGTCTACATGCAGTAAATATAACCCCCTAGCTTTTGTGGATGAGCCATGAGTGCTCAGACTTCCAGAGGGAGAAACAAGGAGAGGAGAGCGTGAGAGAGACAGAGGTGGAAAGAGAGAGGCTGAGATGGGAAACATTTTTGTATAAACACAGTCATCTTAATATGAGTCACACAGTGGGGCAGCAGCATCAAAGAATGTCTCATCTATGTTCACAATATTTTCCTAAATTAAATTCTGGTCACGGCTACATAATATTTATTACTTTGCAAGAAGTGAAATATTTTCATACAACTTAAAAATAAGGTTTGTAAATTCACATTATTTCACGTAGTTTAAATGATTCCAATACATATGACTTGGCCCTAAGCTGCCATTAGTTTAACTGTCACATGATGGGAAACAACAAGAGTTCAGGTTTTAGACCCAGGTTTACAGATATCCTCTGGGATTTATGCCTCCACCCCAATAAAATGTAAGTGGATGCAATTTTTGTCAGTGGTGGTCACTGTCTTGTTTGCTTTGGATAATTCACTGACCTCACTGTGAACTGTTTTCACTAGAACAACTCACTGCTGAAGAAATAGTCCCTACAGAAACTGCAGATGTTGCTGCTGAACAATGTGTTCTCCTCTCCTCAAAATCAAGAACTATGTTTTTGACATTGTTTGGAATATTTAGCAATATTTTTGATAACAGTTAAACAACTGTTAAATTTTCATGCAACAATTGCATAAAAATCTACGCATTAAACTAAAATTCTCCGGTGTCAAAAAGTTACATCCTTAATCACTAATAATACATTTTTGGTTGGATTTTTGGATGAGTGCTTTTCTGATAAACTCCATTTTAATTTTTAAATTATGATTATGTAAATAATAATAATATTAAAATAAAACATCAACACCTAGCCTTAAACAATGTTTTTCCTGAAAAGTTGACATTCTGTAGACTCATGGTTCTTACAGACATAAATTTCCTGACAAAACAGTGAAAATTTGCAGTGATGCAAATAATGCAGTAATAGCAATGCAGGAAATAAACAATCAGTCAATGTGGCCAATGATAAAGTACATGAAAGAAGTACTGCAAATACAAAAATGTGTAAGATTTTTGAATGTATGAATGTGTGTGTGTGTGTGTGTGTGTGTGGGTTCCTGTCAGGGTCTGTGTCACTCCTCAGATGGAAGCTGAAACCTTCCCTCTGCAGCACAGAGGCCAGCTCACACACACTCTGCTGCTCCTCAACTCACCTTTTAAATTAAGGAACTGGTAGAATATTTAAAAGTAATATTAATATAAAGGGATTTTGAAATGTAGGCGGTTTAAGGAGTTTAGTATTTGCCTTTCACGATGCTAGTTAGAAAAGTTAGAAAATATCTGACTACCATTCCAAACACCAAACATGTTATATCTAGATTATTTGGTCTAGATTGTTATTAAGTAATGTAGAAATTGACAGACATGTTTTCCCATCAACATGTTCTCTCTCTTGCTTGACTCTTTGGGAAAATAAGGCCCGGAGCTTTAGCTTGTAATGGGTTTCAAACTCTTTGACCTTTGCCCCAGGAAACATGTCATGGTGTCGCTGGACGTTTAAACGCACAGACTGACAGAAAACAAACGTCAGTGTCAATGAAAATGTAAATCATTTAAACTTGGTGAAAGCTCTCGGTGCTCCTGGGAGCAGGAGTGGGAGACGCTACAATAACAGCAGAGAGAAAGCTGCCATTCATGATGATTTTCAACCAAAGCCCACAAATTGCAGCTTCCTGAATCAAAACTACCAATCACCAAATGTTAATGATCAGTTGTATGATTGTAGAATCATTTTCTCTTTACTGTAATATTGGCTCTATTTACTGTTCTACTGATATACAAGACCAATATTTCATTGTAAATCATGAAAGTCAGTGTTTCTTTCTTTTAGATAGGCAATTTTTGTTTTGTTTTGTTTTGATTTTTTGTTTTGCTTAATTGCTTTCTCACATCTTGTAAAATGTCTCAGCTGAACACAGTTCTCAGTGGGAACTTTTTGCCTGAATTGAATATGGAAGTACAAGTATGTGTAAGTAAGTATGCATATAATAAGTATATGCTTATTAATATATATTGGTGAGTTTTTGCATTTTTGGCATTCGTCTCACACATATTTGAGCTAGACGGTTATTCTTGACCTTCAAGACAGTTGTTGACAACAGTTTTTGACTGTGTGACACAGTCTTCATCATCCAAAAAGATGAGCCTAAATCTCCACTTTTACATCCACATGAATGAGAAATCCTAATAATTAGGACAATAATATAGTCATTGGTTTAAATCTACTGGATCACGTTTTCAGGGATTTCAAAATGCAAAATGCATAACAAGCCGAAGATAAATGTGTTGTTATTTGAAACGTAACCAGATTAATGTTTGTATTACTATTTAGAGCACTTACTATATTTTTAAAACACATGATTTTCCATTTTTATTAATTTTGAACAATATAAGGTTTGGATTACACTCACTTGAAATGTGCCCATGTGTCTGCTTCCCCTCATACACAGAAAAGTGTGCATTTGTGTTTTGTGTGTGTGTGTGTGTGTGTGTGTTTCTTGTATGTGTAGCTTTGTGAGGACCAATTTGGGAGTGAGGACATTTTTGGACAGTGAGGACACCGTCTTCATTTTGGGACAAACCTTCAAAGGGCTGTTGGAGGGTTAAGACATGGTTTTAGGGTTCAGGTTAGACTCAGGTTTAGGGTTACGCATTTAGTTGTGATGGTTAAGGTTGGGGTGTCTGGTGTGTGCGGTGTGTGAGGTGTGTGTGAGGTGTGTGTGCGTGTGTGTGTGTGTATGTGTGTGTGTGTGTGTGTGTGTGTGTGCTGTGTCGGGGGACTGGACTGTACAGATAGGGTTACAGTGAAACTGTGACTGAGTGAAAAGCTGGTGAGGCGATTGCTATAAATTGACTTGCATGCTGACATGCTGCTCTCTTTGAGGTCTCCTGCTCCGTCAGCACAGACAGTTCACTGTCGATGGAGCAGATCCTGGTTTAATCTCTCCCCAGCCACAATGCTAGTTACATTAGATCCTGTGTACAGGAAAATGCCACTCAATCTCTTTTGGTTTGGTGGCTTTCTAGCTGTGGAAAGAGTTGTAGTTCACATTGTCACTGACTGCACATTTCTCAGAGGTGGAGGTGCTCTGGAGAAATTTTTTGATTGGTTGAGTTTAACTTCAGTGGGCTGAGCAAAACACGTTTTATTATGGCTGGATTAGATTTTTACCATGTGAATGTTAGTTATTGTCTTTTTGGTGGTCCTAAGTGAAGCCCCAATGTGAATGATTTGAAATTTGGCAGGTCCTAGTGGTATTATCAAAAACGATGCTGTAGCAGCATTTCTCTCCAAGGTTTTCTCATTTTTCTAAAAACACAAACTAGTATCATAATTATTTGAAAGATGATAAAATTGTGCAAAAATGCAATACATGCAGGTTTTAAGGCCTCACAGCACTAATTTCATGGACATTTGAGAGATATTTCAGGGCAGAATCACACTGAGGTACTTAGTATGGCTGCATTTTCACAGAACTAGTCTTCATAGCTATGTGCTTCCACTGGGCTTAATAGAAGAGAAACTCTGGTTCTTTGGGACCATCTGTTTGGGTCTACCAAATCTATTATTTAGCATGCCTCTGGGAGATGTTTGTGTAAGTGAACCTCCAGTTTATCTCTTGTAATCTGTAAAAGGAGACACATTTCACATCACACATAGACAGCATTTATCTGCAAAAGCTGTTTTCTTTGTTGTTGCTGCCAGCAAGAGATCAGTCCAGAGAAATAAAGCCCAGGGCTCTAGGAGCTTACATGCAAAAAATCGTCCAATGACCCAATCACCTCCCACCCTTTGTCCCCCAACTCATCTACTCTGCAAACAGTGCCCCCCCTAAATTTAGTTTGGTTATTTGAGGCAAGCACTCCTACTCATTCTTTACCCCCCACCACCTCTCTCCCTACTGGCATTTCAGCTCAATTCATCTTTGTCAGGGATCCGTCTGGGCGCAGACATCTCATGGTGAGACGTAAATGTTCTGATAAGCTGTGAACAATGTTGTTACACGTTAATGATCCTGCTTGGAAACATGATGTATAAACTCGGCAAATATGCTCCCAACAAACACACACAAATGTCACTGAACAAATGCTGCTACTGCCCTACCCCTCATTCCTGTTTGGTAAGCTATTAAAGATATGCCATTAACATATTTTTATTTTGAAACTGGACTTAGCAAATACGCTACAATTATTTAATGACTGCTAATTGATTTCATAACCCCAAGGCACAGTAACCAGTAGCTGATAAACCTGTTGGTCTACTTAAAGCCAGACATTTATACGTGTTGACATAATATATTACTGTATTGGTTTTTGGTTCTAGCACTAACACGTATCACACTAAATATACTAATCCATGCTAACACATCAGCATGCAGTTGGTAATGAGAAAGTAAAGCAGCTCTTAAGCTAAACAGTAACTCGTCATAAATGGAGTGCATTTTGGGCAGATTTGTATTGAAAATTGGTAAAAAAAAAAAAAAAAAAAAAAATACATTAATCATCATGTATATGTTCATAATCATCCATTTTGAAAATGTGGTAGGTACATATGGCCAAAGAGCCCCCAGAGTGTCACTATATTTATGTTTTCTTGTGATCATTGAAGAATTATTTTGAGATATTCACAACCCAAACTATCTTCTCCTGATCATTAAGTAAAACTGTCAAAACATTTTTAGGCAATCATTCTAAAACATGCCTGATGTAAGGTCATTATATTGATGATGATTCACTCTCCACAACTTACAGACAAAAAACTTAAGAGAAATTCAACTTTTTGGAGCTGATGGATGTGATGTGATGATGGCAGGGTTGCCATCATCCATTAATCCTACACTGGATGAGGACGATCAAAGATGATAAAAAAGCCAATTTCCTGTGGGATATGGAGGGACAAGACTGATAGACAAGGAGATCAAGAAAATGACAGAAAAACAGAAAACAGAAAGAAAAAAACTATGAAAAAGCAAAATGTTTTCAATAACAAATAGCAAATAAATTCAACTTAATCTGGATGAAAAACCCCAAATATTAAAATGATTGCTTCATAAATTGGCCTAAATATTGTAACAAATCACTGGTCATGTGAAAATCCTTTGGCTTTGATTCTTGTGTTTTTATATGGAATATCTCTGCTGCCATAATTAAACTTTTGGAAAATCAAACCCTAAAATGCACGGTGGTTGCTTTTTCACTTTCTGCTCCTAAATGTTGACATTTGGGAGATGCGAGGGTGACGAATGCCCATTTATCATTTTCTACACGTCTGGAAACTTTTTCACACAGAGTGTGTTCTACTAACATGGCTTTTGTGCTCTGACTGGTGAGCAGAGATTTTTGCGCATGAGAACATGCATGTACAGTATGTTCACACCCTTTGTACGCTTTCACAGAATGTGTGTTTATGTGAATTTTGTAAGCTTGAGTCTATGTGTGTGTATGTGTGTGTGAGTGTGTGAGTGTGTGTCTGGCCAGGCTGAGTTTGTTTGGCCAGCTGTTTGGAGGGAAAGCCTGATCCCATGTGACCTTGTGTTTCTCCAGCTGCTCTCGGATCAGAACAACCAGCTCTCTCTGCCAGGAACCTGCAGGATGGGCCCAAACCTTGTTTACCCTACTTTTTCTGGTTTTCTTTTTTTGGATTATTATGGTTGGTAACAGCAGTAGTAGAGCTGGTACAAAGAATCAACCCTTTTTTTAGAAAAACTTTGGAACAGAGAGGTTGACTTAAAAAAGGTAAAATCCTCTGTAATGGGTAATGCCCTATGATGACAAAACAGTCATATGGAAATCTGTTTCTCATGTATCCTCCTACTAACCAACTAACTAACATGATAAAACTGATATAACAGAGTCAATCAGTGGGTCAGTTATTGGGATCAGAAATCCCAAATGATTTGACAGAGCCATCGTCTATACAGTAGACTTGAGCAGTTAGCTAGTCCAGCATCTTGCACAGCCAGGAGAAGCATAAAAGGTGGCTTTAAATGAATCACTTGGTAACATGTTGGAAAAGCAGAAGGCTTGGAGGTTACAATAAAAGGTGAAGTTTATTGACTATGACACATTTTGTTAATAGGAGCAATATTACAAATTAACATTTTATTATACAAAACACAACCAGGAAGACAAATTAAGTTGGATTTTTTTAATTTTTTGCCAATTTCTTATATTCAGAATAGCTGTCAAATAGTTGTGTCTTGTGTCCATAATTACAACAGTGATGCTTGGTGCAGATGGAGATGTCTATGGAACACTATAATAGTAATGCTCATCCTGATTTATATACTACGTTTTTCCCAAGTGTCTGTAATCGCTGAAGCAGATGAGCACAAAGTTCTTTACTTTAGATGTAGAAAACATTTGTTTGGGCTTAATCTTTGCATTTGCCAATTCATTTTTTTGTCATTTTCAGAAACTTGGAAAAATGAATGTTGTGCCAGTGGTTTCTCCACCAATTTCTGTCATCACTGCAAATAATGAAAATCACCGTGTTAGTGTGATAGAAATGCAGCAGTTGTCAACATATATGACATAGAGCACTGATTCCTCACTAAAACTGGACTAAATTATGTAAGAATATTTAGAGCACTCATGCAACATTCATATGAAAAGTACAGTGTTTGTAGAAAGATAATGGCAGGGCTGATCTTCAAATTCAAGTTCATTTCATAGAACATCCTGAGAAGAGGCTGCTTCATGTCCTAACAAAGCCAACCAACACCAAAAATCAACTTAACTTCCAAAAAGAGAGGTTGAGCCGAGTGTTGCGTTTGTCTTCCAAGGTGTAGTGTAGTCTCGTTTCAGATACACAAATACTTCCAGTGTGATTAACATCCTAAATGTTGTTTACCATCATCTTCGAGTTACAGGAACTGTAGACCAGGAACTGGATTCTCCAGAGGAGAGAATCGAGCCGAGTCCATGGATCAGCGAGGTGGTGAAACCTGTCGGCTTCACACTCACACAGTCACACATACACGGAGAACTTAACACAGATGCACACACATACACAGATGAACAACTTCACACACAGATACACTCAAACTCCTGCGGTCATATACACACACACACACACACACATACACACTAGTAGGGTGTGCACACATTTCCAACCCGCATATAAACACACACATGCCTGTACACACATGCACATACAAAGCCTTTCGTAATGAGAACATTATCATACATCAGCCATGTCTCATGCTATTCACAGCAGGTATTTATAGTGTTGTTCACCACTAGTAAAGACTTTGATCTGTGTGGGTGTGTGACTGTGTGTGTGTGTGTGTGTATGTGTTTGTGTGTGTGCACCAATTAAAATGACAGGAGAGCAATGACTGTCAACAGCCAGGTGCTGGATGCTAGGTGGAATTTGGCGCATGACCGTGACAAGCCCGCACACTCGTCTTACAAGGTACAAGACAGAGAGCCAGCAGATTCTCCAAACACACCAGTCTGTACCAAAAACAAGCTGCTGGGTGTCGGTCATAGATAGATAGATAGATAGATAGACAGATAGACAGATAGATAGATAGATAGATAGATAGATAGACAGACCGACCGACCGACCGACCGACCAACAGATAGATAGATAGATCTGAGACTCTATTTATATAATTATGTGTTAAATATACTGTAATAAATTAAGTAAAATATATGCTTATAATATATTTATTTATATTATTCTATAATATATTTAAAACATATTTTATACATTATACATTATTTCATACATTGAAATCATCATTATGTATGTACAATCAAATTGAACACATCCATAGTTATGGAAATGTTGAAAATTAACATTTATATAAATAAAAAACTTTTTAAAAAATTGCCACATCATATTTACAAGTATCATATTTATTAATTCATTTGTTTGTTTGTATAAAATGTTGTGTACAGTCATTAATACTGAAACAAATAAATTAAAATAGCAAATCATCCATGTAAATCAGGCAGAATTAGCTAATACTCACATTACCTGTGTAGCTAAAACAAACTTATATTGTAATATCATTACAAATGGTCAAATACCATGTAGCTTTATTCTAAACATTTAATTAAACACAAATAAAGTTTTGGTGCATTACATTAAAGGGCATATTTATTAATTTATTATTTTTCATCAAACAAGAGAATTTTAATTTCAATGTGTTTTGTTTCTTGTGTGTATTTTACAGGAATTTATCTTAATAAATATATTAAGGAAGATTGAAACACTTGATTCTTTTACATCGTATTTATGTATTAACTATAACCGAGTAAAAAGATACATTTCTTCTATGAGGTAATAAATATTTTATATTCATATTGAACATAATAAGCAGGTCATTTGTCAGGCAGAGAGACAGATAGACAGCAAGTCCTCAACATTTCCAGTAATCCCTCGTCTGTTCCGGGCTCTTGTTTACAGATGTCTCCCTCTTTGCTGCTTTAAGTTCGCTGATGTTTAAAAGTGACGGCCTTTTCGGAGCTTTCAACTGCTGCTGAGGCTTCCAGCTCAGCTGGTCGCACATGTCTGTCAGCACCGCTATTACCATCCTCTGTGTGCATGTGTGTGTGTGTGTATGGCTGGGTGGGGGTTACCCGGGCCTGTGACCTTGAAACTAATGCTGAACATTATACTCAACACCTTCCCACATGCACATATACACATACACACACGTTAGCTAACTGGTATTCTCAGCCAGAGGCTATTGACCCTGTTACTGGTATTACATTGCTAACACATGTTCAGATCATCATATTCAGTGTGTATAAATTAAATTTTTAAATTGGTTATATATCAGCAAACTTGCAGTGAAGCCCAGCTCAGCTCAGCATGCAGGTGGTTTTCCACAACATAAACTTTGAGATATTTTAAATTATCCAGGAACCTAGCACATTGTGGGAACATTTAATCAAGGAAATCTTTCTAATTACTAATTAAAGGTATCCCATGGAGTTTTTGACCACTAGTATTGTTATGGAGCAATGTTTTTTTACTAGTGGGTCCCTTTTGCTCTTGTGCAAGCACACAAGGATGCACACATTCCCGCCAAAGGTTTCACGCTATTCCACCGATCTACAGGTGGCCGTAATGTGGCCAAAAAACACAGCAATCAATTAACAAAGACAGGAAGGAAGACTGCTGGCAAGTTAAGGTGAATGTAAACAATGCAGGTTTCAAACTTTTAAGAAAAATTGTCTTTGCATGTTTTATAAGAACAACAGCATTCAACAGGCATGTTCGATACACACAGTTAATTTTTGTGAGTATGACTGAATGTAAATAAAAGCTTTGTCTACTTACAAGAAGTCCACCACCTTTAAGGTGGGGAGAAACCCTGCTTAGCAATTCCATTATTTTACATTGTATCCTGCACTTTCAAGATATCAGCTGTCAATCAGTTTGAGTCTGTAGGAGGCGCTCTTTTTTTATTACTCAAGCTAACTCCCAAGAAAGACTGAAGTACTGTTAACTCATAACATGTGAAGATAGAGAGGTGAACGTTACATGTTCACCAACATATCATTCTAGCTTTTTTATCTGTCTTTCTTCTCAACACTGACAAATTCAGTCACATAAAACTGAATACAGGCCTCAGACTTGGGAGGCACAGAATAAACTGTATTTTATAAGCAAATGTTCCCCGATCCCCGAGGGAAAAATGCTTGAGCTGAAGTGCTACGGTGCTAAAGTGAAGAGGCTCAGTGGCCATGACAATGTGCTAATGCTACAATGGGTCTCTAACGAGTGAGAGCCAGCGCTAATTTCCCTGTTTGACAAAAGGACTGTGATCCTTGGCTGTTAGCAGTTTGCTGCACTATAGCAGGTGTGTGTGTGTGTGTGTGTGTGTGTGTGTGTGTGTGTGTGTGTGTGTGTGTGAGTGAGCGAGTGAGCAAGTGAGTGAGTGAGAGAACGAGAGAGACTAGACTTAAACACTTTTACTGAAACGTTGTTAGCTCAAAATGAGTAAAATAGGGTTCTAAAGCACAATATGTTATTGTGCATAGAATTCACATATCAGTGAACCTGTGTGCATGTGTTAATATTAGTGTGTATGAATTAACCTCTGTTCAGTATGCACTAGATGTGATTGTGTGTGTGTTCACATGCATATAAGCAATCGCTGAGGTTACAGGGTCGGTGGTGGCCTGCTGGGGGTTATTGGGCGTGGGTCACAGAGCAGACAGATCGCCGACAGATCATTTACATCTCCCAGCATGCTCAGTGTGTTCTTGGCACAGAAAAGTGCCACTGTTGCTGACTGCTCACAGTTAAAGCCCTGATGAAGACGAGCTGTCACCATTAACCTGTCACTCAGGACACCCACAGCAGCAAAACATAGCTTGGCAATATAGAGATCCAAAGTGAATTCTTGATATTCTTGAATTATAATGATAGATAATCAATACTCATTTATCTTAGAATTTAGATGGTAAACCCACTTACGATGACTGATGAAAAAAATCCTTCAATAAGAAATCAAACTGTGATATTCTCTCTATTAACTGGTTGAAATCCTTGTTTTTGTTGTTGTTGGGTTTTTTTTGAAAAATAGGGAAATAATAGAGAAGAAATAGTAAAGAAGAAGTGTTTTTTCTTGAATTGTACTGAAAGAGAAATAGAAGATAGCAGGAGAGACGGAGTATAGTGTCTCAGCTTATGTAAATCTCATTGAAGTAAAGTATAGTGAGATGCTAAACTTAGTCTTAGAGGTTAGCTTGGAATTAGGAGGATTTAAAGCCAATCTATCTTTGCATCAAACATGTTCCTGCTGGTCCATCTTCTACTGAAGACAACCATGCTTAAATTGTAGACAGCCATGATACTGCAAGGAACTTGGGATAAAAGTATCCACCAAATGCCATGTGAGAAGAAGAGACATTGCTATGCAAGGAGATGAAGAGGATATGGAGACTCTCAGATGGTGATGAACAATTGGACAAGTGAAAAAAGTGCGAAGGGGGAAAAGAAGAAGAGACCAAGAAGAAGGGCAGGAGGACGGTGACAACTCTGACAGCCTCAGGCCTCGTCGACTCCTTCAACCTCCGGGATAAATTTAAATGTGAGGACTGGTCGTGCTCCCCTAGACTTGTCACTGCTGTAGCTTACATGTTTGTGTGTCTGTGTATATATTTCCACCAACAACTATGTAGGAAAAAACCTGCCTTTAGGCATGAAGTAAATGGGTCAAAGCGAGTTATTCAACCAGCCTCCTTGATCCTGCTCACACCCAGTCTGACAAGGAAGTTGTCTACTCTACCTCCTACCTGTTGCCCTCTCTACCAAAATGTTATTTTTATTAAAGAAAACAGTTACTAATTTACACTCAAATTATCCCCTACATCCATCATCTTCAATCTGCAGTACAAAACATTTCAGTTAATACTTTTATTGATGTCCAAATGTGTCATTATTTTTTAGTATTCATAGTTTTCAAAACTGTTAACAAATTTTCTAGTTACCCTGACATGATTGTCTCAGTCTGTGAGGGAAACCCCAGAGGACACACTAACAGATCACTGCAACAGTCAGATATAGATTTTACCATCTGAAAACTGTTGGTGTCAATAGACAAATATATCAGTATTAAATAAACAATCAGTTAGAGAGTAAACAGACAAACCAAGGAACCTACATCAAAACTTTGACACTGACACTGACTTTGCAACAAGATGAAGGCTGTTGTATGCTGTACTGATGGTAAAGGCAAATTTGTGATTTGGGGAAATATAAATAAAATTGACTTCCTGTGGACTATTATGCAATTTAATCTTTGGAAATAATTTAATATTAATATTAATACTGTTTATATGAGCCTATGAGTCTATTATTTTATTTTAGTCTACTGTTGGCTAAATTAAGGTATTTCTCCCAATCAAGATGGCTCTTTGTCTTCTGTCAACTATTGTGACATTTATTCCTTAATGTTAAAGCTGCTCAGCCAAGCTGCCATAACAATGCTAATGATCGCTAAAGTCCTATTTTGGGCAACACTGCCAAATTCAGATGTACCGCCTTAGAATTGTGACTCCATGCAGCTTTTGCTGTTCGTACTGATAAAAAAAGAAAAATTAGACCTGAGACGAATATAAGGGAAAAATTTGTGACATTTTTAAATTCCATGTGAATTTGAATATAGGCAGGAAACTTTGGGAAGTGGCAGTCAGGGACCTGCACTCTGTCCTCTATGTCCCCCTCTGCTGTCCACAACTCAAGCCACACATAAATCACATGGTAGACTCACAGACACTCTGGGGTGGCTTGCTGACTGGGGTTTTTTCCCCTCTGTCTGTTCTCCATGTTTACTGGTTTGCGTTTCTCTGCCTGTGTCTTCTCTCACTATGTCTCTCTCTTACTCCTACTCTCATGTACACAAATGCTAAGTGGGTGTTTGAGTGGCTTTTACTTAGGAAGAGTGTTGATCATCTCTTGAGGACTTGTGAGCCTAATGGCTGAATTGCACACCTGCCTGCCACTCTCAAAGTTCATTCATGAGAAAAGCAATGCAGGGAGAGATTTCAACATTTGCTTAGTTGGTTCTTAACCATTTGTTGTGCGGTCTTGAGCATGTGTCTAGTACTGACGCCATCTGTTCTTGCACGTTATTTTGATCACAGTTTCCAAGTAAGCCCAGAGCATGCTGAGATGGTAACAGACGAGAGGAGAGAGGGTAAAGATTTAGCTTGGCGCAGGACAGGACAAGCTGATGAAGCGGGACACTTTGTATCCCAGGGGAAGGATCATAGCTTCGCCTGCATCAAGTTCTGCTTCCTCTTGTTTCTCAAATTAGTGCCTCCAGTTGCTTTTGGAGGCCACGCTTTAAATATCTCGTATGTCGTATGTGTAAAAGTAACACACAGTAAGTGTGAGTTAAGCACAATTTTGAAACGCAGATTTGGGGGAATGAAATGTGAAGATTACCACAGACTAGAGACAAGAGGATGAGGAAATGGATACGCCATATGTTCATGTGTTCAATACATAAAAATAGAGGTTAATTTTACTTTGGTCAGGCTATATACTGTACTGTGCACTATATAACATATATGTATATATAAATATATAAATACACACACACACACACACATATAGATATATATTTTATATATACTTTTTTGTTTGTTTGTTTTTTGTTTTTTGTGCACTGGTGGATACATTTTCAAGTTTTTATTTTATCTAATCATTGAAGACACTGCTATGAGGCCAGTAAAAGACCAGTGACAAAAGTTAAGATTTGTGTTATGTACCAGTAATATTTAATTGAGAGAACATAACACATAAACTACCGTATGTCTGCCTGAGATTGAACACGGCACCAACAGGACTGGGCCTGTCACAGTGTTTGGATGTTACTGACACTGGATTTTGTGACGAGTGGATTTAAATGGATCCCCATAAGCAGGTAGTATCAGGACTAGAGGTATGAGACAGTTCAGAGCTCTTAAACCGTAATCTTTTTTCTTATTGTCAACAGAAGTGAAACGTAACATTATGTCTTAGATCACAAAAGACTCAGCATATTTGATAAAATCATGTTTTGCTTTTATCTTTATACAATGAATTTGAAACGTTTCTGTCAAAGGCGTTACATAACACATCTAATTTTCTGGTTGATCAGTGGTTGGTGATACGTTTCCATCTGCAGCTCCTTTCGTTTGTTCAGATTACTAAGCGTGATAGATGTAATCAGGCACCAGTTGCACAAGCAAATTGATTTGTATGTATCTTAAAATGAATTGTCTAATTTTCACACTGCTATCAGATGACTGACTGTGATCTGCCAGTGCCGTGTTACGGCTGGTGTGGATTTGAGATTAGGCCACAGCTGTCCCAGAGAACCTTATCGTACCTCTATATTCGTGTTTCTCCCAGAACGGGATAACCTTTCCGTCCCGTGGGGGCCAAGACAGAAAGGCTGGGACCATCTGACACCAGATCACCCCTGTGGAATTTAGGGAATGGCGCTGTCCCTCCGCCTTGCCCGCCCTACTGGGGAGGTGTCATCTCTGAATTGTGTTTATTTGTTGGCACCCTGTCGTGAAAACCTTCCCATCAACTGCATGTTAATCTTGTCAGTAAATTAACCCATGAATTGTTGTTGTTGCTGTTGTTCTTTTTTCAAACTACCACCTCAGCCACTTAACAAATTTATGAACTTTATGAACTCCCCTCTCCTCATCATCCCATCCTTTCTTTCTAGCATTTTTTTTTTCCACTATTCACTTCTGTCTTTCTCACTGCTTTCATTAAGACCGCCAAGTCCCAAATACAAACACATAAACACGTTGCCTATCATGGGTTTGGTGACATGTTGGTGGTGGCAGTGGACAGCACTAAAAAGGCTCCAGTGATGAAAAACCTCCCAGCCGTCCTGGGAAGCCATCTTCTGTTTCACACCAGACAAAATTTATGAGCTCAGCACTCAGCATCTCTTAGATGTAGAGATATTCAGAGAAACTCTCGTGGAAAGAGAGAGGAATGGAGTGAGAGTAGGAGATGGAGATGTAGAGAAGCAGTAACTGGTGAAGAGAGCTGTAGTGAGTGATAATCTGACAGAAATTTACAAGAAAATGTAGATAAGAGAAGAGTCAGAGTTTGAGTGGTAAAAATGAAAACAAAGGCGAAGAGGGAAATGAAGAGGGGACTGTGTAGAGAGACGTGTTGCGCATGCATTCACACACTGATAAACATAATCACATCACTGGAAGTCCATTAGTTTCCTGTAGAGCTAGAGCAATCAAGGGAATACTTAAGAGGCTGATTCTCATAAACTGGTCAAAAAAGCGTAGGGTCATGTTAATTTTCAGGGTTCTGTTTTGGGTGTTTCTGTGCTTTGAGAGGTGGGCTCATTTGAGAAGGTGTGAGCTAGATTTTGGGGGGAGTTACAGTTATGAAAAGTAATTAGGGGAAAAATAAAATGGCCAGTCGGGGGGCAGGGTTGAGCTGAGTGACCAGGGAAACTCAACAGAGTTGTGGGCCAAGAAACATAATCCACAGCTGGAAAGATTTCAGCTTTTTCTTGTTTCCCAACTAACTGAATTTTGCTTATTGTGAAATAGTGAAATAGTGCTTATTGGACTATACAAAATTGACTTTGTGTCCATTATTGGACTGGCTACTAACTAACTTGATAAAGTAATGTAATGTTATGAAAGGGCATCAGAAATAAGATATAAATAGAAATATGATATTATTTGCTCATTCCCACATTTGTAGCCAAACAAAGCAACAATACACAAGCAGATGGGCTAATTTACACTGTCCTCTGAGGTCTTCAGTCTAACACCAAGAGATCTTTGTAATTCTCACTTAAAGTTGGTGAATGTACAACATGTTTAAAAGGGTTAAAAAGCTAACACTTAAAATAAATGGGCACATTGAGAATACTTGAATGTTAAAAGTAAAACTTCAAAATACACATAAAAAAAAACAGTTGAAAAAACAAATTTAAAAAATGGAGGAAACAACAGGAACTGCAGCTGTAACATTTATTGTCTGGCATATCTGCGTACATCTGTAGGTCTAAAATGCTGATGCTGTTTTGTTTTTTTCATGGAGTTTTGTTTTATTTGAATCGAGGGTCTAAGGACAGCGGATGTTGGATTGCTGTACAGACTGTAATGCTCCCCTGAGATTTGTTATATAGGGCTATATAAATAAAACTGACTTGACTTGATTTGACTTTTCCTTCCTTGTAGGCGGTGCATGTTGGCATAATGGCTGAACAGATCCTCCATGGGGAAAGTCTGCACCTTGCTAAACAAGAAATGAGTGAGTGCTGCAGTTCTGTAGAGTGCTTTGCAGAGTTATTGGAATATACTACATATTGCTAAGTAACTACTGTGTGACCTCCAGTCATTAAAAGAGGCAAATATATATATAAAAAATAATGGTTGTATTTGAATTACATTTTCCAGTTATCTTAATATACTTTATATCTGTTTTTGTTACTCATATGAATTATACAATTCATGACTGCCTGGAAGAAGTCTGAATTGAATTCCACAAATAAAGAGGTCAGTAAACTTAGTTACCCTCTACCCTGATCTCAGCCACTCAGACACATTTAATGGAAACACTGCTTGCCACATAAGCACAAATCATCCAAGCTTCATGTTTTTCCTACATATTTGAAAGGCTTAAAGTCGTGTTTTGCCTAAGTCTGTCAGACGGTCACCACATAATGCGTTCAAAGAGAGATGGATTTGCACAGTAGTAGAGAGTAAGTAGAGGGTCCAAGCAACAAGAAAAATTACCTCTACCATCCATCACCAAGTTTATTTACTTAGTGATGAGATCAATATTTTGTAGGAGAGCCTGGTGGAAATTTGGATGTCCTGACTGAGTGTCGAGCCACATTGACAGCTCATGGAAAAAGTGTCGCTCAAGCAAATAGCTGAAGCTCAGCCAGGGCGTGCGACTGACTGTATTTTGTGCCGGGGGGATGGATGAGGGAACCGAAAAAAGAGCTTTACACGCAACACATGAGCATGTTATCAGATCGAAAACAACTTAACTCCTCGGTTCATTACGTCAAAGCGAAACACACTCCTACCAATGAGGGTTCAAGTGTCAAAGGGTCACTTTTATGCTAATTAATATCCCAAATGTCAGCCAAGGGCCCGGGTCACTCCAGTTCCCACCTCGGCATCTCTACACGTCTTCTCTCGTCGTGCCACTTCAACTTCTAGCTTGACACGAATATACGTCACGGAAGATCTGAGACTATCAAGCTACAGACCACCGAGCCAGAAATGCACAGTTTGGAGATGAGGTGGGTGGAAGGCACGCGGTAACGAGGAGTTCAGAGGGCAAAAATAACAAAGACAATGATCATGGCCGTAAATTGTCCCGCAGACACATCAAGCTGTCTACGCACTCCTTAGGTCGAGTGTCAGCTGGTTTGGGAATGAAAACACTTAACCCCACCATGGCTTAAAAGGTCATAACTCACAGCTCTCTTCCCTGACATGAGTTACTGCCTCTCGTTAGGACTGGACATCCCGACTCACACCTTCCGCCTCTCCCTCTCTCTTTCGTTCCCTCCCTCCTCCCGCCTGTCCCATTTGTGCAACCAGTAGATGTATCCGTTGCCAGTATCTCTAGGGCGCTGAACAAGATACTCTTACCCAACCCACCAAAAATGTGCCACAAGTGTGCAGCGAGAGGAAGTGAAAGCAGCAGTGGTGTCACACGCACTTTATTTTTACAATTCGGACACACGACGCTCTCATGCGATATGGGTGGTTAATCTCCACGGGTGTAAATTTATATTCTATTCAAGCAGGGAATGAAGTAGCTTCAGTACGAGGTCCCCCACCGGGTGATGGCACTCTGCCCGGGAGACCCCCACCACCTCTACCACCAGCGGATAGTGGTCCTTAACCCTCTCAACACCCCATGCTGCCAGAATTCAGGAGCAGCCTCATCTCAAATCGCTTCATTTCCAGAGCTTTGATTTATCTGAGGCTAAACATAACCCTCAGCACAGCAGTTATATTGTCGGTTCTTTTTGCTTTTTCAGCTAAGGCCTGCGATGAAATACAGAGGGCTTGAATCAACATGGACTTTCACTGGACTTCTTGACACGGTAATTTGGGAGTATGAAATAAAATGTGCTGCCAAAACGGTGTAATCGAACCGTGGGAGTCGCTGTGAGCACGGGGGAAGATTTATAGCCCATACAGCAGCATGTTAGCCAGATAAAATGTTACTTGAGAAAAGTTAAAACCCCTGCTGTACTGTAGGTGTTTAAAAATGAACACAGGAATGAGAGCAGCATAGAGTGAGATAGGGTCAGAGTCAAGACCGAAAGAGATGTTGACAGATAAAGAGGGATAAAATGACCCAAGAAAGGGAAAAACGAAGGTAAAGAGAGAATGAAAAGAGAGAAGGAATCCCCTGCCTTCATATCTAATGATCTTTCGCACATGCTGCTTATCTTATCTCTGCAGCTGGTGAAAAGCTCTCTCCTTTCTTCTCCCATGGCTGATGAAACAAGTGTGGAAGGGAGAAGGTTTTTCAAAGAGATTTCATCTGTTTTCTTTCTTTTCTTTCCCTCCCTGACACCCAATCGGAACCACAGCGGCAACCCTCGGAGACCAGGCCTGGCCGTGTTTATTCAGCGCTAAAAAAGGTCATCAGTAATTTATGAAGGTGGTAAACAGAGATCTGTCATTGTGGAGGAGGATGGGGATGAAAGAGTTGGTCAGCGGGAGGAAGAGGAAGAGAGTGATGGTGCAGAAAAGGTAGCAGAGAGGTGGTGAAAAAACGTGCAGTTGAGGAGAGGAGTCAGAGGTGGAAAGTTCAGCTACCACTTTGGACTTGAAATAGTCAAATTGTATATCTGAAAAGGGTCACTGAGTGGGAGATTCTTAAAGTAAGCTGTGACTTGCAACATGAGGGTTGTGGGACTGACAGATGTAGCTGATTAGCTAATGCTATCGATAAGCAACATTTCTGTCTTAACTCAAGGTCCATTTACCAGCAACACATCTCAAGGTCATCATCAGCAGATGGTGTTTGCTCATTTGTCATAGAGATGGCTCAGTTGTCATCATTTCTATTTCAAAATTTCTTTTAACAATATCCTCCGTGTTGCTTAGCATTAACATGGATAATGTAACAATCATATGTTATAACCACCAGTTTCAATTATTTGAAGTTCGTTTATGAGTAATCCATCATTCAGTCCATCCTTTTGCCAATGTGGACAGCTAAAAGTACTACAATACCCATAGCTGTTGCTATGTAGAAGAAACCAGTCGGACACACAACCGTAGAGGATTTAAAATGCTTTGTTACTGATTGAAGTTACGGGATGATTTTTTCTGTGTATGCTTTTTTATATGTAAATGTAATCAAAATGCAGCAATATCTTTAGAGACATTAAAGATATAAAAAATACTCTGCTTTGAATAATAATTTGTGTCTGATATGGATTTTCCACATTAAAAAGCCATAATCTATGAATACTTAGATATTTTTCATTTTAGGAGTTTCACTGCTGGACACAAGGCATCTTCTACCTCCTACCATTCCCAGTGTTTGTGCACTGGAGGCTTCAAGTTTTCACATCACACTTGTGTAAATTGCATACTGGACCATGATCGGCTCCAAACTAGTTGTGATGTCACAAATCCTGCTCGTAGGACCCCTAAAGTCAGATTTTCAGTCAGCAGAGAAACTTTCCTCCTTCAGCAGATGGATGTAAAAACAGCCTTCCAGTGTCAAACATTTTTGGGTGAAGGGGGACTTCAAAAGTGACCCAGAAATTAAAAGATTGTGATAGATTGTGGTGACAGACTATATGGCAAATATAAGCTTCTGCCATCCATTGTTTTAGGTGACGAAAAACTTCTTGAGATTTGAAGACTCAGATGTGTGAACATGATCTCAAATATCTTGTAGAAATGTCCAGATAACCTAATTGTGTCATTATACAGTTGATGTCAGCTGCTGAAAAGCTGAGGATAGCTATGGCATATAAAATAACCACTAGATGTTCCACTGTATATTGTTCTGTGTATTACAAGCTGGACAGTCAGCCTAAAAGATCAGATTTGAGAAGCAAATCAGATTTTCTGGCTGCCTGCTTCCTGTTTCAACATTTAGGAAGGCAGTTGAGATAAAAGAGCCCTACCTGCTTGTCTTGGCAGTAGAGCGGCTGAACTTTTGGCCAGAGGGTAAAACCTGAACCACAGAAAGTAAAGATTTGATGCTGTCAGAGAGGAGAGGGCTGATTGGAGATGAGAGAGCAGGTATTATGAAAAGAAAACAAAAAGAGGGGGCACCAAAGACAAAGTGAGAGAAAGGTTTGTGGATAGAGGGAGGTCTGCGTAATAGTTTTATTGAGTTAATCACATGAGTGAGACATCAGCTATGGCCAGAGGCGGCTGACAGGGCCGCGGCAGTAATGCCACGATCTGCTTTTTATGGCCTGTGATCCCAGGCTGTAGGAACGCCAGCTCAAAGCCATGAAAGAATAGACGACTTCAATTGAGTTATTGGACTGTGGAGCGAGAGAGGTGGAGAGAGGTCTTTTAACTTAATTAAACACTAATATGAAGCAGTCAGTGCCTCTCTTCTTCTTCTAGGGGCTTTCATGTGTGTGTGAATTGTGTTGGTCTGGCTGGAGGTAAAGTCTTTGACAGAGATATTTGTGAGCTTGGACCCCCCTGGAGTCTCCAATACTGCCCAAGTCAGAGGTGTTATTAGATGAGGATAGAAAGATTAGTGTCAGTGTGTGTGTGTGTGTGTGTTTATGTGTGTTTGCAGCACTGTGTGGGAGCATGTGTTTTGATAGCATTACTCTGATAGGATTAGTCAGAGGCCACAGAGATGTGTTCATGTGTGTGTGTGCGTGCATGTGTGTGGAGTCCTCAACTCAAGGAAACTTGTTTTATGAGGGGAAAACTTTTTAAAAAATGTATTTTTGACAGTGGAACAATTTGATTTATTTGAACAGGGTATTTTACTTTGCTCTTCTATAACATAGCTGGACTCACAATGGACAGTTTTGAAAAATGATCAAAATTGAGATGTCATCTTTTTTATTGCACCCATTCTTCTTCTTTGTCACAAAAACCCGGCACCTACATTAGCACCACAATGCAACTCGACCGTTGGCAGTTCAGAGATTTGGGTGTTTTACGCTAGTGGCGCCTAATGTAGCCTCGAGCAGAGATGAGGAGCAGGCTACACAAGTCACTCACAGATATTTTTTGTCATTTTCAAACTTTTAGTCTTTGGTCCCAACCCAATTTATCAGACTTGGCACAGCTCCCCTCTTTCACATATGCAGCAGTATTCTCCAAGACCTGATTTGTAAAATTGGCAAACTCCGCCTATAATGCTGCAGCATATAATGATGTTTTAGGCAAAAGTGTCCAAGACTCATTTCTGCTTCTACATGACAGTGCCTACGTGCACAAAGCCAGATCCATAAAGAAATGGTATTCCCAGTGTGGTGTGGCAGACTGGCCTGAGCCCTGACCTCAACCCCGTCCAACACCTTTGGAATGAACTGGATCTCAGACTGTGAGCCAGGCCTTATCATGCAACATCAGTGGCCAACCACAGATATGCTCTTGTGGCTGAATGGGAGCAAATCCCTACAGTCAGAATCCAAAATTTTGTGGGAATCCTTCTGAGAAGTGTGGAGGCTGTTATATCAGCAGATTCATGCTCATGGTTTTGGAATCAGATGTTCATTAATCACAAACGCAGGTAATGTTCACAAATCTACATGAATTTCACCAAATAGCCTAGCACTCAGAAACAATGGGAGGTATTATACACTTAGTCATTGCCTTAATTTAAATCACAACAGGTATAAACTGAGTCATGTATTTACAGCCATTGATTTATAAATACAACCATCAAGAGTTTTGCAGGAAATCTATTACTGTGATCCTCTCTGTTTTGTAATATGTATTTTCTTTAACCTACAGTTTGCTTTACAATACTGTACCTGGACAATTTTAACCACTAGAAGTTGATTTATACAACACATCCTCATAGGTCGATTATTCAGTGCACTCCAGAACGACCCATAGGAGCATTTTCTAATATGCCGCCTCTATCGGTGCTTTCCAACACTGTTACAAATCATTGTTAAAAAAATAATGATGTTTCATGGTGTGACAGCGCTGTGGTTAAGATCTGATTAGGTTTAGGCACAAAAACCACTTGGTTAGGGTTGAGGAAAGATCAGGTTTGGGTTAAAATGATCACTTTGAAACGTGGTGTGGGTTAAAGTTACTACTTCCTTAAAGTTAGGCAACCTTCGTCATGGCAACAATAAACACCATGGCAATCATAGTTACAGCTTTTGAAAAACTGTTGGAAACATGACACTTGCGGTTGGAAACGGGAAGCGAATAGCGGTTTTGCTGGCTGAATTTTCGACGTATACTGTCGTTTTTCTTTTGAGGACGGGCTGGATTTATAAGTTCATAGGTACCTGAAAGCATGATCTGCTAACATCTCTTAAAAGAAACCATACCGCAGGTTCTGACTGTTTTAGCCCATTAACTTCAAACCATGCAGACTTCACGGCTGACCATTTTGCAGACTGATGAATGTGTTTTTCCTTCCTTCCAAGCAGCCACTGGTTTTATTTCATGTCAGTAGTACGGTATACATATCAACTTGTAATTTAAATTATATGCAATTTATAGTACAAACCACCAGTATGGTCCTTTAAATTAGTAGATGTTGAGTTGTATTTAGCGCTAGAAGGGACAAGAGATAGTGTCACTGGATATCCCATCTCACTGCTCTGACAAGCTAATCGGACTATGTCGTTTTCTGCAGACTCTCTCTGTTACTTACATTTACATATACATGAAAGCATATCTGCCTGTGTTGCTGCACAGTTGATCCACTTGTTGAAACTGCTTAGAAAGAGGCATCATGTTGAGGCTTCAGCATCCGCTTTGACAAAAGCTCCTCTCAAGTTCACATAAAGCCCGTCTCACAACTCAATCATGAGTGGTCCTCAGTGTTTTGCAATATGTAATCGTATATCACTTTGTCTGTCATTACATGAAAGGAACGCCATTTACATCAACTACTCTTAAATCTCCCTAGATTAGCCAGATGCCAGAAGGCTGTGTGGTGGTCTGGACTGAGGCTGAACTGAGGCAGCAGGTTATGTTTGGACTGATGTTAAAAGACTGGGTTGGTCAGTTGATTGGTTTGTCAGTGGTTGGTGTGTATGTGTGTGTGTGTGTTACTGGCAGGAGGTCCAGTCATTGACAGAGGGATTACGGCGAGCCCCGAGTTCAAGCCTCTGTGCTGACAGACAACTTGCCCCTGAGAGTCAACACAAACTCTGGAGACACACTCCTTCTGCACCCTCGCCTGACCCTGGTGTGGGTGTGTTTATCACAGCAATGGCTGGGCAGCCGTCCAGCACTGCCCTTATCAAGTTTATCTTGAGAATACCTCTGTAATTTAATGACATAGCCTATAAATCTGCAGCACTAACGCAACAGAGCAAAGGAGAGGCACGATTCATCATACAGACATGCACAGAGGGGTGTTTTTCAATGTCAAATAAGGCACAGAAAGACGTCTGTATGATTGAAATGAATGAAAATGAATCCTGAAAAAAAAAATCCGGATGAATTGCTATCTACAGTCACTGAAATTAAATCTTAAAACAAGAAAGGCTGTATAAAAGCCTGCGGGATTCAGGTTGTCGCTCTGAATTTGAGTAGATTGGGTTGAAAAATGTATTACATTTACTGTTCGTATTAAAAGATCTTCAGAAAAAAATGTTAAGAACCACAAAACGTGAACCCTTGCACTCACGGACAGAAAGAAACCTCACAAAATCTATGTGCACCACATCAATATACAGTATCAGTATTCCTTATATGAGTTAAAGAGAAATAAAGTAAGCAAGTAAGAAGAAATACCTCTCTAAGAAACAAAATACTGCAATGTTTATCCCCTGCATGAAATGATTGACAGCTCACTATTCTTTCTGGGTGGTCTCTGGGTACTGGTGGTGCTGTTGGTGGGTGTGGGGGGGTTGACAGGATCTATGTTACCCTTTCAGCTATTTTTCATCCCTCCTTTTTCCCCCCACAAAGAAAAAAAAAACTTTAAAGGGAATAGCCACATTACCCGTGTCAAGCGTCAGTTTCTCAGCGCCAAAGGCGACTCTGACATGTTAGACACCCATTCTGATGCACCTCCCTTTAAGAGACACTCTGCCCTCTTTAAAGATTTCAGACCCTTTCCTCACTTGGGATATTATGACAAGTTTTAACATGGTTCACTCTGGAGTCACAGACGACGAGCCGTGAATCCTGAGAAGAGATGAGAGAGGCTGTGAGTCCGCCAGTGAAGAATATTTGAAACAATTCAGCCATTGAATTCACTGGAGGCTCTGATATTGTTTAATATTACGCCCATCTGGCTTGGTGTCATGGTTTCATTCCATATTTGACTTTACTCCCCTGATTGCAGTGATGCAGTGCAGAGGACTAAGTAATGTCTTTTTTGTGTGACAGCATAATCAATACTATCAATAATAAATACATTTTCAGATATGGTTTTGTAGGAATAAACTCATTAAATAAACTCATTAGACAAAAACTGAGGAAAAAACATAAAAATTAAAAAATATGAATGAATTTTGCAAATTCATGCAAAATCCATTCATATTTTTATATTATTTACATTATATTTGGACATTCAAATAAGATGAGAAAGAAAGAAAGAAGGTAAGAAAAATAAGGAATGATCAGGGACACATCGTCTATCTGTTGGATTTTCATAGCATAAATTATTATATTAACTAGGTGAATGATTATTAAATTATTTGCCTGTCTCAGGTTTGGTGTCTAATGAGACACAATTTATTCCTACAAAACAATATATTAAAATGTATTTATTATTGATTGTATTGATTATGCAGTCACAAAAAAAAGACAGTTTTGCTCAGCCGCTAGATGCCCTGTGAGGCCCCGGTGTTCACACAGCCCTTCTAGTGGTTCTGCTTATAAAACACTTGTTTCAGCAGGTCAAGCTGTGTAAATAAATAAATCAGGTTATGACCTATTTAAGGTTTTCACCTACATTTTCAATACTGCATCAGCACAATCGGGGGACTAAAGTCAAATAGTGAATGAACCATGGTACCAAGCCAGATGGGTGTAATACTAAACAACATTAGAGCCTCCAGTGAATTCAGTGGCTGAATTGTTTTAAATATTCCGCACTGACGGACTCACAGCCTCTCTCATCTCTTCTCATTTGACACTTCCCCTGGCAGAACTCTCATTTACTGCTCACTATAGGGTCAACTATTGAGTGTGTATTATATGGGGAATAGTGAATGAGTGAGTGAGGGAGAGAATACATGTGAAGTCTTGATTTCTTAAGAGAGCTGCTGTGGAGCCAGAGCTAATCTTATCGGTGCCAAAATAATTGTTGGTTTACTGACAAACAAGAATGAAAAACAAACAGTCGAGTCAAACAGTAATAATAAAAAAAGGAGATATCAGTGACCCCGTCATTCATGATCATTACATTCATGATGTTGGAAAGTCAGCTACTAGCCTATAGCTGTTTAGATAAGCTAGTATTCCCAATAATAATTTGAACTGGGAAGGTAAACTAGGCTAACTATAGCTAACCTTGCTAAAATGTTATGGCTAGACAGTTTTTTGGCTTCCTTCTCTTCACCACTTGCTTTCAGTGAGCTTCAATTTAATGTTATCAGCAACAACGCTGTAGTTCTTTGTCTTTAATGTTACACACCAAAGTTTAACTTTTGCAGAGGATGTGACTGCTGGGGGGTTTAAGCAGTCTGAGTTTATTGATTACAGACAACCAAAGGTCATGTTCTCTCTCAGCTCTTACATTCATTTTGTGTGTCTGAACCTTTAAAATTGCACACATTCACCTCGGGTGCAGTTGCTGAGGGACGAGAGAGTTGAACTTTCCATATTTTCTCACTCCATCATGAGTTTTGAACTGGCAACCGTCCTTCCACAAGCCTGCTTCCTGCTCCAGGTTTAACAACCGTAGACTTGCTAAAGGCTTAAAACAGTCATTGACCTTTTACCTTGAGTGTCATAACTCATCCAGATGTACGGCTTTACCACCAGCCAGACTTCACAGACATTCTTCAGATTGTTTCTCATTTTGTCTGATTATTCCTCGTTTCCTCTGACTGAGTCCACAGTAGTTTTGACACCTTGATCCAATGCTAGACCAAACACAGAGCCACGGACATGGCTGCAGGGATGGACTACTGAGCATGTCTGTCTTAAAGCCCTGGAGGATGTTTGGGTCAACAGCTTGATCGGACCTCCCCGCTGAAAGAGGTAATTGGCTGAGTGTTTTGGTTTCTGCCAAACCAAGGAACTACAACATTGGCGTAGACTTTGAAACAGAGAGTGAAGCATATCTGATTTTTGTTGGCAGGTGGGTTTTAGAAAACTTGTGAACTTAAATGCCCTGAATTCCCAATGTCTTGCTATGAACGATGGGAAACTGTATGAACACTGCATTTTCTACCAAAGTTTGTTTATGACACATGAGAGTTTTCAGTATTTGTGTTTTTTTCACTTGTTTGAAGAGGGCGGGACTTGGAAAAAGGTGATGTCACAAATTTCTGACCACAAATCAGCATTTAGCAACAATTGAATAAAACTCTGAAACACATTTTTGGGGTTGTTTGCTTATGTTGCCATGACTGTCAAGCAAATTGGATTAAACAGATTTTTTAAATTTGTTTATAGTTATGTATATTTGTACGATTTGAGACCAAGTTTTTAGGGGCTTTAAAGGAACAATTGTGCAATTAATACGCATTTAAAAGTATTTTTTGATACAAAGACAAAAATGTTGATTGGTACTTTTTCCTGCTTGCCATGAATTTCCATTTCATTTTCTGTTTTTTAGCCTACTGTAATAAACATTAAATTTTTAACAAACACATGATCACCTTTTTAGCAACAACTGTGACAAAAATAACACACAACTTGATTTGTTTCAGGTAAATATGATTTCTATCATCTTATTCGGGCCTTGGGTGTGGATCCAGTGATTTGCATCCAGTGAATTGCTCAAAAATGTGCAGATAAACCAGTTATAAGATGAGCTCAAATGTGTTTGTGTCACATGGGAAAATAATGAATAGAGGAATTTTAAAAAGAAGTATTTAATTGCTGATTTGTCCTTGTGAAGACACTGTCCATATTTGTTTTCACATAAAGCACCATTGTAATCGTGTGAACTACTAATGATCCAAACTAGCATCATTTTAAAACCACACTGCTCAAAAAATAAAAAATTATGAACAAGTAATTTACTGGAGGATTTATGATAATAATTTACTGCAAGATTTATGATAATGTCAGTAGTTGGATGAAACATTTGACTCGGTTTCAGGCGCAAAAGTGCTCAAGTGTTTGGATGTGGGTGTAGAATATTTATGATGTGTGCCTCTAGATTTGTGGAATTACATGAAATAAGTAAACTTTGCAGGCCAATTGTGCTGTCGGTGTTTATGGATTTTCACAGGAAATACCATAAAAGTAAATAGTCAGAGGTTTTTAAAGGAAAATATGACTTGAAACTCTTAAGCAATGACAGTCCAACTGTCTCGTCTGGCGTTCTCTGCTAGTGGTTGGACTATTATTCATGTACAAATAGTTTCTGTCCGTGGCTTTCTTTGCTGTATGGATTAAGTTAGTGTTTTCTCACACAGGAAATTGCATGTCTGTCAGGAGGATTGTGGGTCAGTCCTGCTCATAAATCATGGCTCTAACAGTGACCACGCAGTAACTTTATGTTACATAAAAAAGCTTTGCTCCCTTCAATTTGTTGTTATACAAACTGTGATTTTCAGCAAATTGTGCCACATTTGATTTAAAAAGTCACTGAACTAATTTCCAGCAACATCCACATTACTCAAAGCTGACTTCAGTTCACTTCTACAAATTCACTCTCTCTTGCCTTTTAACGATCTCCTACAAACTGGACATTTTAGATTCTTACTGGATTTAGTTCTCAATGCACAAACGTGTATTGGCCTTACCGGCCCATTTTCCAAAAAGTATAAAAAGCTTAATTTAAAGTTGAATAACAGACTACAATTCCTCTAGGCTTTTCAGTTTAGCAGACAATCTGTGTTTTGCTTTGCTTGTCCACATTTACGCCACAGTGTATTAAGATAATAACAGAGATTAAGCCTTGAGCAAACATTCAGCTCCATGTCATTTCATCGGTCAGCCAACACCACCCTGTAAATATCCCAGGCCAGTGCCGTTGTTAAAGTGTTTTTGGAGCAAAATCGGGGCAGAACAAGTCAGCTCGATTTTGTATTTATTTTCTGTGTTTAATTGGACAAATGAATAGCATTCCAGACCAGAAGCATAGTGGCATTATTGTTCTCGGAGAATAAACACAGAAGGGTCCTGCGTGGACTATAAAACTCCAGAATAAACAGCTCTCTCAAAGCCCAGTATTGAATGTCTGTTTATGACTTGTAATATGAAGTGCAGAGCTCTAAAATCACTAATTACATCAGCTATGTGGATTTCTGGGGAGAGCTCTTAAAAGGGGTATCGGTGGCTGTAAGTGTGTGTGTGTGTGCAGGCTTGTATAAGATAATATGTCTAATGTGTTTGTGGCTTTTAGGCTGTCTCGTGCCTAAGCGAATATATTTGGTCTATTTTACGCTTTTCTAAAAATGTGGGTCTATGTGCCTGGTCTTAACTTCATGCCTGTGTGTGTGCTCTAGTGTTACGAGCCTACGTGTGTTGTACATATGTGTATGTGTGTGTGTGTGTGGCTTCGTAACAGCCCACAGAAGGCTGACCTCGGTGCAGGGCGGGAGGAAAAAAATGGTTTCCTCTCCCCTGATCTCTGCAGACTCTGGTTATTAAAACATGTTTCCCTCTTCCGCTGAGATGAGAGGAGGTGAGCTGCTGACCCCCTCAACACGTGCAGTGAGGACTTTTTCAGCCAAGAGCGCTATTAAAACCTTGACATGGAAAAGAACGGTTATACAGGAGTAGATGAGATTATTTTTATTGATTAATTTGATAGATTTATTGTGGGATTCATTGCACCTCTGGAAACTAATTTACTTTGCACTTCTGGAAACCCAGACTTTACAGTCCTAGCACTCAATGCAGAATCAAAATCCTTTGGAAAATCATGGATTTGACTTGGACTTGAGCGTTTTTGGATGATAATGATGAAAATTGTTGATTTTCCAAAAGGTTTTATTTATTTTCAGCCCAGAAAAATGATCAATTTAAGCAATTTCAACTCCACAAACAGACAAGAGAAGAGCAGTCACACCAACAAACATCAAGGAACAGAGTGTGAAAAGTCTTTGAGGACAGCCGAGGGGTGGAAAAAAGCAGAGAAAACACTAAGAAAGGAAACATTCATAGCTGTATGTGTGCAGCTATGCAGTTCAGCTCAGTTCAGTTAGTGGCCAGTCAGCTCTGTTGGCCGGCTCTACATGCACCATCACCTCATCACTCACCGGCCTGCCTGAACGCCCAGCAGCCACCGCCCACCCCTCCCACCCTGCTGCTGCTGCTGCTGCAGCAGCCACATTACAACTGCATCTCATCAGAATGACCCGCCACCTCATATCTCAGCTCAGGTATGGGCTTATTCATGAGTGCTGGACACAGATTTAACACGAGGCCCGTCGGTGGGATGACTGGTGGCCTGGCAGACTGATGGACGGCCTGCCTGTCGGTTGAAGCTGTTCTGCTGTCTAACTGGACGCCATTTTGACGGTGCTGAGGTCATCGCAGACAGGCAAACCAAAATGTGCTGCTGGGAAATATTCCTGGACACAAGAAGCTATTTTGATGAGCTGCTTGGCTAGTTCAATGAAATAAATTTTAAGGGTTAGAAGAAATATATTTGTTGCTGCCACGTAGGAAGATGTATTGCCTGAGATAAAATTAACACATGAAACCAATCACATTTGGAGTCGCAAGGTTTTCTCACAGCTACAGCGAAATGTCAAAGGTAGAGCTGTAAATTCAATTTGCATAAATTACTAGGAAATAATTATTGGAAATGTAAAACTAGGCTCGTAACGTTGGTAAAATTGGTAGAAATACTGTATATTGTATTTATATATACTGTATATTTCCCTCAAAACCATATACATTTATAGGGAACAAAGAAAAGTGGTGCTATTGTCGCTTTAGATTTTTTTCCTTTGTGGATTTAACAAGGTTTCATACGTTTAGGAGGTCAGACACAAAGTCTTTACTGAATGAGGAAGGTGAAATATTTTTTTTAGGTAATTTCACATTGACATCAAATTGCCAATGCTCATAAAACCCGCAAAAACATTTGGCATTTTATAGAATAATTTATGACTACTTTTAAATGTCTAGAATTACTGTAACTGTAAGATCAACATGAACCAGGTTTCGCGCATTGGTTTAAACCATTTAAAGGATAAGTCTGCTGATATTCTTCTGTCTTGTTGTCAACAAATCCCATGAAAAGACAAAGCGTTAGTTTGTCTCTCAGTACTGTCTGACTTCTCTACCCTGTGTGTACCTCTCAGCCCCAAGACTATTCAGTCCTGCTAAAGACTTCAATTCTGAAAAAATGGATCACAAATATATATAGGTTAAATTTTTAAAAATGCATACTAATTTCTTTAAACAGCTGGACACTGTTGTTTTTAACAAGCTCTTTCAGACGGAGGAAATGGTGCATTTATAGGGCAATATTTTCAGCTGCAGGTTAATACACATCTGGTGCTCAAGAAAGTCTACAAACTGTGCAAAGGCTATCACATCATCATATAACAATATATATATAATAAGGTCCATCAGTTTATCAGTCAAAGCAACCACCTTATCTAATGAAAAACATAAAAATTGAAAACCCAAACTACTGCCAACCAAGTGAAAAAAGAGGGTTTGTGGCTGATAGTAAGGAAAATAGAGAATATCACCATTCTTATCCTTGAAATGTTATTTGTCCCTTTGGTCAGTCTGAATTATTCAAAAAATGTAGACTCAAAGTAATTATGATTTAAGCTACAAAAAGTGACATTTGAACCAACAGCAAGCTTTTTGATTAACATTTTAAACAAGCCATTAATATTATTCACTCTTTAGATTTTTAACAGTAAACTACAAACATCACTTCCTGCTGTGCTACAATAAAATTTTACTGTTGTATATATCTATATATATATAGATATATACATATATAACAGTAATTTTTCCTTAATTTTTTAATGTAATATTAATTAATTTACACTCTGTATTCTAACATGGCATACCCTAAATGTAGTGAATTGTAAAATGAATTGTGAACTAAAAACACAAAATTAGATACCGGACATGTTTCATGTTAATTGCATAATATATATTATATAATTACAACTACATGTATAAAAATAGTATTGACACATAGCTCTGTTCTGTGTTGTTCACTTCAGTTTCAGAGTTGCATTCAGAGTGCAAACTGTTGAACAGAAGAATACTGCAGCTGTAACAGGAGGCCTGTCACTGCCAACAATATCTATCTCAAGTATGGGTCATACACATTTATAGCTCATATCACATTCACCAGCTATAGACACCACCAAATCAAGTCAGCAGCTAGGGGTTGATCATATCCTGCAGTATATAATGTCATGCAGACCATATGATGACAGACTATAGCAGTGTCGACCACATAAAGTAATACTATCACCTGTCCATCAAAGTGTAATGCAAATACTGGCTGTAAAATAACACACTATACTCGGTATAGAGGCATCGCACATTCTAGACACTAACAGTTGTTGCCTGGTAGCTCCTGCACCTAAGTAATCTGTAACACAGGAAGTGACGTGCTTTACATGTTCAGTCTGTTTGGAATATACAGAAAATGAACCAGATAGTAAATGAACCAGATAGTTAGCATGAGTTATGACAGAAATTATAGAAAATACAAGTAAAAGATGGCACTGTTTGATTGGCAGGTGATTTCTGGAAAGTGCATTATGATAACACTACTGCAATGAGAGCAGGGCAAAAAAAAAAAAAAAATCTTCATGTTTGTTCTTAATGTGTAAAGTTTGAAGGAAGATCTAGATCCTTACTTTAAAGGAATACTCTGCTTTTCAGTATCAAATACCCTCTCTAAGCAAAGGAGCTTCTAACCTCCTAGAGCCACTTACAGGTGGTGAGTATTTGATGCTCAAAAGACAGAATTTCATTGTAGGAGTGCTCCTTTAACTAACAAACATGGCGGCTGTAGAAAAGTGTGGCTCGTGGCTCAGCGCTGATGAGCACTAAAAGTGCCAGTGATGCCATGTGTGGATATTAGTGCAGAGATGACTAACTCTGCCCAGAGTATCTCTGACTTGTGGACGGCAGCCAGTGCTGGACTGTGTCCGACTCTCAACCATTATGGGCTGAGCGCTGCAGCAGGTGGCAGGAGGCCTGTAAGCTCCAAACATGGAACAGGATATGAGCCCAGATACCAGAAAAGACAACCTGGCGCCAGTTTTAGTAAAAGTCAAGACTGCCATCTAGTGACTGAAAGACAGACTATTCAGAGTTGTAAACAGTTTATTGTCTTTTCACCCTTGAAATAAGACCAAAAATGAAACAACCTTTTAACAAAACATCTGTATGACTGGGCTTATCTGAACAATAGCACACTTCCAACATCTACTGACAACGTGGCATTTAAATGTATTTAAAACTTTTAAGACTGAGTCAAAATTTAAGGGAATTAAAGCCTGCAAATGTGGAGTCAATATGGAAACTCTTCACAAAAAGGAACAGGGCAAAACATCAAACGATATCAGCACACTGCTGACAGACAACCATCTAAATTTAAGTGTCTCCACCTCACATAGAGATCTCGACTCCAGCCCAGGCAAATATTTAAATGATACAAAACCTCCACACAGAAATGGAAAGAAAACCATGTCCTTCTTGCTGCAAGGGTTTAGAAAAGGGCTGATTTTACAGCCACAAAAAACAAACCTGCCAAGTAATTATCTTTTAAAGCCCTCGTGTTTAGAATTTTTGTATTGGCAGAGTATTTTATAGCATCTTCCAAGTGATTATGACAGCACAGGGGAGCAGGTTTTTGTAGAAAAATGGAACAGTTCGTGTGAAATAAGTGCACTCCTTTCTCCTCTGACCCACTGGGGCCATATGCACTGCTGTCATTATTTTTTTGGTTTTAAAAAATTAATTTGGGTAAAAAGCCACATGAGACAAGATAAAGAGAAGCCAAGGAATCCAAGACTCCAGAGGAAGTAAAGTGTGAACAAACCATGTTTTATTTTACACGTTTGGTGATTGCATTATGAGATTATTCACGCTTTTCTGGTGACTTTTTCTTGATTAGATTTGCTGACAGCGTTGAACCTCCAAGTGGATCAACCACACTTACTTTAATAATTTAGAAATGATGTGGTGATCTCGTAATCCAACACCTGCAGCATGCATGATGATCATACAGGCCTCAATTACACGTGTAAATTGACCAGTATTGTCTTGATATAACAAAGGTTCAAAGTGATTTGTTTCTGAGTCGAGCTGCTATATACTGTAAATATACAGTTTATGGTATTTTAGGTTCACTATATGACTGAAGTAACTGTCAAACACAATTAATTCTGAGGCCTGACATGACCACTCACTGTGTACCTACTTTGTGGCAAAGTTACACCCATGAGACTGAAATGTAATTAACAGACCTGTTCTTGATCAAAGTGAAGCTATGCAGTAATTTGCTCGCAGGTACACTAACCTTCAGAGAGAAAAGCTGTAAAAAAAAAAAAAAGAAAGAAAAAAGAAAAAAAGCTCAGATGAACAATAAAGTCAGGACTGTTTGCAGGAACAGCACAGATGGGAGAAATGCTGTTAATGTTTCATTTACACTGCGTCAGGCTGTTACTGAACACAACACACCCAGAAAATACTGCTGTGGGATTTTATATCCAGATATTGCATGAGCCATTGAAAAATGCTGAACTATTATCTCCTACTGATCTACAACTCAATATGTGTTCACTGAAATGCCACATAGTTATTTTCACATTTAGCACAAATTACGGTGAAACACAGTTGTAGATTCAAGTTCTTCACTTCATCGTTGCGTTTTCCCTTTTCAAACACAGTTTATGATTAATTTAACTGCTGTTGGGTGCTAATACGGTGTCAGTGTTGTGCAAGAGTGTGAGAGTGCAGTCTGGGATTTTACTGAAGAATTTTTAATTTTGGGAGGTGTGACATTTACAGCCTTGAGACCAAATCCAGCCCTATAAAGTGCTGCTGGCCCCCTTTTTTTACAGCCCTGTAAATACAGAGTTAATTTGTTTTTTGTCCACCATGAGATTAAAACATGAACAGTGAGCGAGAGGTGTTTTAAAGGGTTCATTTCATTATTCCACAGTGCCCCACGGTCAGGAAATAAACACACTTGTGGAACATTAAGTGTCTGATGTGGGTGTGAAACTTTTTTAAAGGTCGCAGGATTAGAGGGCTAGACACTCCATAACGTATGCTGTTCGCATTTGAGTGAAAGAAAGAGCTGAAAACTGAGAAGCAACATTTTCTCCCCTGCTATGAAATATTTTTACCACATCTACGAGGCCTTAGGCCTATAAATTCAGGCTAAGTTACAAGGGCTGTAAAGTCAAGCCACATCTCCCTGATTTCAGTGGTGGCTGGTTGCAGCGAGGCCAACAGGGAACAGGAGAGCTTTTTCTTAAGACTAGCTCGAGACTTGCTGTGTGGGACAGAGCGGTCGCAACCTGGTGGTCTAGAGCTCAGGTGTTCTCTGACAGGTTTCAAAACCCCCGCCATGTCCTAACACTCTTTACCTGTTTTGGCTCCAGACCTGAAATGCTCCCTTTAGGCCCCTAGGACAGAAACTAGCTTAAATCATACCTATCCTCCATGTGTGGTGATCATTGAGGGAGTACTAGTACAGCTTGAAACATGACATGTATCTATGTAAAGCTTAACCATGCATGGATGTGTTTTATAAGAGACCTAAAGCTGCAGAGAGAACTGCTGTATATACACACACACCACATTTCTCTCTGCAGTGGAGAATTTATTTTTATCTTGAAAGCCCCTATAAAACTTGACATACAGTGAGAAAAACTCGAGACACAGTTTGTGAAACGAAGCATGTTATTGAACATGTGTTACATCCTATCAGGATCTCATAACATTCAGAAACCGACAGCGTGATCCTCCTGGAACACAGCTGGGAGGAGATGGGGGGGAGTGGATGTTTATACACAAACAGTCAAAAATGTCCATTTTGATTCAAGCGATGGTGAGGATGGCTCGCTCCCTCTTCCTCCTCTTCTTCTTCTTCTCCTGGAGTTGCCCCGTGGCGTCGCTGAAGAACATCACATCTTCTTTGCTCTCGATCTCCCGCTGGAGGAACTGCAGGGCGGCGCTGTTGAAGCCCATCAAGTCCTGAAAGAGGAAAAATGAAGGTGTGATGAAGATGTTGTTCTCTGGTCTGTTCTAAAAGATGAACAGCTTTTTCCAGATGTTACTTACTCTAATTTCGCGAACTTTTGATAGAGTATTGGTCCGTAGCTCATCTATGACAGACAGCAGCATCTGGTTACTGGAGATCTGGCCAAAATGGATCCTAGAGAGAAAGAAACAATGATGTCAGCTCAGTCTGAAACTGTATACAGCTGATGATTCCATGGCAACTTGTGCAGGTTTATATAATAATAATAATATTTGCTCTACCAACTCTGGAAAAACAGTAGACAAGATTTATTGATCAATATTTCTGTTCTCAAACACTGAATGACCAGATCACTGCGCTATGAATATAAATGTTAACAATCCTGTAGCCACTGTGAAGCAGCTGAATCTTCAGCCCTTTTCTTTTTATGGACGTCAACAAGGTCTTATTATTTAAAGAAATAGAAGCCTCTTTAATCCTGCATCTTCAAATTCCTTAAATTGGATTAAATTAAATGATTCATTAAATCATATTTTCTAATATATTATACCATGCAGAAATAACCTGAACTGTGAAATGAGATTTTATTTCCTTCTGTGTTTTAGTTTTTTTTGTCAATGAATTATGTTGTTATGTTAATAAGATAACTGTATTTCTCAGTCAAACACATGCCTCATACATTCACTGATGGCTGTTCATGTAATCTTGTAACCAGACAGGAGTCAGCTGAAACTCTGCAGTTTTTAATGCCAAAGCTTTCTTTATTGTTCTAAACGAGGAGCTGATAACCAACAAAACATACAAGCTTTTAGGTGGCATGAAAGGTGAAAAAGCTTCTTAAAATGTATCAACTTTTTCCATTTTCAACAGTTTTCTTCTGTTCATTCTATGTCTGACCACCAAAGCTGTCCATGTATTTCTCATCATTTCTTTGCACTACTGAACACAAATCACCTTTGTCTTTTACACACCCGGGTTGAACTTACTTGAGCAGGAAGAAAAGGCAGCGGCAGACCAGCTCCACCTCCAGGCCCTGCTGGATGAAGCTGTTAAACAGCGTCAGCAGCTCGGGGACGTAAGGGAACGGTAACACCAACAGAGACACCTCCAGCTCGCTGATCATCACAACACACACAAAGAAAAACCCAGTGAGTGTATTCATACATAAAATGCACTGCAAATGTTAGTTAGCAGCTGGATTAAGTCAGAGAGAAACGGTACATTTATTCCAGTCACTCTGGACTCACACCTTACCTGGATCTGACCTTCTTTATGACATCTAAAACATAGCGAGACGGCTGCAAGAAGGACAGAGACAGAGTTACCTACAACTGAAACCTCATGCAATACATTTGATCTTTCGTATATTCTTCATCACTTACTGAAACATTTCCAAAGGCCACAAGAATAGGGTTGGGATTCGGCGGAGGTAGCTGCAAAACATCAGCCGTTTGTCAAATTTATTAAATAAACCATACTTAAAATTACATAAACTGATCACACTGAAACAAAGTTTTTGATTTTGCTTCCATAAACAACAGAAAACCATCCAAAGTTTTTTAAATCATTCATATGTTTTGGGAGTACAAGTTGCAACATCACAGTAAGATAAGATTAATCTGTGATGTTTTATCAGTGCAGTTGCAGCTGCTGGATAAGTCCCCTCATTCAGCATCTGCCCGGCATTACTTAACTAAGATGTTTGCTCCACACCCCATGCCTCTAGGACGGGGAGCAGCAGTGTATTAGTGTCACACAGAGGTTGTAGAAAGTAGGATATCTGGATAATGTATCTACCTCTTTGCCCTCTCTCCTACAAGCATATTTATGCTCTTCCATCTTCCTTTCTTCGTCTTTGTAAAGCTCCAGAGCCTCCATGATCCGCTCTGCCTGTATAGAAAATCACACAAGAGCAAGGATATCAGCGAAGAACACGGAGAACTTCTCATTCATAGGTCGTCTATGAAGACTGAAGGAGTTTGTGGCACAGGACGGTGAAGAATGCCGATCACAGAAACAGCAGACAACAAAACTATTTCCTCTGACTTTAAGAGGTGAAGTGAACTCACAGCTTTGACTGTTTCAACGGTCTTCTTGCCAGCTGGTGCTGCTTCTCCTTGAGTCTCTCCAGGCACCTGCACAAACAACCAACAGATTGAAACAAGTCAATGCCTCACTTAAATCCATCTCATACAACAGAGGTACAGCTTTTGTTATGATTTTGTAATTTTCTTTCATTTAGCTCGTGTGTCCTGGTGAGAATGACGCCATGTCAAACTGTTACCTTGGCGGCATGAAAAAACTTGGACATCTGAGCATAACAAAGTAATGCTCATGTCAAATCTGGTTTTGACCCATCCCTACCACCACAATCTCAATGCTGCCTTGCTTTAAATAGGGCAGTGTGAAGCTTCATTATTCAAACACAGGTAATGTCTGGTGGAAAGTATAAAGACGCCGATGAGGTCCGGAAATTGGAAACTGAGTGCTCACCACAGGCATATCTCCTTTGGCCATGCTCTCCTCAAACTCTGCTTCTCGCTCCTGTGAGAACAAAAAACAGGGTGATTTACAAACCTGAAGGAATTGTCTTTGAGTTTATTTATCTGATTAACTGTCAAATCATTTGTCAACCCTGTCCTCCACCTCACCATTTCACGCTCCTCCTCCAGGATGATGGGCTCCCTGGTCCTCTCCCACAGGCGCAGGGACTTGTCATGGGATGACGACACAATATGGTCACCGTTGGGGCTGATGGTCAGACACCAAACCTCCCGATGGTGTCCCTTTGAGGCAGAGAAGACAGCCGAATGTCACACTGACTGTTTTTGTGAAGACATTCAGGGTCTCCTTACGATTAACCATTATGATTTAGCCAGCATGCGTTCAAATGTATCTAATCTATTATGACAAATCTGCTATACAGCTGACAAGTGAGGTGCGGCCCTTTTTGCATTACGGCGTTTAAGATGTGAAGCAACGCTCCCAGAGTACACGTGGGCTAAGCCACTGGACTCCAAACATCAAGGATAAGGAGAAAACAATCACCTCGAGCGTCTGGATCAGCTCAAACTTGTCAGCGTCCCACTGTTTGATCTTCTTGTCCTTTCCTGCTGTGAAGAACAGGTGAGTCTTGGGGACAAACTGGAGGAACATGACGCTGCAGAGAACAAAAAAAACAGTGAGAGAAGGGAGAGGAAGTTATTCCAGCTGATGGATAAAACATAGTAAAAATAACAAAACAAGCAACGCAGACAATTAGAGAAAAATAAATACAGAGAGAGGAAAAGAAAAAACACCAAGGACAGAAGGTGAGATGATCCATGAGAACACAGATGAGCTGCGAGATGAAAGAGCAGCTGGTGTGAGATCACAGGGCAGGCCGAGTTAACAGGACATGGATCAGAGTCCCTGACCACAACAGATGAAGTCAGAGCTGGAAACTCAACAGCCTGCAAAATGATTTCATCATCATACATTTGATAAAAACTGTTCCAAACACCCCGAGGCTGTTTGGTGTGAGTCTGTGTTGTTGGGTGTTACCTGTCGTCATGAGCAAACATGGAGCGGTGACAGTCGCCGAAGTCCAAACCCCAGATTTTCACGTTTCTATCAGCGGAGCCAGTGGCGATGAGTGTGTTGTCCTGGTTTAAAAGAAACACGAGGTCAGAGTCGGGGAGGCAGGACCTGAGGGTCAATGATCAGTTGTCTTGTGATTTACATGACTCTCTGTTTGTAACGGAGTTTAATTCAAAGATGATCAACCAGGTTTAGAGCCGCAGGTATGAGAGATTCCTTTGACCCTTGCTCAAGATTAAGTTAACACGTTTTTGTTAAACATTGTGAAACTTTTCCCTCAACAAATAAAACGCTTCCTGCTGCTCTCAGTGACTTTTGACTTCAACCCAACAATTCGTCTTCCTGTTCAATTGTTGACATCGGACATTATCCAAGAAAAATCTAGCTGCATTTGTAAATAACTGGAATTGTCTCACATATCTAGGATGAGAACAACGCTATGAAAGATAGACGACACAGCTGTATTGTCAGCTCACATTACACAGATTTCACCATCATATCAAACTGACATTAATATCACTGTTTTCTGAGTAATTCACAGCTGTATATAACAATAATTCCTAATAATGTAACTGCATCAATTAACGTGATCTTCAACCAAATAAATGCCAGTAAATGTATGGATGTATTGACCAATTACAAAACAATTTTTTGTTTTTGCTGAAATTGACACTTGCTTATTATAAGATGATGAGCTTCCTAAACAGTGTTTCCTGTAGCACAATAACATCGTCCAACAGTCCACAACCACACAGAAAAAAGTTATAACTAATGTTACCGTCTATTTCAGACAAGAGAAAATATTCTAAACCTTTTTTTTTTTTATACATTTTAATACCTTCTAAGGCCTTTTTGAGAGAACTGAATTCGGTGCTTTTAAAGACTTTTCAAGACCTGCAGATACACAATTGTTACCACCTTTATTAATGCCTAACAGCAGCTGATAGCTTTCAGTTTCTGCAGGTTAAGAGTACTCACATGTGAGATGTCCAGACAAAGCACAGGCAGCTTGTGTCCATACAGAGACAGGAAGAACTGAAACAGCAAGAGGTAGAAATGTTTAATACAGTATAAACAGAATCTATGACACTATTCATGAAGTAATTATGTACTGAATGGGCACATTATTATAATGAGGACAGGCAGTCCTCATGTTGTGCACTGAAGGTTTATGTTCATGTGTTCACCTTCAGTGTGTCTGTGTAGAAGACTTTGACGGTGCAGTCTAACAAAGAGACGGCCAGCAGTCTGTGATCAGGAGAAAACTTCACACACAGGACGTCTTCCTCCAGCTGCAGAGTGCGCATGTGTTTCACTGTCAGCCTCCTGTATCACACAAACACACATTATTATCTGACACGATATCACATACAGTAGTAGTTAGTTAGACTAAGTGTTCACTCACATAACTGACACACTGGGGTCAGTTATGTGAAGGCTACCCCAACTATTCATGTCAATAAAACATGTACTAAAGACTCTTTTTAGCATGAAAAACAATTTAATAAAGATTTCTCCTCTATGGCAAAATCTGGAAAGATCTCTGTTGTAACCAAGTAAGACCTTGAGATCCACTGAGTCTCTGTCCAAGATCATCCTAAATGAACCACACAGATTTCTGAACATGGAAGGAGGTGGTGACCTACTTCTGGCTGGTCCCCTGGTCTTTGATCAGCTCAAACTCCCAGAACTTCACGGTCTTGTCTGCACCTCCTGTCACGATCCCCCTCTAGAGGAATGACACACACATGCACACAACAAATGAAAAACCACAGGAAATAGCCAGTGCATACAGTTAGAAGATCTGAATAATGCAAAGGTGTAACATGGTAAGGCAAAGACAGACAGAGGGCTGTATGCACTCAGGTATACCTGGTCTGGAGCCAGGCAGAGGGACCACAGGGCTCCGTTATGGGCATCTATGGTCTCCAGGAGGCTTCCTGAGGCCAACTCAAAGATCTGCAGCTTACCACTCTGACAGGAAAACAAGAGTCAGTGAACACATTGAATGAACCCAGAAAAATTTCTCTTAAAAGGTCAAAACGTCTACAGCCATGAATACCTTAGTTCCCAGAATGATCTGTCTGTCTCCAGGCACGAAGAGGGAGCAGAGGGCGTATTCACAGGCCATGGTGCGAATCACCTGCAGAGTCGACCTGTGGACGTGGGGTGGTGTCATCGTGTTAGACAGCCAATCAATGCCAGCGACGTCTCTTTTGATGAATGTGACAAAACCGATAAAAACAGTTTGAAGCAGTTTCACCTGTTCCACACTTTGACCGTGTCTCCGGAGGCGGAGAGGACGGCCAGGTTGTCTGAGCTGAAGGCCAGCGTGCGGACGTCGGTGCGATGCCCGCCGAGGGTGAGGCGAGCCGTCTTATTGGCCGTGGGGGTTTTGTCTGTGGTCTTCAGGCTGTAGGTCTCGATGGTGTTGTTCTGCAGCAACAGCGCCACCTTCAGCTCGCCGCCCGCGCATGACAGACACTCCACCCATCTGAGAGGACAGAGAACATGTGTGTGAGGAGGTTGGGGAGTTAGTATGCAGCTAGTGACTCTACATCACTGTTTGTGAGTCTAGTTTGGAGGAATGATCGTGCTTTTGATTAATTAGTTAATTTAGTTTAATTTAAAATATTACTGACCTGATCTTGGCAGAGGCCTTGATGTTGGTCAGTCTGATGATCTCGTCCTTCAGCATCCTCTCCACAACTGGCTCCTCTGCCTCCTCACCTGTATCATCCTGAGTTCTACAGCAGGGGGCACACAACATGCTCAACAACTAAGAAACTACATGCACAAATATGACTAGTCATTAACAACTTTCACACCAGTATGGCTATAATAATATTAATAATATAGCACAGCAGGGGCAGAAGTAGCTGCTTTGGTTGATTAAGTACTTAAATTAGTAGTATAAGGCATGACAGTAGTAGTAGAAGTAAGAGAGGCAGCAGTATTATTAGCACAACTTAGCAGATAATCAAGTAGTAGTAGAAGATATTTTACAGATATACAGACAGATGGGAAGTAAAAGTATTAAAAGTAATGTGCTGTTATACATTTACATACAGTAATGAACAGTAATAAAGGACATGAGACTAAACAGAAATACAGATCTTTCATGTTCTTACTTGGCTGCCTTCTTTTTAGCTTTCTTCAGCTTCTTTGTCATTTTCTTCTGCACTTCCTCCTCTGACAGCACAGTGAAGAGCTCCAGGACTGAATCATTGCCCTGATGAGTGGGGTGACAGATGTCTGATGTTTGACATAAAGCATTTATTGCCTGTGTATAAAATATCAATCATGCATTTGATGTTAAACACGGGCTGCGTTGAATCCAAAGCCGACTTCAATTAACCGACACGGCTCTATCGGCTGGCCTCATGTCTTGTCTTATCGTTAATACTTAAAGGATGTGGCTGGCGATCATCTATGTTTTTCTTGTTGTCGACAAATCTCATTTGCGGAGCCGAACCGACAACGAACTCATCCGTCTTATGAGTATTGTGTGTTTATGCAAAGTCACTATTAAAAACACATCAATGAGCCGCGCTGCCTCACTAGCTGACATGTTCCTTCATCCCTGAAGAGAGCGGTTATCACGGCTTGTTTAGAAACTGCTCTAAAGAGTGCTGTTCTCTTCAGGGGCGAAGGAACATGTCACCCAGTGCAGCAGTGTGGCTCAATGACATATTTTAACAGTATTTGGACAGAGGAATACGATGAATACACGCACGGCACCAGGATGAGTTTATTGTTGGTTTGGCTCTGTTGTTGTTGACAATAAGAAAAATATAAAAAAAATGGCTAGCCAAACCCTTGAAGAGGCACATTTGAAGACACCGCAATGACTACAGCTGACAGCCAGCTGAACGCCATCAAGCATGTTTATTGTGTCTGTCCTTGCATGAGAGGAAATAACTTGTCAGTTCACAGTTTTACTAATCCAAAAAACATTAAGGAAAGACAAACTAGCCAACAAATCGTGAATCTCATCAAACAGTCTTGTCATGTGGTCGGAATACAAACAAATGGGTCTATAAAGCTTTTCTGTGCGCTGGTGCTGTCAATCTGTGGTCTGATGCTTGTGGATGAAGGAAAAATGAGCAGAAACCGCACCAAATATGTGAGTTTTAGATTTCTCATTGTCGGTGTGATGTTTGTGTTGTTTTCTATGTCAAGCGGAAAATAATTCGGATTTTTCCTGAGTTTCTCGAGGGAATCCTGACTTTCCCTTCGTTGTGTGTTGCTGCTATTTCACACACCCGAAGACGCTTCAACACTCACGTGGCAGGCGATGATTCTGGCCTTCTTGTCTGTTGTCAGCGACACCACTCTGTCTCTGGCCTCTCTGAGGATGGAGCCCGCTTTCGTACAACTCAAGATCCGCTGAAGAAAAGAGAGAGAAGACAAAGTTTAAAGCCGAGGAGAAGCAGAAGAGATTTGACACACCTTCCGTTTACATGAACCATAAGAAATTACTGCACATTCTTTTCTTTTCCTTCACAATGCCCTCAGATATACCAAAAACACATTGCATTGATGACATTTCTCATACCTCTTCAGGACTCTCATCCACCTCTTCGTCATCCTCTTCATCATCATCGTCATCCAGCAGAGTTTTCCCCTTCTTCACCTTGGGCTCACCTTCAGCTTTTTCCTGAGCAGGACCCAAGAAGACAGACAGAGCTCAACAACAGCAGACTACACTGCACAACTCCTGCTGCCTGTTATAGACAGTTATAGTGTCATAATGTGAGCAGTGTCATGTCCTTCTTACAGGCTGATAATTAGGGTTTGAATTAATATTCAGTTCATCTATGAATGATGGGGGGAAACCTCACAGAGATCTGCTTTATCAGAACTTTTGAAATTTGTCTTGCTTGGTTTTTGTCACGTAAACAATTTCCTTTCTATGTGACTTTTGACAAAGTCTCCATAAGTGACAGCGACTTCTCTTTCTTATTCCAAATAAATCAGACACAGAATAAACCAGACCTTTGTTCTCAATATACGTCAAATCCTGCTTTATGTTGAGAACAAAGTGTCCAGCTGAGTTCTTCCTCACCTCCTGCAGGTAGCTGATGTCCCAGGCTCGAAGTTCACTGTCTGCTGAACCTGTTAACAGCCTGTTCTCCTGGTTCAACAGCGCCATGCCCCACACCTAACACACACACACACACACACACAGCTGTAATGTAACTTTCACTTTTTGTTATAACAAACTAAAACCCATGAAGATGTGTAGAAATGTGTGAGTGTCACATAGAAAAACCTGCTGGTCCAGATAAAAAACACACTTCACATTTTTAGTAATTCCTCTTAAATTTCAAGATGTACGGTGATGACACTGTGTCTCAGTCAGAGTGAACTAATCATCAACCAACATTCAGTGAAATGAATCAATCCTTTCTCATCTGCCTAATGTCAACAGCAGATATAACATAATATAATGACATTTTTTTAGACAAAACTCAGGCAACTAAAACTATGTCAGCTCTGTTTTAGAAAGTGTGAGAAGTGACTGGTTGCATTTACAATACATTCAGTAACATGAGGGGTGTTTCATAAAGCCAGATCATCTTGGTTTTTTAGGCTCATTCAAGACAGACCTGCTTTTCTGAGTCACCTTTAAGAAATATCTGAGCCCCGTTCTACAAACAAGGCTTAACTAATCCAGGCTAACATCACCACATAACGCTAGTCAGGTAAACAATCCTGTTCATTTTCATTAAGTGCACTTGGCTCGTTACCCTTCCTCAGACAAAGCATCCTCTTGTTTATGTTAATGAATATAGCGTAAGTAGCCACTCACCTCACTGCGGTGGCCCACCATAGTCTTGAAGCAATGCTGTGTGTCCAGATCCCACCACTTCACAAAGCTGTCCTTGGAGCTGCACAGGAGCAGAGAACACAGAGGGACGAGCTGTGTTAGTAACACTGTAGGTCTTGATTTGATGTTTTTATGTAATTAAAATGTATCTGCTTAGAAACAATGATGTTTGAAACATAACGCCACAAATACCTCACATACAAAGTAATAGCATGCTTAGTGACGACAGATGAGAAATGTCATCATCCTAAATTAGTATAAAATTCAAATGGAAGTCTGAGTAGTAATGTGCTCATTTGCTAAAATTGAATGAGGTCAAACAGACAGATGGTGCAAGTGAAGCTCTCACTTCCATCTCTGAATATGGAGCTCTGCAAAATATGGCAAGAGCTCTTTAATATGGAATATTTTTTGCAACGGCTGCTGAAAGTGATACATAATGCAAGACTTCTAATTGTTTGAATTCAGACACATAACATTTGACATTTGATTGCACGCCATCAATTTAGTTTTCTGGACTTCTGTTAGTGAGCAATGAGCTGCAACATCAACGTCTGGCAGCAGGTTAAATACGGTCCCAGGACATTTGCTTTTTGGCTTAAGAATGAAATTTCCTCTTGTCCTCCCTGCTGATCACGCATGTATGTATGTGTATGTAAAACTATAATAACAAGTTTAACAGTACAGGATTTTTAGAGGCAGAAATCTGTTGTTTGCTTTAAGGATTTAACAGTATGTGTTACCTGGTGACCAGGAGGTTCTTGTCTTTGAGGAACAAGGCCTGTGTGATGATGTCTTTATGGCCTTTCAGCCTGTACAGACCACACTCATTGATGATGTCCCACACAATCACATCTGTGTCCTGAAGGGGGAGGAAAAGGTAATAACATGATAAATACATGCAATGGCAAACAAGCTATATTCAAAACTGCTTGCCCAGAATCCAGGTTGGTAATCTGTGTAACTACATTCTCATCTTGATCTCAAAGGTTGCCGTCTCCTCAACACATCATCCCCATGTGTAGATTTAAACATGTGAACATTTTATCACACAAACCCAAACTATGACCGAGTCCAAACCCTCCTGATTTACCTTGGAACCAGTGACGAGCCGTGCTCCCAGCGTGTCATAGTGTATGACGGTGACAGCGGACTTGTGGCCGTTAAAGGAGACGTTGCTCTCGCCGTTCAGGAGGCTGAAAATCCGCACAGCGCCGTCCTCGTAACCCACGGCGATATGGACACCATCAGGTGAGGCGCAGAGAAAGGTCACCTCGTGTTTCTGTCCCTGCAGGATCAGGACCTAGACAAAGAGACAGAAAAGACTGAACTAAAGATAATCTGAGTTGGGAGGACTTCCGAAAGTTGCTACAAATGTTTTGGCCCAACACCCGGTCCTGTCTTTCATTCCACTTCTGTCCTAATCACATCTTCTTCTCACCTTCTCTGCTTTGCGGATGTCCCAGATGAAGACATGTTCACATGCAGCCACGGCAACGTAGCGCCCCCTCTCCCCCCCACGCAGGGTCACATAAGAGATGTTGGCTTTCTGACCGCCGATGATTCCGAATACTGCGCTGGCGGCGTAGCGCAGGTACTGTTTGGTCAAACCCATGACCAGCTGCCTCAAGGTGACGCTGATCCCTGTTAAACAAGAACATTGCAGAGACTTGTTAGGATGATAGAAGGTCTCTGTCATGTTGAAACACTAAAGAGTCTTCACCAAACTATTGTCACAATGTCAGAGGCAAATTATTGTCTAAAATATTATCATATGCTGTGGCAGAAGTGTTTGACTTAATTGGAACTGAGTGATTTTTCCCAAACCACACATGGACCAAACCTAAACAGACCAAAAGTGCACATAAGTATCCACACATTTTGGTAATTATAGAATATATATTATGGTTTTTGAATAGACTTGATAATTGGTACATTCTGCAAATTGCACATTTGTTAAGAACTGTGCTTTATTGACACAGCTAGTTAAACACAGAAACACAAACTGCTGACTACACAAAACTCAGGATGTTTTCAAATGCAAAATCAAAGCCACTGAACTTTCAATCTATCACCACTTTCCAGGGCTCTGAGATTGAGTCTGTATCTCAACACAAATATCCAGGAATCGTTCTAGATGATCGTCTCTCTTTTAAGCCTCACATTCAGAAATTTGTGAAAAACCTGAAGTTGAAACTGGGTTTTTATTTTAGAAACAAGTCCTGCTTTCCCTTCCAGGCCAAAAGGAGACATGTTGCTGCCACCTTTATGTCTGTGCTGTACTATGGTGATGTTATTACATGCATGTATCTTTGCAATGCCTACACGCACTGGATACTGTCTAGCATGGAGCAACAAGGTTTATTACAAATCTTAAAGCCCTTACTCATCATTGCTCTTTGTATGCTCGGGTTGGATGGTCTGCCTTGTCCACCCGTAGACTTAACCATTGGCATAGTCTTATTTATAAAGGCTATTCTTTGTCTGTTTCCATCTAACCTACAGATTTATATTAATCAGAAAAGTATGAGGAGTTATTGCCTCTCCCAAGACTTATTCCTATGCTGCTTCGTATGCTGCTGCCTCTGCTTGGAATCAGTTGCTAAATCACCTGAATCTTCAGGAGCTGGTTTCACTGGATGCATTTAAAGTCATTCTAAATGACTTCTAAATGATAGAGGCAGACACATCTGGCTGCAGATGTTTTGACTGACTCTTATTGCCCCATGTTTTTTATGTCTGCAACTCTGTTTATTGTGTTTCTGCCTGCTTTGGCCAGGTCGCTCTTTAAAAGAGATTTTTTAATCTCTTAAGGCTTTTCCTGGTTAAATAAAGGTTAAAGAAATGAAAATGAATAAATAAAAAGAGTATAACACACTTAAAAGTGAGTTAATAGTCACCGACCTTAGTGTGCTGCCTCATGATATCTTAATGCTTTACTATGTGTCTTTGGTAACGTGACTTTATAGTTATATCTCCTGTGGTCTGACTGTAATATTCGTGAGGTATATTAAATTATTATAGTCCATCTTGTGGCTAATATGCTAACATGCTATTAAATAAAATATAATCCAACTACAAACTTCTTTTCTGTATATTTTAGCTAGTTACAGCAAGCTAGTCAACGTTTGTCGGAAGAGTGTTTGTTTTGTTACACTATAATGCCCGAGTGGGCGGGGTTCGTGTCGTCTGATCGAGGAATCAACTCAGTTCGCGACTAACCCCGCCCGCCCAGCTACAACTTTAACACAAAACGAGTACATCTGTGGTTCCTGAACCCACGTGGTGACGTTTCTGAGTAAATGTGGCTCATAAAATCAGATGTATTATATAGATATGCGTCTGTATATGTTTTATAAGAAGTTGGCTTTCCTATCTTTGTTGCAGCTCGTTTTATGTTCAGTTAGTTTATGCTCTTACCTCTGAAAGGCGGCTCTTAGCTAGTTGTGTCGTCCTATGTTGTGTTGAGCTCGAAGTGTTTCAGGCATAACACATCGATCACACATCTATACAAACAGTAAAAGAAAGGATGGCTTCTTGTTGTCACCATGAACTGCTATTGTGTATGTACGAGTAAAACATACAATTATCATTACAACTATATTCAACTGCATTTTTTGGACAATAGTACATGAAACTGACAGCTTTGTCATTTTTTTAGGGGCTCGATCGCTCTCAATCTATTGCTTTTGTCTGCGAGCCAGAAGAAGCAGAAAACACTCTGAGACTTTTTTATAAACTCTATCGATTCTTGGAAAATAAATTCCTCATATTTCGCTAGAGATAACATATTTCATATATTTTATTCATTTTACTGCTGGTAAGAGGTGTCAGATCACCGTAAGTGATTTTGCGGTTCAGAAAAATGCCGTGACTTCTCACACGTCCCTAAACAACCATAGCGGAAGTGTTTTTCGCTTATTATTACTATTAGTCAGCTGATTAGGAAAAGAAGACAAGCGTCAAGTGCAGTAGAAACAGCAAGGACAGCACCGGAAACTTGCTACAAATTAAAGCGTGTGTGAGTTTGGTATGAGGGCAGGACTTTACAAACATCACAGTGGAGGAAGAGCAGCTGCAAAAAAGCACCAACACATTTAATGTACAAGGATTACCGACTGGTGTCCCGAATAAACTATTGTAAGAAACAACCTTCATAGCAAAATGTCAACTGATTTCTTCTCAAAACATTATTAGTTATGTAATTAATGTCACCTGAAAAAAATATTATCATTATTTTAGGAAAGTTACAGTTAATTTGCATATTGTGTAAAATGAAAATATATACTTTAATACAAATTGCAGCTTTTATCCCAAGTACAGTCTTTCCACAAAGGTATCCATCCTTTCAGTCATTGTGAGTCATTCACCTGTTTTTTTTTTGTTTGTTTGTTTTTTTTGGTTTTTTGTTGTATTATTAAACAAAAGATCACTCATTTTCTATTTCATCAAGATCACATACTGATTACATTTGATTTCTTTCTTTCTAAGCAGAGTAACTAAGTAACTACTGTATGTTTCAATAACAAAAAGCAGAATACTATCTCTATAATCGAAACATAAACATAATCTCTGATAGGTTCAATATATGATCAAAATATAGAAATATTATGCAATTTGTTACAGTTAGGCCAGGTAGCTTGATAGACAGGATGTGTAAAACAGATGCATGACTACTGTATTTGTGTAAGAAAAATAAACAATCAGAACCATGAATAGAAGTGTTCAGAAGAAACAATGTGCTTATGTCTAAAAAAGCATCATGTTATTACATTTTATTTTTGATCTATGAGCACATATGAGCCTCTCTGTTAAATAAATAAATAAATAAAAAGGGGAATTTTAATTTGAAATTCATAGCCGGATGTTGCTCTGATTACTGCAGCTAGCTTGACGTTGCACCAATAAGCAGCTAGCATGCTGGCTAAATGTGTAAACCTGGTTCAATTTGCACTTTTAAACTTCATTTTTGAGCGGTTTTGTGGTTACTTTACTTGCTAACATGAAAGCTCCGATGAAGGATAATAACTCTTGAGTCTATAAATGGTCGTGTGAAGACTTATTTCCTTGTTTTGCCGTGGACATCACCTCTGCCTGCGGGAAATACAACTGGCTAACAGTTAGGTGGGTAAAGTGCTGATTTTATGGCTCAGAGGCTCACTGACTGTCCAAAATAACAGTTCTACCGATTCTACCGATTTATAAAGAGAGCTTTCCTCTTTGGGACCCTGCTGAGTAGGTTTAGGAAGACAGGAGAGTCAATTTATCAAGGGAAATACAGTTTTGACAGTAGCACGACTGTTTTTTTTAGGACCAAATATGCTTCTGCCTCCTACTTTCTCCAAATCATCCCGTGTTTCACTTAACGCCAACTGAATAATATACAGTGTTTCTAGTAATGTAGCAGTGACATAGTGGTGAAATCATCTTGTCATCTATAAGTAAAGCAAAACTCAGATTTTTAAGAAAGCATCGTGCTGTCCTCAGTTGAAAGATAGATTGAACTAACGATTATCTTCATTGTTTATTAATCTGTCTATATTATATTATTCTCTTTAAAAGACCATTTCAGTCTTCAAAAGCTCAAGGTGATGTCTTCAGATTGTTTATTTTGTCCGACCAACAGTCCAAAATCCAAATATACTCAATTTACTCTGATAAAGCGAATCTTCACATTTGAGAGGCTATGGTTGGCAAAGGTTTTGTTTGATAATTGACAACTAATCAGTTATCAGAAGTGTTGCTTATTAATGTTCTGTCGATGGACTAATCGATTAACTAGTTGACTCCTTGTTTCAGCACTAATTTTGTCTAACCAACAGTCCAAACTAGGGCTTTGCAATATATTGATATTATATCAATATCGTGATATGAGACTAGATATCGTCTTAGATTTTGGATATCATAACATCGTGATATAAGTGTTGTCTTTTCCTGGTTTTAAAGGCTGCATTACAGAAAAGTGATGTCATCGCTGTTCTAGCTGCTCTATTATTTCTCTTTACCTACTTAGTCATTTTATCCACATTGCTGATGATTATTTATCAAAAATTTCATTGTGTAAATATTTTGTGAAAGCACCAATATTCATTTCTACAATATTATGGCAATATCGATATCAAAGTATTTGCTCACAAATATATTGATATTTGATTTTATCCATATGGCCCAGCCCTAGTCCAACCCAAAGATGTTACATGCCCAGTGATATATAACAGAGAAAAGCAGGAAATCTTCATATATGAGAAGCTGGAAACAACAAGCGTTTGAGACTTCTGCTTAATAAGTGACTCAACCTATGAATCTAAATTGCTGTTAAGTAAGATTCTATCGATTGACAGCTTGATTGATCAACTAATCATGTCAGCGTTACTAAAAGAACCAATCATGTCATTAGTTTGACACATCCTGCTGAGTTACACAGAACTTCTCTCTGTTTTCTGTTCTGCTCATGAAAAAGTTGTTAACCTCAGTTTAGTTTCAGCCTCCGCTGCATCCTTGAGCAGAGAGACCGCTGTCACGCTTGTGTTTAATAAAGCATGAAACTCATCTTCTCCAGTCTGCTCATAATGTAATCACATGCAGGGTTTCGTTAAGTTTGCTACTGATTTATGTGGCTGCAGTAAGACTGATGGTAGTCTGATGAATGGTATGGTAAGATGGACGATACTGATATTTTATATTTTCAGGTTTGTTAGATGACTTTGATACTCCTTTTTGCGCTTGAATAGAACAGAACCACTGTTAATGTTATGAGGAGGTGACGCTTGTGCTTTTCCTACTAGTCTGATGTCTCCTGTGTAAAAGGCCTACAGAGTTTGATTGGTCATATTATCTCAGCATTCTAAAACATAAGTGGCAGATATCAGGTTTTGGTGAGAGTCCAGCAGAATCAAAGAGGGAGGACTTATTTCCAGAGAGTTGCCATTATGCACCAAGCTATAAATATATAATCTTTCTCTCTCTCCTCTGCTTTGCAGCACAGCTGTTTGGAGATCCGGCGTGAGCCTTTAGTGCCAAAAGGGGATGGATCCTCTGGGTGCTCGCTCCCAGTTTGTGGACATCCAGACTCTCCCTACATGGCAGCAGCAGCTCGGTGAGGATTGCGAGGAGACTCTGCAGGACCAGAGCGACAGCCTGCTCAGCCAGCAGGCCTTCCCCTCACCCTTCCCCTTTAGACCGGACATCAACCGCAAAATCATCCTCTTGTGAGTCACTCATATATGTTTCCTCTGTTGCGGTTGGGTAAAAACTCCTTTCTTCAAACAGATCACAATGTCAGCTTTGGATTGTCTCCTCCTACTGAGCATCATGTAATCATTCAAATAGAAAGAATCTTAATAAGCCAAACTATTGTGTAATCAATTGTATGTTGAAGTTCTTCCTTCAACACAGCTATGAAAAAAACAAATAGAAAGGGGACCCACTCATAAAAACATTGATCCATAGTGCTACAAGTGGTTCAAAACTATAGATAACTATTGCTATTATATGACTATTGCAGTTCCTCTTAGTCTCATTTTTTGGCTGGACCAGCCCTATAACCACAGTTGTCCATGAGTGAGTGATGAAGTTACAACATTGGTCAGCCAGCAGACTGTTTGAGTTTCCTCATTGGCCGTTGCTCTTTCGAAATGAATCAGCACAAGATGATGGAAGTGGAGGACAGCAGCAGCGTGACGCAGAGTGACTGTATTTCCTGCTCTGAGCTCTGATGCTCTCAGCTCCGATATCAAATACAGTGAAGTCGACTAAACTCCTGTTTAAACAAATGCGCACCAGCATCCAGTGTCATCGACTCTCCGGCTGACAGCGCTGAGACACTCTGCAGTGAGTTTGGATTTTATAACTGAACTGACACAAGACATGACACAAGCTTTTTATTTCTCTGACAGCATTAACACATGAGTCTTGCAGGTAAAACATGCGACTCCTGTAGCTGAGATATCAGTTCAGTGTGGGGCAGCTGCTCTGCAGGTGCGCTTGATTTGACTGTAACTACAGTAACTGGGCGGAGATAAGCCTCCTGAATTTGCACCCAAAATGCTGTCAAAACATTCATTCATAATCTCCACTACATTTATAACCTTTTTTTTTTTTTTTTTTTTTTGACTCAAAGGTAGCTTTACCATATCATGTGACGCTACTTCAGTACACTGAACCAGCAAATATTACTGGGACCACTACAGAAAATTGCAGAGGAACATTTAATATACAGGAATTCACATCATAGACACTATCACTGACTATCCCTGTAATAAACTGGCCACAATTTTAACACATTGACCATACACGGTCCAGCCATATACTAGGTTTTGACCAATTAAAATAGTTCCGTTGCATTTGTGCCTGCATGATTATGTTTGACCTCCCCAGCATACTTTGGGATTATCGGGTACTTTTAAAATAGTGTCAGCTGACCTCAGTCCTGCTTTTCACTCACTCATATCATCAGAATTAAACAATGCAGATCATACAGTCCTCTTTTCACACATTTCAATCACTTCATTTGGGTGTAAAGTAGCCAATCACTGAGAACAGTGAGCATTGTTTTGGCAGAAGTTAATTAAAAAAAAAACTTTCTCCTCTTCACATCTCCTGAGCTTTATTTGAAAAACACAAATTGGATTCTCAAATTAACTGTTTCAGTGGATTTTCTTTCCTGAACTATGCACGCCTTTGATGAAGCCATAAATCCTCTTTTTATATGGAGTGAAGAATTTGATTTTCCACTTACTGAAGAGCGCAGCATGCCTGTGGATATACTCAGTCATCCAGGTTTCTGGGTAGTTAAGCAGCTGTAAGTCAAAGGCATCTGGACTTTAAGAATGCAGTATTTATTCAGATTTCAGTCTCAAAGTCAACATTTTACAGAATTAGCATCACACTGGTGTCGTGCTCATTAAAATATACCCATACTTTCATTTCATACCATCAGAAAAATATTTGCAGCTCGTTTGAACTTTAGACTTTCTGTCTTCCTGTCTTCTTTCATAGCGGTGCAGTTTTAAATCATCGCTTTTGAAGTAAGCATTTGTTGTTGATACTAAATCCAGCTCATTAGAGATGATGGAGAGAGTGTATAAAATGATCCAGACTGGTGATTCTTTTTGCAGTGAGACTGAATTTGTTCACTTTCAATCAAATATGTTTGATCTGACCGCTACACCGCATGTTTTTTTGTTCTTGTCCATTACACTGCTAAAGCAATGTTCACACTGCAGCATCAACAAAATAATAACAACACACTGTGTGTTGTTATTATTTTGTCCTCAGGGGACTCAGATCAGATGTTTTTTTTAATCAGTGGGAACTGCAGGAAGATGCATGAAGCAAGTTTGTAAGTTTTTTTGTAGTCAGTTTTTTCCCTGATTAGAAATGTACTTATTACTTCACTCACCTGATAAATTGAGTTATAATTTTTAAGGTTACAACTAACGATTATTTTCATTATCGAATAATCTGTCTGTTATTTTCTTTATTAATCAGTCAGTTGTTTGGTCCATAAAACAGTGAAAAATGGTGATAAATATTTCCCACAGCTCAAGGGGACATCCTCACATGTCTTGATTTGTCCACAAGATATTCAGTTTACTGTCATAGAAGACCAAAGAAACCAGAAAATATTCACATTTGAGAAGCTGGAAGCATAAAATTTGGAAACTTTCTTCTCAAAAAATGACTTAAAACAATTGATTGATTATCTTAATAGTTGGTGATTAATTCAATAGTTGGAAACTAATCAATTATTTGACTATTTGTTGCAGTTCTAATCATTTTGGACAAAGACACACAGCAATGGACACAAAGTAAAGTGTCAGCTCAAACTAAAAGTGCTGAAAACCAGCAGGACAGTGTAGATACAGAAGTGGTTGCTGCAGTGTTTATTGTCACGTTACACACACACGGGCTTTTGGTGTCGCTGTCAGTTCACAGTAGTATCAGATGTGAGTTATTTCCTACAAAACTTTGGAGCAGTAATACAAACTCATCAGCTTCGAGCAGCCGTTGGTGTGTGTAGCGTGAACGCTGCCTGTGTGTCTCCATGTGCTCACTGAGACCAGACCAGAGTCCAGATCACCTCATAAATCCTCTTTGTGGAGGAACACATGACCATCCGGAGTCTGACTTGGCAGAAGCTTCTCTGTAAGAGCCTTGTTGTTATAGTGGCTCTCCCCTGCTCAGTCATCAGGATCGCTCACATTCCTGCCACACTAACATGACCACAGCTCCGAGAAGAATTGACCCTCGAGCAGTTTGTACCTTTTTATCCTGTGACTGTTTAAAATGAAGCCATGTCTACAGTTTGCATGTGCTCATGAGTTGTTCATAGTTCCACTAAAGTGTCATTTTCCTTGTGATCATGTTTTCATTAAAAGACAGAAATCTATCTGGTAGTGGTAGTAGTATTTTTCACAAGAAAAAGAAGACATACATTCAGAAAAAGTTAATAATTTTGTGTAACAGAATCATGTTTTTGTCTTTTTCTCATCCTGTTAGTCATTATGTAGCCCCTCCAAATCATTTTGCAACACCTTAGAGGTTTTCTAACCCCCAGCTTGGAAACTATTTACCTAGAGGATGATGAAAGGTGTGGCGTGAGATACTAAAACTTTAAATATGAATGATGCTGCCAGTCAGCATCATCATCACAGGATGTGACATTATATATGTATGAAAATATGAGAGGCTTTTATTACTAGGTGCTGTCTTCAAGTGAAGCCTCCTAATACTGAACCAAGAAAAGTTTGTCTATCCCTCATGCCTAGTTGTTCTCTTTATTGCGCTCTCTTTCTTTCTCTTCATGCAATCACATGAATACATTTTATTCAAATGTCAGAAACACTTAACAAAACTGTCACCTCCAGTCTGTACTGACGCCTGATATGGACACGATCCTGAACTGTCTTGTTGTTTGTTTGGTTGGTTTTTATTTTTTAAGGCATTTAATCTGGCTTATTTTTACTTTCACACCCTCTGAAGGTAGCTTATCTAACAGTTGAGTAATTAGTTGGATTTCTTCAAATAAACATAATCCATACACGTCTTATTTTCACTGGAAAAGGGCAGACAGTTTTCCAATAGCAAACCTCTGCAGAAATGGATGATAATGGTCAGAAACCATGTGCAAAGACTTTTGTTCACATGATAAAAGACATCAGAGAACATGGGCGGGCAAACTGAAATATTATGGTTGATGTATCCCAGCATATATAAAGCTTCTATGTCAGGACAGTTTACATAGAGTAGTTATTGCCATTTTACTTCACAAAGAGTGTTATTCACCAAATAGATGAAGATCAGACTCAGTAAAACAGGATCTGAGAGGACGTGGCTGCCAACGTTATTTTCTTGCAACTCATCTTTTATTAACCTAAGAGGCATGATGTAAAAATAAAAAAAAAAATCTCTTCCCTCTCAGTCCTGGAGGCTGAACTTGTCTTGTGACCAAATGCTTTCAACACATGCTTGACTAGTTCCTCATTGTTCTTTCAAAACAAACCCTAAAGGGCCTCAGAGTGGAGAACTTACTTTACTGAAGCAGTTAAATCTTCAAGGTTGTTTGGATAAATGTGTGCAGACTTTTGGGTACGTGCGTGGTCACTAAATACAAATAACCAGTAAATAATCACATGTTTGGAGGTTTGATAAAACTTGAATGAACCCCTGTGATGAAATTTGGAGATTTTACCACAGTAAATTCTCAAGTAGAAATAAAATATCTATGTGGTTTATAGCAAATAGGGATGCATGCTTGATAAATATTAAATAAAGCATTATGGGAGTGCACACAAGTAGCAATATAACATGAAGACCTCCAGAATAAAATGGTATGACAAAAATAATAGCGATCATTTAATTTTTTTAGCCAGCCAATATGTCACTCATCTATAAATCCATATGAAATTGAATAATACTACTGTAGTGAGTATTTGTTTTTCTTTCCCCAACAGCACCGGTGACATCGCCTTGCTGAACTGCACCGCCATCACCAACACTAGCAATGAGTCGCTAAACGACAAGAACCCGGTATCTGACAGCATCCATCAGCTTGCAGGACCCGAGCTGAGAGACGAACTGCTCAAACTCAAAGGTAGAGTTGAAAGGAAAAACAGTTTGGTTGAAAAGAAAAGTTCAGTTTGAACTTGTCAGCTCAGAGATGCTGAGGGGCTTAAACCTGGAGGCCCAGGACAAATGTCAGCGTATTCACCGGTGGCTTTACATAGACATAACCAGGCGCATGATACTCAGCTGCTCAGCTGGAATTTAATAAAAAAGGTTGTAAAATGCCGTTTTGATATACAGTATATCCTCTTTTGAGAAAGGCTCCACAGCTGCTCTACCACAGAAATACAAGTGGAGCTCTGTGGAAAAACTGAATTAAAAAGTCTCTAAAACTAGATCAGTAAATCAAATTGGCTTCAGAAGAGTGTACATTATACTAATTTTAGAGAACCGACCCTTTCAAAATCTGGCATCATTACTTCAGAATTCTAATTTCTGTTGGAAAAAACATCTTTTTCTTGCCTACATAAGACCATAACTTCTGGGTCAACAGCAGATATGGTCACAACTATTTTTCTTTTTCTTTATCATCTTTGTACTAAATAATAAATAAGTTTTGTTTGCATGTTTCTATGCAGGATGTCGGACAGGGGAGGCGAAGCTGACCAAAGGCTTCAACCTGGCAGCGAGGTTCATCGTCCACACGGTGGGACCAAAGTACAAAGCAAAGTACAGGACGGCAGCGGAGAGCTCGCTGTTCAGCTGCTACAGAAACATCTTGCAGCTGGCCATGTAAGAACCAGCCATCAGTCACTCAGTCAGTCAATCTTAAACAAAGACTTGTATAAACATACAGCACTTCTCACTATTCCTAATTGTGTATTCATCTGGCAAAGCTACATGCTCTGTTAGTAATGTAAAATCAGTGAATTTTCTGTAGAGTTAAGCTGTCGTGGCAACATTTTTCAGCTTTTACTTCTTCGCCCTGAATTTGTTTGATAAACACTATTTCTGTCTGACGGGTGCAAATAAACAATGAATTAATGAAAGCCACTCAGAGCTTTCAAGTTATTCTCAAAAATGCGTTTGAAAGACTGCTGTAATAAACATCTCAAAAACACTGTTTGGAAAAAAGCTGCATCTGTCTTTGCGGTTGATGGTAATATCTGAAACATCACGAAATATATTACCTCATTACAGCTGTAACAGTGTAAAAGGCAGTAATTCAGAAGTGAAAAATACAGGGTTTGTTCATTTAAACCTTTAGAGACATAGTCTCAGACCACCTCATAGAAGCTATTAAGGCCTCTCATACCAACTAAGATGTTTTTGTTCACATCTCGTATTTGATGTGGTAAAGGTTTCCTTCTGATTATACCACTCTTTAATTCTGTAGCTCTGAACCTGGTCTACAATTTCGCTACAGGAATTTTTAAAAGTCATAGAATCAAAAATATAACACCATTCCTAAACAGTTCAGAAGTTTTACATATCTGTTACATTCAGGCCCTTGCCAAATGAGTTCACACAATGCTGATTAAGCTTATCACTGACAGGTAAATCTCTCTCTATTTCAGAGTATGAAAATTTTATTTTCATATCAAATAATTTTATATATTATTATCTTTGCAGTTGTCTTGTTTTGAATGAGAGACAGAGCGTTTACGTGTGTGAGTAACCTTTCTAACCAGTCACTGGTGTGTGCTGTAAATGTGGTGGGCAGTATGTGATGATGTTTGTCTTTTTGCCACAGAGAGCAGTCGATGTCGTCTGTCGGCTTCTGTGTCGTGAGCACGACCAAAAGAGGTTACCCACTGGAGGACGCCACACACATCGCTTTCAGTAAGACACACACAGACATACACAGCTTTTTATTAGTTAGGTACAAACAAGCAGCAACCTCTGGGGCTGAGAAATGAAGCCAATGTGGAAGTGCCAAAAACTGCAGTTCCTCAAATGGCCACTTGAGGCTGGCTCCAAAAGCGAGTCATTCCCCATAGACCCTCATGTTAAAATGCCCAACTTTACAGCAGAAATAAACATGTTTGCAGCCTGTTTTGGTCTTTATAGCTAATTTCCCCCTTCATGACAACTGTACAGGGGGTGAATTTTTTTATAACTCACCTGTTTAAATTTTATTAAACTCTAAAGTTATGCATAATTAAGAACATGGCTGCTCTGAGTGACAGGTCACCAGCCATTAGGTAGCTTGTTTCAGCAACTAGGCTTCATTGGGCCGCCTCAGCTCCACCTCTTTGCCCATTTTGGATCAGCCGGGAGTGACGCAGAGTCAAGCACTGCCAAGATGGCAACAGCCGGAACTGCCCACTTTGAGCTTCAAAATCACTCTTCAGAAACAAATGGGTGATGTCACAGTGGCTGCATCCATATTTTTTACAGTCTGTGTTCACAAACATACATAACTTGTAAAAAAAAAAAAAAAAAAAAAAAAGCACATTGATAGAGCTTTATCAACTCATATATCACACTTTCTTTTTTGGTACACACACAATCACATGCAGTCCCACATACTCACATATAATTGTTTTGAAATCTAAGTAATAACACAGCACTTCACTGGAGTTCCTCGATTACACACACACACACACGTGCACACACAACTCATGGCTAAATATACTCCAAATTAGGTCAACGAATTATACAGGCAGACAGCTGCACATTTAATTATAACACACACTACAATCCTTTATCTCTGGCTGGCATTCAACGTAAATGACCTGCTCACGTAAGCACATGACGGCCTGATAAGATCATAATCTGATGATGGAAACAATTAAAACATCTATGTTTCAAATGCATCACAGATCCAATAAGCTAAGCCATCTCTGGCAGTGATGCATCAGGCCACATTAACGATATGTCCAGGAAAGACACAATAGGCAGCTGTTGCTGTGACACTTAGCATCTGACTACAGGGACAGCTAAACTGCAACTGGAAGGGATTTAAAACAAAGCTGCGCGCTAAGTTGGACCTGATTGACCTGTCGAAGCAAGGACAGGTTCAGCTCAACTGAAATGTAAATGACTAAGTGTAAATGATTCCCAATGGGTTGGTCAGACAAAACAAGTAATTTGAGGGCATCATCTTATACTATTAGAACTAGCGATGGGCATTTCTCACAATAATAAATAAAAAAAAAAGATAATGACAATAACCATAAGTTGCAGCACTAAGTCTGACCACCAAGGCATCAGTCCCTTAATTCTTAAATCTATTACATGTGTTAATCTTGTTCTAAGGTAACAAGAGTGTGTGTTTTGTTTGTGTGTTAATAGGAACAGTGCGCAGGTTCCTGGAGAATCATGGGAACAGCATCGAGGCGGTGGTGTTTGCAGTGTCAGACACAGAGGAGGTTTGTATGACTTCAGCCCATGTCTGTGATGATTTCCCTTAAACAACACTGAAAACTAGTTTTGCTTTAAAGTTTGAGTAACTGTGAAGGTGTGTTCAGAAAAAAAGCTTACTAGATAGGATTTATAACTTTTGTGTCCAGGTTAATGTCTTTCAAAAACAATAAAACAATGAAAACACATCAAACAGTGGTAATAGTCTATAACCAGTCTGTTTATCAAGAGTACAAGTGCCCAGATTTTACAATTGATTTATATTAATGTGTCAGTATGTGACATGATTTCTGGGGAGCAAAGCTACTTAACCTGTTAACAAAAATCCTGAAAGTCTGAGACCACAAGTCAAGATACTTCTATTTTTCATTTGTTTCAAATATAATACTATCTTTTTCATTACAAATGATAATATCATCTTAACAATGTGAGTGAAAAGTTGAATCTTTGAAAAAAATTTACATCTTAGTATTTGGTATGTCCCCGTTTTGCTTTAATGACAACATGCACTCGAGCAGGCATGGACTCCACAAGTTTGTGCAAAACCTGATGACCCATGTTATCCCAGCATGATTTGATAGTGTTCCAAAGAGCGTCTTTTGATGTCACAGAGTGCTTGTCTTTCTCAGTCTTCAAGTGCCCCCATAAATGTTCAGTGGGGTTGAGGTCAGGTGACTGTGGAGGAAGGTGCATGACAGTCAGGACTCCATGGTCTTCTTTGGTCTTCAAGTTGTTCTTGCAAAGCTTTGAGGTGTGTTTGGGGTCATTATCCTGCTGCAGTATGAATCCTTCTCCACAAAGATGCAAACCAGAGAGTGTACCATGTCTCTGAAGAACGGAGTGGTACTTCTCCTTGGTCAGGGTGTAGTCAGTTCAGTGCAGGTGTTCATCTCCAGAGTAGGCAAAACACCCCCAGACTTGAATATTCCTACCACCATGTTTCATGCTTCAGTTTCATGTTTTCATGAAACTGCTACTTGTCCTCTGAGACCATTACAAGACAGCCTTCTTTTGACAGTACTTTTGCTGATTAGAGTCTTGCGTTCTTTATTTAGCAAATTCTCTATCTGTGATAAAGTTGCTTTTCTATCTCTCAGGGAACTAAGCTCGATGTATTGATCTTCTGATGGTGTCGTCACTCGTGGTCTGCCTGATTGTGCTTTGGTTACAACTGATCCAGTTTCTGCAAAGCATTTTAGAATTCCACGCAATGTCCCCTTAGAAACTTAGTCTAGCCATGATTTGAAGCTGAGAAAGCCCCCCTTTGCGTAGAGTAACAATTTGACTTCTGACACTTTCACTTAGTTCTGATGCCACATTTCCCACTATCACAATGCTACTTAGTAATCAATGATCTGCTGGAAACTTGAGGCACAGCCATATTTATAACAGGTGAACACTGGCTGCAAGTTGAGTTACTTGAACAAAGGAGTTAAGTTGGTCAAATTTGCTTAAGTTTGATTGCTGACCTAGAAATAGTGCAGAATCTTCAATATTTCTTCTTTATTTTACATGTTATAACTTTTTGTGTTTTAAAACGTTTCTGAATCCTCAAACTTTCTGATTATTTCCAGGGTAAAGTGAATGTCCTGTTTAGCATGTACTAAGAGTTCAAAGTCCACAGATGTAAACATGAATACTGTGTCGTGTGTGTGTGTGTGTGTGTGTGTGTGTGTGTGTGTGTGTGTGTGTGTTCGTGTTCCCCCAGCCGGTGTACAAGAAGTTACTGCCTCTGTACTACCCTCGCTCTGAGGAAGAGGAGAGGGCCTGTCTGCCCCTCATCCCAGCTGACATTGGCAACTCTGAGGGTGAACCCGTCGTCCCTGAGAGACAGATCCGCATCGCAGAGAAACCAGGCACCCTGGAAGGTACACAAGTTCAACACAAATCTGTTTATGCATAATGTGATAAAATGAAAGAGCATTCAATGCGTTTCACTTTGATGTGGGCAGTCTATTTATAAGAGTAGGCATCATATTTTTTCAAGTGGTTGACATTTAATTTTGGAATCAGGCTCTCTTCTTGTGTTAATAGTACATAGTCCAAGATCAATTGAGGTGCCTTTCTAGATGTAAAAGCAGAGTGAGCAAAATAAACGCATACAGGCACAATTTAATATTTTTTGTTTCTCTTCATCTCTGTCCTCACTCATTTCACACAGACGAAAGGGAACTATTTTTTCCATTAGTTTAATTTTGGCCTGAAACTAAAAGGCATTTCAAAGTTAACTGTCAATTGCACAGTAAAGGCTGAACTATGTGCCTATTTAAATGGGTTAATAAGGTGAAGCTTTTCCTGTTTTTGTAAAAAAAAAAAAATTAGAAATTAAACAACAGCACACAATTTTGCTCTGTCACATTGGACAAAATGGGCTGTTCCTTCTGGTAAAGAGGGACACCAGTCAGTAAGCCTGTCAATCAACCAGTTAATCAGTCAAGAAACCATACACTTGGTCAGCCAAACAGCCATTTAAGCAACAAGGCAGTCATCAGTCTCCAGTGACACAGTCAATCAATTAGTCAACCACTCAGCAAGTCAACATGTCAGCCAAAGCAACAAATATAGAAAAATGAAGGCCAACACAAGGATGAAATTTTGATGAGGACAGTGTGTTGGAGCTTAGTCATTCAGAGAGCCAGTCAGAGGACATGGAAGAATAGTGTAGCAGAATATTTCTAAACTGTGTCATTGGAACATCTGGCTGCGTGGATCCTTAACCCACACTAATACCTTCACACACACACTCACTCGATCAGCGAGCCCTGCCTTCCTGGAGGACTTCATGTGTTCCACACAGTATCATCTGCATATTACAGAGTTTCAGCCTGACTAATACAGAGCAGGTGTTTTTGTTTTTTGGTTGGGGGTTTTTTGTTGTTCTGAACTCACAGGTTGTGTTAGGATACAATGTTTTTTCTCATGTTGTTGACATGAAATTTGTGTGAGTATATCTATTCAACAACAAGGACAGTGTTACAAAGCATTTTATGGATTTTATTTAAAAGTAATATATGGTAACAAATAAAGACAGAATTGAGCTCCAGTATGGTTTGCAAACCTATGGTTTATAGAATCCTCTGATTTCAGATATCCAGCTGTCAGCATCATCTTAGCTAATGTGACAGTTGTTGATGTTATTTTGGAGGAGGTAGTGTATAAAATGTGCAACGAAAGCTGCTTATATCCTGCCTTAAAAAGCTGAAGTCCTGATAATTTCACTTGTCTGGTTTCATTTAAGAGTTTTAGTTTTCCATGATGCTCCAAATGCTAATTTTGAGGTTTGTCCTTCCTGACAAGATGAAAAATGCTCTTCTTGAATCCTTTTTAAGTTCAAAATGGTCATTATTGCACATTATGAATTTTGGCCTGGCCAAGGACAGAGGAAACAATCCAACCATGAACAGACTATTGTTCTATAGGGAGACAGCTGAAATTCAAATTAATATTGGAAGCATCTTTTTAAATTCTGGATATGCTAATGGCAAATGCAAATGATTATTAAAAATCACTGAACCAGAAATTTAAGTCACTGTAATTTAAGTGGGGAAAAAATATGAATCATGCAATACATGTATTGTAAGACAATCAAAACTGATCTGAAAAGAGGAAAAAACTGGGACATTTTGACAACTGGCGACTTCAGTTCAAACTCCCTTTCAGGCCTAAAACCCTCATGTACTGTAAACTGTATTTTATGTGACCTCTAGTCAACCAACCTATGTTTTTGCTTGCACTTGTCTAAATGTTAGTTTTTGGTGAAAAGGATTGTGAAAGTTACACCAGCCCATGTTTTAGCATGTGTTTGTGGTTTCTATGTTGAGCATGTTGGCTCCATTGACCTCCAGTCTGATGTCTGTTGGCGTGACACTTCAAGGAAACAAGATGTGGCTTTGGGGTGTTGATCCAAAGCAAGCAGGCTGTCTGCAAGTGAAACCCAATAACAACAAGCTGATGTGTACACACTGACAGACACACATGCCTATTTGGATGTAGATAAAATGCATGGGCATGCATACTACAACATGTGGTTGTAGGGAAACAAGCAGAGAAACAGACTTGAACCTGAGTCTGAAGTCTGTCCTCTGAGTTTAGGACCTCAGTGCCAGCTTTTTCACAAACATACATACAAATAATGACATGCTTGCAGATAAGTTACCATTATGAAACCATTAAAGTAAATTATAAGTAGATAACCAGTTATCATCTGTATGTTTGTGTAGATGATTCTGAAGAGGAGAGTTTGGAGTCGGATCTGGGTCAGGTGGGGAATCATGCTTTCGCCCGGATGGAGGGCGACGTGGACAAACAACGCAAACTGATTCTGCAGGGCCAAATGTCAGAGGCGGCCATGCAGAAGCAGCACCAGAGGAAGCAAGTGTCCAACTCTCAAACTCTCAAACTGAGTCTTATTTGATGAATACTAGCATTACCAACATTAGCATTGGCTTTTCTCTAGCAACACTAGCTTTAGCATTTTTGCCTTTATTTAAAAGCTGACAGTAGAGACAGACAGGATGCCTGGAGAGAGGGTGAGGGGAATGCCAATCATAATTATTACTTCTAATGATTATTACTAGCTGTTTGACAAAAAAATGATTTTACTGTACAGATTGACTGCATGATAAACCTGCATTTCTTCTTGTCATAGCAGAGATAATCTACAGCTCTCACACATTAATTGCTAACCCACAATGAGCCTGACTGATTTAAAATTTGACCAGATTGACTTTTGACGTTTTGCTGTAGTGAAGTTTAGTGAGGCAGCAGTTATAGTATTCCAATTGCATGTTCAGTCTGTAATATATTGTTTGCTGCAGCCATGTAACCATGAACCACAAATTAAAACCAGTTCTGTTTGTTTCCCTCCTGCAGTTACAATCGCTGGCTGTGTCGAGCGAGAGCAGAAGATCTGTCAGACATCGCTGCACTGAAAGCTTTGTATCAAACGGGTATGTGTTAATGTGTGTGTGATGGACAGAGAGAGAGAGGAAAGGAGAGAGAGAGAAGTCATATATTAGAACTTTCCATTTTCCAGTGTGAATCTCTCACCTCTGTAATGTAAATGTAAAATGAAACAAAGCAACAAAAGGAATGCATTTACAGTGCGTGTTGTGTGCAAGGCTGCCTGCATGTGTTGGATGTTCCTGAAAGAATTTTTTTCTTTTACCTCATTAAACACATCACTGGTGGAGTACAGTCATCCAGTTTCTCGTTATTGGTTTGCAGGATTTAAAAAGAAGGCCAGAATATGCATCTCCATCTTTTTTTTCAATACATGCAGTTCACTGTCATCTCCAGTAAGAGGCAGTATTGTGATACATTCTGGCCCCATTGTTGCCTCACATGGTCATGGTCATAGATTTGAAGTAATATTAGAGAACTCCTGCTGCATTGTATAACCTGCTTTGTCAAACTATGGCCAGGGGCCAAAAATGGATGTCAAGCAGGGATATGTTCAAACCCTTCTGAACTTATTGACCCCCACTTTTTTCTATCTTTTATAAGGGAGACCTGGCCAGGACAGGCAGACAGAAAACACAAAAAGAGACAAATATAAAAAAGAAAATAAAAACAAGCATCAGGACACTCACATTTCAAATGAGAAATTTCTAGGAATCAGTTGCGTCACCAGGTAAATTAAAAACATTTATATTTTAGGGAATCTGCCTCTAAATCCTTCATTTTGGATTTAAATATGTTAAATGAGATAAATTCATTGAGTTTTAAGTCATTCTGCAATGTATTCCATGCTGAGGGTGCAGAATACATAAATGCCCTTTTTCCTATTTCATTACAGGCATTTGGGACTGAAAGCATAAGAAGTCCTGAGAATGCAAAGAGTACTGTCTAGCACTTTTCTGAATGATAAAAACACATAGGTAGTGTGAGCAGACCATGTACCACGTCTACGGGTGGCCAGAGCAGGCCATCCTACCCAAGAGTATTACTCACAGTGGTGAGTCAGTACTTTACAATTGGTAATGAACCTCAAGGAAACATGGTAAGCTGTGTCAACCATATGAAGACACTGAGCAGAGGTATGCATATATAAAAGATCACCATAGTCCGACACAGGTAAAAAAGTGGCGTCAACAAGTCTCTTTTTTTACACTAAAAGAAAAACACAACTTATTTCAAAAATAAAAACCCAGTTTTAGCCTCAGCTTTTTCACCAGGCACTGTACATGTGGCTTAAAAGTGAGACAGTCATCAATCAAAATACCCAGGTATTTATAAGAGTTAACAACCTCTATTTCACTTCCCTCAAGAGTGTCTACCAAAGGGATATTTTGTGATCTATTCCTAGAGTTGGTAAACAACATGAATTTGATCTTATCTGCATTACAAACAAGTTTGAACTTAAGTAGGGTATTTTTTACAACATTAAAAGTATTTTGCAGGTATTCAATGGCCTGTACAAGAGTTGACACACAGCAGTATCATAACATCATACAGTGTAATCTGTATAAAAATGGAAATTAGCAACACTTTTTGACCCAGATTATTAATATGAATAGTGAATAAAAGTGGAGCTTATACAGAGCCCTGTGGTACACCCTTATCAACACATACAATAGCACAACATAGACCGTCATATGTAATGCACTGAGACCTATTTCTAAGGTAGTTTGAGAACCAAGCAACTGCTTGCTCAGAGAGTCCTGAGTTAAGAAGTCTAAGTTTTAAAATATCATGGTCGACTGTGTCGAAAGCTTTGGACAGATCTATAAAGAGTGATGCACAATGTTGCCTCTTGTCAAGTGCAACAGAAATATTGTTTACAGCACTAAAACAGCACCATCACAGCTGCACTGAAGATCAATGCAGCTGTGATGGTGCTGTTTCTTTAGGCCTGATTGATATGTTGATAAAATATCATTGTTGTATAAAAACTCCTTAAGTTGATCACTCACAAGAGCTTCAAGAATTTTAGCCAGTACTGATAATTTAGATATTGGCCTATAGCTATTTAAAATAGTTGGGTCACCCCTGTAAATAAAAGGAGGACAAAAGCCGATTTCCATATCCTCGGAATTTCCTTATTTTCCACTGTAAGGTTAAAAGATATGCAAGAGGCTCTGGTACAAAATCAGCAGCCAAATTCAAAAAGTAAGAATCAATAAAATTAGGTCCTGAGGGTTTTCTAGGATCTAAAGCTTTTAGGGCTTTGTAAACTTCCTGTAAAGAGAAAGGTACAAATTTAAAAGACTGACCAGTATACACTGGAACATCAGTACACAATTTCACAAACACAGAACCAGCAGAGTCTAACAGAGAGCCAGTAGATATAAAATGCTCGTTAAAACAATGCAATATCTCTATTTTGTCATGAACAGCAACAGAATCCTTCATAACAAAGGAAGGTGCAGCTTGAGAGGTTTTGCTCACAGAAAGGAATTTTATGGTTTTCCAAAACCTCCAGGGTCATTTCTGATATTCTGAATTGGCTGTCTGTTTCATAGTTGTCTAAAAATAAGCCAATCAGTAGTAGAACCTGTTAGCCCAAGCCAAGTTATGCTCAGGAATAGTATCTGCTAGCTCAGAAGAAAACCAGGAGTTATCATGCCCCTTTACTCTGTTTCTCTTGAATGGGGCATGTGTATTTATGATTTGTGTAAAATCCTCATCAAAAATGCCCAGGCTGTCTCCACATCAGGGATCAGCTCTATTCTACTCCAATTAAAATGAGACAAATCATGATGAAAACCCCTGTTCATTAACATGTTTAAGATTCTTCTTGTAAATGATGCACGGTTTAAGTTCAGGGACCTTAGTGTTCCTGGTAGCAGCAACAACACAATGGTCACTTAGGTCATTGCAAAAAACAGCAACAGCTGAAAATTTATGAGGAGCATCAGTGAGAATCAAGTCAATTCAGGTGGACTTCTCAGGGCATTTAAGATTTGGACAAGCGGGTGATTTAATCAACAGGGTAAGATTGACGGAATTACAAAAAGATTTAAATTCGTCAGATACTGGCTTAAACTAATCCCAGTTAAAATCACCAGCTAAAATAATTTAATCTGGATAAAAGGTGAATCAAAGACTGCAATGCATCATTTAAAGCAGATGGAGGCCTATAACACCCAACAACAGTTATACAGAGCCCCTTAGCAATTTCCACAGTCAATGCCAGAAATTCCAACTGCCTGCAGATTGATGTAGACAGAACTACCCTGACAAGGTTTTACATAAATAGCAATGCCCCACCTTTCTTTGCTCTGTCAGCACGATAAACATTGTATCCATCCATGTCAATATCTTTATCAGTTTTTTCAGTTTAATTTCAGATATTACAATATATCATATCAATTGATATAAAATGGATATAGTAAAATGGATATAGTCATATCCATTTTGGATAACAAGCTGCACACATTGAGACTAACAATGTTTAGACCAGACAGAGATTTAAAATCAATGTACACTGCAACTCAGGGCCAGAGTTAGGTTGTATATTACCAGATGTAAGTAATAGTAGAACAATCAACCATGTCTGCTTAGCAACATTACATGACAATTCCTTCAACGTTTCATACATTAAATCCGAACGAGATCTCTCATTGAACTCAAAGTAGTTATTTAAAGCCAGAAGGCTTTGAAGGTGGGGTAAGTCTCTGGGTAAATACCACGAAAAGTTCATGTCCTGTTCAACTGTTGTACAACTGTAGAGCAAGTGCATCCATAAGCAATGTCCAGCAGGCAAAACACATTGTTAGGTGTACTCACCCAGTAATAATCACTTGCTCGAAAGTCCCACACAGACAATGCACAAAGTAAAGTCAGAAGAAACACCATTGTCTCTGTCCAGAGAATATGTTTGAATGTGTGTGGTGAGTGTACAGCAGGCCGTTACTGGAGTGGAGATGGGGAGGGGGAAAGAGGAGATGCGGTGGCAAGGCCAGGTGGAGAGGCCAGGCAAGTAGAGACTGAGAGACACAGTTTTCGAGACCCAGGAGAGTTGGAGAGATAAATTCAGAGGATCGGAGCACATTATGTCCCAATTAGATGGTCCAGGAAAGAGATATCCTTATAATCTCCATAAAATAAAGCCTGCAAATGCCTTATGGAAATACTTTGCTTTACTTCAGTATGAATATTAAAAGAATAAAAGACTTGTTCATAAAAACACACAACACTTAACACTGATATGGACTGACATGCTGCAATCTTGAATTAATCTCTTAATTCTGTTAATTAAAAATGAAACACAGTAAACAGGAGAGAACTGATACTACTTGCATGAGGAAAGGGACTTTAAATAAAAAAGAAAAACAGAAATGAATGTTGAAAGCTGATTTCTGTTTCTACTTGAGATTAATTGTTGTGTTATGATGATCATGACCAGAGCCCTCAGTTGACCCAGTGTATCACTGGTCACAGGTATACTTCTGGTTTGTGCTCTCCCTTGAGATAAAAAAATATTCAAATATTGATTTCATGAAACTACATTACAGGACAAAAGATTAGTTTTATATTTTTATATCAAGTGATGTGGGATGATGAACAGTTTTTGTTCAAACTGGGCTGTTATTTTATTTAACATTTACAGAAAGTTTCATGGTTAATTTTACTTTTCATTTAAAATTTCAAACTTTTGAAAACATGATGATGTGGCTGTTAAACTAGTGTTAAAATCATATTGGTATGAATGTACAAAAGCACTGGCACACTGCTGTTTTTCCATGAAAAGGATTTGTTTGTTTGTATAGTTGTGGTACAGGAATGAAAGGATTGTATTCAGGAAAAAGACAACCACATGGTGAAAAACAGTAACTTGGGTATGTTGGGCTTGGTGAATAGTATCAAAAATGGTTTAAACAAAACACAGTTCTGAGAAGAATACGTAATGCCAAAAACTTCTCAGTGTTTTCCAAAGTCATGTTGTTACTTTGCTGGGACAGGTTTGGGGGAAATATTTAGTGCAAGTTCTCAGAGTCCAAGTTGATGTCCTAAAATTTCTTATTTTGTCCAACCAACAAACCAAAACTCAAATGCATTCAATTTATGATACAAAAGGATGATACATTTGAAAGGTTGCAATCAGAGAATGTTTGACATTTTACCTTGATAAATGACTTAAATGCTTAATTGATTATTGTAATTGTATAATTGTGAAAAATAAGCAGAAGAGTGTAATCATTTGCAGTGACAACCAAAATAATCCCTTACCGCTTGATTTAGAGAAACATTGAGGCAGTGCGTGCTTGTCGAGAGGCTCTCCAGTTACCAGGGTTTTGTTGCTCAGCTCTGCAATCAACACTCTCAGTCCATTTGCCAGTGTTTCTGTGTGAGAGGAGTCTGATTCAGTGGGCGCTTGACCTTTACTATGTGTCTGTGTGTGTTTCTCTAGGTGTGGATATGTGTGGCAGAACAGTGATGGTTGTGGTTGGACGAAACATCCCAGTGACCCTTATTGACATTGAAAAGGTAACGCACTGCACTCACTGAGAGATTAAATTATATCAGTTTCAAAATAAAAAGATTCAGATGAAGTTGCAGTCAGACTTGATCTGTGTATTTGTGTGCATCTTAATATTAGTCTTAGATAACAAATAGTTTTAAAGCTACAATATGCAAGTACTGTGTTTCATGTCTTAATGCAATGTGTGTGTTTGCGAATGTGGCATATTACCCTCACACTTTAAATATATTAATTTACACATATTACACTTTAAATATGTTCAGAGTAAAAAAAAGTGTATCTTAGCTTCTGTTTACTGAGAAATTAAGGTAAACAAATGTATTATTCGTTTGTGATACACACTACCTATTGTGGACAAATACAGAATATGCAGAAATTAGGTTGTTATATTCAAGATTTACCACACTCTACCAAAAACACTAAAACTTGCACCAAAACGAAATAAAACTTAATATAAAAAACATGAAAGAGACCAAACCTGCTGCTGTGTAGTTTTAAAGTTGTAGTTGAGAAATATAAACATGATTTTCTAGAATTTAAGCAAGAACTTTGCCAAAAACAAATAGTCTAAAACCCTCACAGTAGTTATTTAAAGGATAAGACTGGATATTATCAATATTTTTCTTATTGTCAACAAATCTCATGTGCAGAACCAAACCAACAATGAACTCATTCTACTTAAAAGTATTTTGTGTTTATCCAGAGTCTGATCTATTGTATTCCTCTGTGCCGTAGACCTCTGTTGTTGTTCAAAAACTAGTAAAAACACATCAATGAGCCACACTGCTGCACTTGGTGACATGTTCCTTGTCCCCAAAGAGTGTGGTTTAGAAAGGGCTCCAAAGACTCTGATACCAGATGAAATTCCAATGAAACTTTAAAAGAAAACTTGTTTTGTCTGTGTGTGTGTGTGTGTGCAGGCCCTGCTGTATTTCATACATGTGATGGACCACATCACAGTGAAGGAGTATGTGATGGTTTACTTCCACACACTGACCGGCGAGCACAACCACCTGAACTCTGACTTCCTCAAGAACCTCTACGACATCGTTGACGCCAAGTCAGTGTGACATTTTACACTCCTGAATGACCTGAGCCAGTAACTGCTATACTTAATAACTTCCTCTGTGAGGGGTGCACAGATGGGTCAGAGTCAAACATCTAAACCTTACACCAAATGCATGCTAGGATGTGCAATATTTTGCACCAGTGACTCTACATCACTGGAATCCTTTCAGATCCAATAAGAAGACACTGAAGCTGTTACTGCTTTAACCTCCCAGCCACCCAAGGGCACCGACTTTAATGTTCTGTGCTGTATGTTTGCACTAGAATTAACGTCATTTGTCTAATTCCACTGGCCAGCCATGTCTCCGGTATTTAATAGCCAGAACTGCATATCGAACATAGAGCGTGAAGGTTTTTTATTTTTAGTACAGATATACAATGTCATAGAAACATTCTCCAGATGGATCAACAGTCTGACAGGATTCAACATCTCCCTGGCGTTTTCGTTGTTTCTCTGTTTATAGTAATAAGACATCAAGTCTAGCCTGGTGCAACAACTTAATTAAACGTAAAAGTGCAGTATGAGAATGCTCTCATGCCTCCTCGGTGTCTGCTGCTGGATATGATAATGTTTACAGAACGCAACATTTTCTGTGAGGCTTGGCTCTCATTTGACCCTTGTGTGGCCTTCATTTGGTTCTTGCCTTGGTTCTCCTCTGGCTATGCTGAGTTCTGCAGATTGAAGTTCAAATACATTGTTCATGCTACAGTATGACACTACCAAAGCTACAGTGTTTAGGCTTTGGGAAAAGCAAAACGAGCTGTGAAAAGCTGTTTTTTTCGTTGTGGTTTTTGGAAATCTGGCGGCCATATTTGGAACAGGAAACCCTAATTTGGAGCATTTTCTCCAGGTGAAGTATTGGCTGTGACTCAGCCTTAAAGACAAACTTCAGGAACGCTTTCACAATCAAACATAATGACTAACAATGACTAAGTATAAAAGACATGTCCAGAGCTAGATGAGAAAAAGGATCTGCTTTCAAAATTTGAACCCTCTGATTAAAGGGAAACTTGGGGATTTTTCAACCTGGACCCTATTTTCCCATCATTTTAGGTCTAAGTGAGCAATGGGGACAGCAATATTTTAAATTGGTCTAGTATTGAGCGAGAGCCTTTCAGCCAGCAACCACAATCATATGGGGCAATTGTGCACCGTCAGTGTACATCCACTAAAAGTGCTTGTTTTTGCCACTGACAGGCTCATATTGTTATTTTAAGTGTCTGACAATGAAAGTATCGTTAAACACAGGGACTAGCCATCTGTAGCAGCATTATGCCTACCTGCAAAGGGATCTATATCTGCGGCAGCCTGCACGTCGGTTTGTTTACGTCTGAGGCTGTGGATAGCTAAGCGTAACGTTAAGTCAGTAACGTTAAGTAAGTAACGTTAGTCACACAGTTACGTGTTAAAATCACATTTTTCTTTAAAAGAAAACAGAAGTGACGGATTATCCTGCGGAAGTGAAAGAGGAAAAACAAAGAATGGAGGCAGAAAGGCAGCAGGATCGTCAGGAAAAACAACGTATAGTAACCGTTACTCCAGAGAAACTGTTGGTGTTCCTGTAGTCACTGCCGTCCTGACAAGTGAAGAGGAGGACTTCTACAGCGTGGGACCTGTTGCTGCCAGACTCAGAAGATCTGGAAGTGTTTACAGTGTAATCACAGCTGTGTAACTACTACAAACGGATTTACTGCGTTTATCAATAGTGTCATCAAAATTAACTGGATGAAAAAAATTAGGCTGGCTAAACCAAACGTTCAGTCTCACATGATAAGAAAAATGTGATTTCAACACAACTTGGTGACTAACATTACTTCTCTAGTCTATGATCAAACACTGAGCTGTCCACCGCCTCAGACATAAACAAACCAAAGTGCAGGCTGTCCCAAATATACATCCTTTTGCAGTTAGCCAAAAAACACGGTGAAAGTCATCCTCAATACATGTAAACAAACTGGCATGCACAGATGAATAAGCACAGCAAGGTTAGTTTAGCCTGCAAACTGCCCTGGAGATATATCCCTTTGCAGTTAGCCATAATACTGCTACGGGTGGCTAGTTCCTGTGTTTAACGTTACTTTCATTGTCATACACTTATAATAACAATCTGAGTCTGTCAGTGGCAAAAACAAGCACTTCTAGTGGGCGTACATTGATGGTGCGTAATTGCCCATATGATTATATTGCAGCCTGTTTCCAGTCACTGGCTGAAGCACTTTCGCTCAATACTGGACCAATTTCAAAAATTGTTGTCCCATTAGTCACTTAGACCTAAAATGATGGGAAAGGTTTGAAAGCAGATCTTTTTTCTCAACTAGTTCTGGACAAGTCTTTCATACTTAAAAAAAAGTCATGTTAGTCATTATGTTTGATTGTGAAAGCGTTTAAGCTGAAGATGCCTTCAATGGTTCATCTCTTCACATCTGTTAATAAATAAGTGCTGAAGAACATAGAAACTAAAACAGCATTAGCCTGTTCACACAGAAGATTTACTCACTTTAAATTAAATCTGAATCACATATGGGCAAGTTAGCTTATTCTTGATAAATACACGATAATGTCAGTACCATGTATTTCAAGACAGACTTTAAAATGGTCTTCCTCATCTTAAGATAAATGTGTTGATGTTAGAATTGCTGTTCAAACACCCAACAGATGCAGTCCAGATGAAGGAGCTGAATCTAAATCAGAGAGTCTACTGAGAAACTTATAAAATTATAAAATACGCTGGAGGTTGTTTGTCATCACAATGCATTTACAACATTATAACAACAAAAACTGTACACATGGAGTCAGATATTGTATCCGTGATCATGCATCTCTCTCTTTTGTAATCTGCTGTGAGGTTCACCTCACATGAGGGTGAGGGTTTTCATCAAGCTAAATAAGAGCCACATCCTCCAAATGAAATCAGACAGTTACGTTTACAGCCCGCCATAAGAGTAGACCTACAGTTTTGTCTTATCTAAAGTGATCATTTTCAGTCCTCACAAACCCACTGATGGGACTACTGTTCAAACCTGCTGAGTTTTGTTTTTTTTTAATTATACTCTAAGAGTTACATTTTCCAGATACCAAATGAGTCACAAGCAGTCAGATGATCACAAAAGGTTTTAAACAAACACATTTGAAAGAGAAAACAAAGGCTAATGCTATAATTATTATCCAAACTGTAGTAACCATCCATCAGACACACTCATTTTTCTGTGCAATGAGGGATTATTACCAACATTTCAGGTGCACTTTCTTTCAGTTTTACCTCTAAATAAAGTGTTTTAGATCATATTAGACAAACTGCTGGTAAACTGTGGCCTTTTTACAACCCTTCCAGTTATCTGACCATGCATGTTTGGTGCTCTGTTGTGCTTATGTGTTCCCAGATCACAGCAATTACTTGATAATATCCTCAATAACCAATCAACATTCATAACCAATTGCAATTTTTGCCAAAATGAGGAAAAATTTGTCCTGAGTTGAAATAAACTGGAATTATCTTTTAATATTTTATTCACTGTGAGCCAAATATACTGTTTAAAGCAAGATAAGTTTATTGCAAAGCACGTTTCATACACAAAGGAAATATGACACAAAGCAGATACAAAATACTGTTATAGTTTGTAAAGAATCATTTTGTATTTTTCTGACTTTGAAGATATTTAGAGGGGAATTACAGAGAAACTCCAGGGCTCAAGGGCTTAATAAACGTCTCTAGTTCTAATCTCTTTCTAGTTTCTAGTAACCACAACTAAACAAGTTTCCTGTGTCAGTGGGAAACTCCACGCAGTCATTATGCACCTTTCAACCCCCATGTTCCTTTATTCATTTCTTTCTGAGACTGCTCATTCAGTTGGTTTTTGCCACACCTCTCTTAACCCTTTTCTGTCTGGAAAATCTAGTCAAGAAATAAAGTAGTATTCAATAGTTTTCTTTAAGTGGGGTCGAAATAAAGGCTCATAACAATGTTTGTCCTTTATTTTATGAAAAAAATGTGCCATCCAAAGGCTGCCAAAATCACATGCTAGTTATGTGCTATATTTCAATCACACAGTGATAAATTGGGAGAGGAAACAAAAAGAATGCAACAAAAAATGCCCCATCATACAATCATTGTTGGAAATGAATGAAAACACCTTCATTCAGCTTCCCCTTTCATCGGAACAAGGAAATCCCATTCAGTCATGAACGATAACTGTGACTGTTTAAGAACACTTTGCTGACTCATAACAGAAAGTTGTAGCTCACGGCGTAATGCTAATTACCTTAAAATGTCAGGGTTATTTACAGTTCTACAAACCCTCTGCAAACGTTGAGCCTTGGCATATATAATCTTAGTAATGAGAAGATGGACTGGTAGACTGCAGTTTGGACTGGTTTGACACAGACCAACCATCTGAATTAAATGTTTTGGTGTTTTAATGAAGTTGTTTTTTTAAGTTGTTTTTTTTTGGGGTGGGTTTTTTGCCTTTTTTGGCATTCATTTGAAAAGAGAGAAAAAAATGTCCTTAGATATAGACTTAGGCTTGGGAGCTCTCTATGTTTTTGCGAGCAGTCTGTTACTTTATTCCATGATTTATTTTTAACACATTTTTTTGGAAGATGGTTATATAAAGTATATAAGACTCCTTACAGTACCGACAGCCCCAGTAGGAATCAAACCCATTCTTCTGGTAATTGTTGAGCTTATTCTGCTCTACAGGGTAAGCAGCACAAACTGCTTTATGTGTTTCAGATCATGTTAAGGGTTCATATTTCATATAAATACAACTTCCATCTATAATGTTATTAAAGGCGTATAGTTTTATACTTACACCCTAACTCGTTTGTCAGGATGCGTGACTAATTTTGAAGCAACTTTTCTCAGTTTCCCTCCTCAAGCAGTTACTGTTTTTTTGTTTTTTTTTTTGGTTAGCCAGGCAGTGTTGATCTGCGCAGGCAATGGAACCACTAACTCTGGCCTGGCATGTCGAGCTATTGATTTGCTACAGATGCATTTTGGCTCCAGACAACCTAACCAGCAGACTGAAGCCAAACATAAAAACAAAAAGTTTCCAATTCTATCTGGCTAAGTTGGGAAATGTTAATCACTTTCTCCAGGAGACAGATGAGCTTGTGAGGTTGATCATTATTTTTGTCCCCTTAGGGGACCAAAGCAGCAGCCACACGTCATGCCTTAGTACTCCTGATTCTCCTGAGTTAGTTTGTCCACTAAAAGATCAAGTCCTCCCTCTCTTAGCTGACTGTTTTGTATTATATTGTATGAACAGATGCATCCTACCCTCGCCAGACCACCACTACGTGTGTGTGTGGCATGACAACGCAAACTGCTGCAAATGTGGCGGATTATTGTCAACACAATGTACTGCCATGACATGAACAGCCAAGTCTGCACTGCCAATGCTGAGTAAATTATGACCTGTTTATAAAAGCTTGCCAGTTACTGATATTTGAAAATAACTACTGATATTTTTGTAGTGATCAGTTTTTAATTACAGTTTAGGGTACTTCAGGTTTGTTGATGTCAGGAGTGGATGAGATTCACCCTGAAGCTCTTGATGTTTTGGGGTTGCCATGGTTGACTCCAGGTTGGTGGCTCCCATCTTTAAAATGGGGAAGCTGAGCGGGTGCTCCGATCAGGGACTCATCAGCTTAACCGGCTTATACCGGTTTGGTGACCTCAGGATTGCATCTCTGCTTTTTGCCAATGATGTGGTTTTGTTGCTTCGTTGGACTGTGACCTTCAGCACGCACTGGGGCGGTTTGCAGCCGAGGGTGAAGTGGTTGGGATGAGGGTCAGCACCTCTAATTCTGAGGTTGTCTGACTTTACCAGAAAACCTTGGATTGCTCCTTGCTGGTTGGGACTGAGTTACTGCCCCAAGTGAAGAAGTTCAAGTGTCTTCAGGTCCTTTTCATCTGTAAGATTCACGAGATTGACAGGCAGATTGGTGCACCATCTGTGGATTTGGCCTCATTGAACCAGTCTGTTGTGGCTCTCAATTTACCAGTCTATTCTAATCCTCACCTCTGGGTATGAGATCATGGAGACGAGTTACTAAAATGAGTTTCCTTTGCACGCTGTTATGTATCACTATTAAGGACAAGTTTAGGACCTCAGTTAAAGCTACAACCTGCAAGTTTTGGAAACCAGATGTATTGATTTCTTCCTGGACTGGAAGTAAACAAGCTCCTCGATTCAACTAATACAGGTATCAGGAGCTTGTGGGTGAACCATAGTGAGGCCTTCAATGGTTAATGCTAGCTTGGAGCATGGGTACGAGAGGAGTAGTAATAGGCAAGAAGTGCATTCACATATTGATTGACAGCCCTGAGCTCCCACCCTTGACTTTGGCCTCCTCTGATAGGTTAGAAGGGCAAGACTCTTAAAAACCTGAGAAGGGAATATCTCTGTACTGTTGCCAGGCTGTTCAGTGAGCATTAACATATGCTTTGGAGAATATTTCAACTAAAAATATTAGGAAAAACTTACATCCTGTAGCTTTAAGATGGTTCTTATATCTGATAAGTTCTGGTCAGTGCAGCATAGTAAATACAGTACTTTTGCAGGCAGCTGCTGTAATTTATATTGTCCATTTTTACATCTGTCCGATCAAATAAATTGTCCAATACAGAGTATTACAAAAACACTTGAGAACTCAGATGACTAAATAAAAAATCTGGGGATCATTATTTGCACGAATTGTATAATTCATATTCCTGGGCACCTTTTTTACTAATTTGACAATTTGATCTGAGAGTGGAGCTGGGAGAAAGGCCAGGAGGTAATCCATCTATTGCTTTAGGTAATATCAAGAAATAAATGTGGGACAAATGTTGGCAGTTGTGACGTCATGGTGGCACTAGTAGAAAAATCAGGGTTACATCAAAACCTCAAATGATTCTCTGGGGACCATGAATGTCTTTACCAATTGACAGGTAAATCTATCTATCTAATAGTTGCTGAGATTTTGTAACTCTAGATGAACCTACAGACAGACTGTCTCTTCTTTTGGGAGATGATTAATAGTATTGTTAACTGATTGCTGGATACACTGACGTGTTGTATTAAAGCCCCAGGTGCAGAGGCTGCCTTATACAGAATAGATGGTTTGATCAAATGCAGATGTGTTAGGTGGTCTTTAAACGGAAAATCTTTTTCTTTCTGCTACAGATCAGTATGTGAGGTTGATCAGGATTCAGTCAGTTTATCAAGGACATTTGAATGGCAAAGTAAAGACTCACTGGCATGGGAGTACCCTGTTTGTCTTTCCAAAGGATGTCTACATTCCTAAATAGGGCCATGAAGTTGTCATGTTTATCTGTGTCAGGTGTGTACAATTTGGAAACTTTTTTGTGTTCTAAATGTTTGCAGTTTACAAATCTTTAATCAGTGACATTTTCATATAAATGAATATCTTAAGCACTGAGTGATGTGACACTAATGATTCAACTTGTATACAGTTCATTGGAGCCCTCAAACATTGATTTTTCTATACTGGTAGCTTTTGAATGGGAATTGGTATGTTTTTGCATTTCTGTTTAGTTTGGAACGAAGATAAGACCTTGACAGTCAACACTAATGATAGTTATCATCAATGTTGAATGGACAAGAGAAAAGGTGAATGCACATACTAAAAGTCATCTTTCACCAGGTATCCACATCTGTCTGTGCATACGTTCTGCAGGATATCATATAATGTTCTTGGAAGACAATCATTCAAGATGTTAATTGCCAAGTACATTGGCCTTAAGCAGGTTACATACACTACAGGTCGGTGTGCTGCATGAGAAGTTGAAAGGAAAGGATAATGTTTGCTTTTGTGTGTGTGTATGTGATAAATGTTTCCATGCTAAAGTTGTGTTTTTTGGGAGAGCACCTCACACCATTGGACTCAATTACAGTGACTTCACACTTATCTTCTCTTTCAGAGTGCTTATAGAGTATCATTTTCTCTTCATCTTAGTTATAGTCCTCAGTTTCACACAATTTCTCATTCTTCAGTTTTTCTTGTGTTATATTAGAGAATTAGTGAGTCATTGTCATAACATTGCTATAAAATATTCTTCCTGAGGTCTTCTGTTTTATCTATGGCAGGTTTAAAAAGAATTTGAAGGCCTTCTACTTTGTGCATCCAACATTTCGCTCAAAGGTAAGATTCTGTCTTGTCATATATTGAAAATGATTGATATTTGCTTTCTTTATATTCAGGCAGTAAGAAGAAGTAGTGGTAGTGGTAGTTGATCATACATTTTTACTTAATTTATTGCTGTATATACTTAAATACAAGTGTCAGAGGTCCACTAACTAAATTTTCATCATATCAAAGATGTGCAAATGATGATAAATTTGAGTTCCAAAAACTCCAGAACTATGTACAAGAACAACATTTCTGTATTAATGGGACAATGACACCGTAGAATAAAAACTCCTTAAACTTGGACACAAAAGTTATGATGATCTGGTGGTGACACTGATGTAAGTGTTCAATAGTGAGTCTGCTGCGGTATGAGATGCATTTAAAGAGATGTTCCACTGAAAATCAGTATTTTGTGATGGCCCATCACTGTAAGTACAGACGTGGCCGAATTGACCCAGTGACCCATTTTATTAAAATAATACACTGTTTGCCCTGAACAGTGTTGAAATTAAAAGATATTTTATTATCAGTCCATGTCTATGTTTGGTTTGCAGTGGAACAAAGCTAAAAAAAATGGTGAAAATAACTGAATTCATGCATGCTTATTCTACAAAAACATTCTAAATCTGCCTGGACAAACTTATTGGTACCCTTTAGAAGTGGTAAGAAATAATTGATTTGTAGTGATACTTAAAGCAGACTATTGTGTTTTAATTAGGATCACAGGTGTTTTCAATCTTATAATCACTCATGCAGCCAGTTTAAAAGGAGAAAATTACTCACTCTGCTGTTTTGTGCCACTGTGCATCATACTGAACATGGAAAACAAAGAAAACTAGAGAGTGGTCTGAAGACATTAGAAAAAAGGTAATAGCCAAGCATGGTCAATGTAAAGGTTACAAGACCATCTCCAAAGAGCTTGATGTTCATGTGACCACTGTTGCCAATATTATTAGAAGTTTAAGGCCCAGGAAACTGTAGCCAACATCTCTGGACGTGGTCGCAAGAGGAAAATTGGCCCGAGATTGAACAGAAGGATTGCTCAAATGGTCGAGAAAGAACCAAGGAAAACTTCAACACAGATCCAAGCTGATCATCAAGTTCAAGGTTATATAGTTTCAAGTCGCACCATCCGTCACTGTCTGAATGAAAATGGGCTCCATGGTAGAAGTCCCAGGAAGACACCACTTCTAAGAGGGAGACACAAAAAAGCCAGACTGGACTTTGCCAAAATGCATGCTGACAAGCTGTAGTCCTTCTAGGAGAATGTGCTTTGGACAGATGAAACAAAATTAGAGCTTTTAGGTAAATCACACCAACCCCATGTTTACAGAAACACCTATGTTTAAGAAAAATGAAGAAAAGAACACCATGCCTACCATTAAACATGGAGGAGGCTCAGTGATGTTTTGGGGTTGCTTTGCTGCCTCAGGCACTGGCTGCCTTGAATCTGTGTAGCACAATGAAATCAGAAGACTATCAAGGCATTTTGGAGAGAAACATACAGCCCAGATCCGAAAGCTGTGTCTTAGTCGCAGGTCATGGGTCTTCCAGCAGGATAATGACCCCAAACATACATCAAAAAGCACCCAAGAGTAGATTAGGAAAAAACGTTGGACCATTCTGAAGTGGCCTGCTATGAGTCCTGATCTGAATCCCATTTAACAGCTGTGGAAAGAGCTGAAACTTGCAGTTGGGAGACAGCACCCTTCAAACCTGAGAGAACTGGAGCAGTTTGCCTAAGAAGAGTGGGCCGAACTACCAGTGGAGAAGTGTAGAAACCTTTTTCAGAGTTACAGAAAGCACTTGACTGAAGTTATTGCCTCCAAAGGCTGTGCTTCAAAATATTAAGTTAAGGGGACCAATATTTTTGGACATACCATTTTCATTTGTTTTATTGTATTAAATAATATGTTAAGTTGTAAATCAAAAGCAAAGTTTCAGTTAATACTGAGAATTTTTTTTTCTTTTTTAAAGGTAGAAGGGTACCAATATTTTCGGCCACATCTGTATGTAGATGCTAATCCTGATCCAGATGCAAAATCAAAACATTTAAATATTTTTCTGTACTTAAAATAACAAATCCAGAGGATTGTACAGTCTTGGCGGAGGTATGCGCTCTCACAGTGCATTCTGGTTTATATCTTTTTCTTTGTTGTTTGCTGGAATTACAGCACTTTTTGCTCCAATGGCCAAACCCCCCTTTGGAGATCATTAAAATTTCATTAGACCTCATCTAGCTCTGTTGTTTTCTTTCGAAAGGGACGTTCAATCCTGCTTTTGTTTATATCTTGATAACATAATCGTATATACACCATCTATAACTGATGAAGTTTTCCTTTCTTGTTTCCTCTCACTTTCGTCATTTTTTTACTGACTCACACCAGGTCTCAACGTGGTTCTTCACCACCTTTAGTGTGTCAGGGATGAAGGACAAGGTCCGCTACCTGGACAACCTGCCTCAGCTCTTCACCTGGATCAAGCCTGAGCAGATAGACATCCCTCCTTTTGTCCTTGAGTACGACGCACGGGTAAGCAGCAAAACACACACACACACACACACACACACACAGATCCATAACACACTCAGACACAAACACAAGTGGAATTGTTGGCACATAAACTTCATGCTCGTTGAAGTTTTACATTACATTACATTTACATTAAGTTTTACATTTTTTACATTTTACATTACATCAAGGTTTGCATGTTTATCTGTGACAGTTTGTGACAATCTTTTTCAAATCCCATCAACTCAGTTCTAAAATCCTGAAAGTTCTCATTTTGAGGTGGAAACTTGCTGATGTGACAGTAACATTACATGGAAAGAGGTTTAATTCTCTAACCTCTTAACATTCCTTTGTCTGGATTCAGTCTCTCACTTTTTAGATTGTCTCATTTTCAAATGTGTAAATGTCAGGTGGAAGCCAAAGCTATATCTCGTAATTGCCAGGTCATCTGACCCTTTTAAATACTTAGTAAGCAGAAATACTGTGCTAAATTATGGTAAGATTAACTTTTTGTATATAATATTCATCCAGTTTGGAAAGAGCTGGAGATGAACCATCTGCATTGTCTTAGCAGTGGATGCTTTACTAAAATAACAAGACTAGACCTTTGACCCCTGAATTTCTTTCTGTAAATGATGCTGGAACTCTTGTGGGTTCCAAAAGATGCATCCTGTTTTCTGTGTGTCACTGAGATGAGGGGCAACATTTTCAGGGTTCTTCTCAATGCTTTTTCCTAACATTTGGTGGTGTTGCATACAGTTAAGCTTGGGATATTGGTCATATTTAAGACCCACCACAATATTCAGTTGATAAGTGGAAAACTTCTGGAATTTGAAACAAATTATCTTTTTTTCTTTGTTTTGTTCTTGGTGGACATATTCTGATTTTTTGTTATTTATATACTGTTATATCTATACTAAATATGGTCAAAGTTCCAGAACTTGAGGTTAATGTATGTAGAAATGCTTCCTGCAATTTAAATACCGAGGCTTCAACCTGCTTTGAAGGCTTTGTTTGCAGCTTTTTTTTCTACCTGATGGCTGTTTATAGCCTTTGTTGATAAGGTTGTTGCTAAGGTTTTTCTCTGTGTTGTTTGCGTTGTCCACACTCATGGGTCTGATCGGATTTCAGCTCAAACATGTACAGATGTGTTTGGGAAATTTATATTTCAAGTAGTGAAATCCTACTACTAGCGTTTGTTTCATGGTTTGTTGATGTAGCCTCCAGAGCTGACGGAACTCTGTCGAGGGGTGGCTTCTGGAACTTAACCAATCAGGGGGGTCTAAAAGAGACAGGAGCTAAAACAGCCTGTTTCAGACAGAGGCTGAACTGAGGGGCTGTGTTAATGGTCAGTATGAGTTAAATAAGGAGTTTTTGTAAATGTTCTATATGTAAGACTTATGAAGCAATTTACATTCATTAATATTTTTTATTGCCAATGAGTGAACAGGTTGTAACAGAACTTAAAAAATGAGACCTTCCACTTGTCAGTTGGGTATATCAGCCTGTGGACTGATTTCTGTGTTAAGGCCCCGGCCCAGATTTTCTGCGAAAATCCAACGAATGTGACGTTTTCGCATGCTCTTGCCTTGCCTTTCTCCAGCTAATGCCAACAAATGGCATGTACCACAACAAAAACAGTGCTATCTAAGTAGAAACACCATGTAGGCCCTAGATATTAGCTCTCTGGCTAATGAGACAGCTAGCTAGTTCCATCAACCACCACACATTTCACTACAAAACACCCCCGCAACAAGCACACACACAGTTAAAACAACATTATTTCTTGAACAAAGGACCAGAAAACAAGCTCCAGAGCGATAGCAGAACATAGGTTACCCCTTTTGTTTTTTCTATTGATTGTCCAAAGGTGGTAATAAACGCACATTTCACAACAAAACCACAACGCGTTGCTCCCCAGCCACAGTGCGTTGATCCCTGGCCACAGCTCCCTAAGCCCACTAGTGTTAAGTAAACATGATCGGTAAAAAAAAAAAAGTTGTGGGCTTGCGATTCGGGTGGTTGATTAACGCATATTTTAGTGGGTTGGACAGCTCTCTCTGGCCAGCGGCCACAGCAAAAGTTAACACCTAAACTTCACAGTCATTGTTACATTTCAAATCCAGTATGATAGAATACAGAGGCAGAACAAAACAGTCCTAACAGAATGTGCTGAGTAGGGGTGGGACAAAAATGTGGTAATGAATTGTTTTGCAATATGTTAGGATACACTTTTACATGTTCTAGTAGTAGTAATAAGTGTTCCTGTTGTAGTCAGATGTTATGCTCTCTCTGTTTCTCTCTGTGCCAGTATTCTTGAGATGCTAGTCCCCCTGTCGTACTTATCAGGAACTTATTATTAGATCATTCTCGGTCTCTGTCAGGGAATTTAACCGTCAATGTGTGAAAACAGTGGGCTGACCTCCTTTAAAGCTGGAGCACAGTGCATTTCCCCTTTTCAGCACTGCAGCCAGCCAGTGAATTGTGTAATGACTTTCATATCATCACCTGGGTGTTGCTGTTATACAGAAACACTTTGGTGTGCCAGGCTGAATTGCAGTGCAAGTAGAGTCCAGGAAATAATTATTCTTTTTGTTCAGTGAAATCTAATCTAATAGGTTCTTAGGATGAAACTCTGTCAAGGGCTTAATTAGGGCTGGATGTAAGACGCAGGCAGATCAATCTCCCAGAACACACACCATATCGTACACAAACTAACTTAAAATATGGACTGTAGCCTATATGATACTGCCAGATAGAGTGTAATACAATGATTTTAACAACCTTAAAGGGAAACTTAGGTATTTTTCAACTCTGACCCTATTTTCCCATCTTTTTGTGTCTAAGTGACTAATGGGGACAACAGTTTTTGAAATTGGTCCAGTATTGAGCAAGTGCACTTCAGCCGGCAGCTGCAAAATGGGCTGCAATGTAATCTGATGGGACAAAAGTGCCCCATCAATGTATGTCCACTAAAAGTGCTTGTTTTTGCCACTGACAGGCTCAGATTGTCTAACAACATTATGGAAAGGACCATATAAAATGTTTTTCTTTACCTTCCTCTTGATCTAGTCTGTTTGTCTTGCTGGAGGAGAAGTCTCGTTCTATCTTGCGAGAGTTGAGTTGTTGTTGAAATCAGCTTAATATTCAGCCATGACAGATTTATCTCTAGAGGAGTGCCAGGAGGAGTTTGTTGCGTTGGAGTACAGAAAGCATAGCTTGGTGTTATCTAAAAGATTTTCAAAGTCCATCCATCCATCCATCCATCCATTTTCCGCCGCTTATCCGGAACCAGGTCGCGGTGGCATCAGACTGAGTAAGGAAACCTAGACATCCTTCACCCTGGCAGTGCCCTCCAGCTCCTCCTCCAAGCCGTTCCTTGGTCAGAAGAGATATGTAGTCCCTCTAGCATGTTCTGGGTCTGCCCGGGGTGTCCTACCAGTTTAACGTGCCTGGAACACCTCCAGAGGGAGGCGCTCAGGAGACATCCTAACCAGGTCCCTAAACCACCTCAGCTGGCTCCTTTTGATGCGAAGAATTAGCGGCTCTACTCTGAGCTCCTCCTGGATATCCGAGCTCCTCACCTTATCTCTCAGGCTGAGCCCAGACAGTCTCCGGAGGAAACTCATTTCAGCCGCTTGTATCCGTGATCTCATTCTTTCAGTCACTACCCAAAGCTCATGACCATAGGTGAGGGTTGGGACGTAGACCGACTTGTAAATTGAGAGCTTTGCCTTCGGGCTCAGTTTTTCTTCACCACAACAGTTCAGTACAATACCCGCATTACTGCTAATGCTGCACCAATCTGCCTGTTAACCTCATGCTCCATCTTACCCTCACTCATGAACAAGACCCCGAGATACTTGAATTTCTTCAATTTTCAAAGTCACGGCTGAATATTTAGCTGATTTCGACAACAACTCAACTCTTGTGAGATTCAGAATGAGACTTGTCCTTGGGTGAGACTTGTATAAACATAATAACAAACAGACTGGATCAAGCGAAAGGTAAAGAAAAACATTTTATTTCTCCATATGGTCCCTTCATAATGTTGTCAGACACTTATAAGAAGAATCTGAGCCTGTCAGTTGCTTTTATTGGACGTACATTGACAGGGCACTATTGTCCCGTCAGATTACATTGCAGCCTGTTTTGCAGCTGCCGGCTGCTGCACTCTCACTCAATAATGGACCAATTTCAAAAATTGTTGTCCCCATTAGCCACTTAGACACAAAAAGATGGGAAAATAAGGTCCAGGTTGAAAAGTTTCCCTTTAAAGCTTCTTAAAGGGAAAATTGCTGCTTACTAAGGGTGTGCCCGAATCCAAATACGTTATTTGGCAAAGCACAAATAGTCAGTTATTTTGTACAAATATTTTAAAAATTATTTGTTTTTGGGAAGAAAAAAACAAACATGTCAAATACCAGCACGCAAGTTGGTTACATCGCTATCTCAGCCTCTTTCCTCTGCTCTGCTGTTACGTCTATCAGCAGGTCTCAACTAAGGGAGTCACATCCACCTGCTACATGACGCAGATTTCCTAATTTGAACATCACTCCCAGAGTTGGGGGTGTCCCCCAGAGATAAAGCTGAGCTACTGACACAAGTGAAGTGCTTTCAAGGGACTCTCCGTAATCTGTTGTTCCCCTTCTCCTTTCCACAAAGTTAGGTTGTAAAAAATAAACAATAAATGAAAAGTGCAAAGCAAGAAACACCTTTGAAGTTCTTCTCTACACGTTTCACGCTGTGCTGTCTTTGTGTTATGGGTGTATATATAGGTAGAGGTCTGTCTGCACCTTTGCGATGTACTTGGTTTTAATTCAGTAGTCAGCGCAGTCGTCTATGATCTGGGAGACTCGAGTTCAAGACCCGGTGTGGGGACCTGTTTCGTAAGATAGTTTATTCATTAACACTTTAATATCCTAAAATTAAAAGCGTAATAAAAACAAAAACTGGATTTTTACACCTATTTCCACTTTTACTCCCACTCGAATACAAATATAAATATTTTTGCTGCCTCAACAAACATAGATACAAATACAAATACTGGGCTCTCTGCACATCCCAAATACACACACACACACACACAGAGTCCCATGGTATTTCACTGTGATATAGCAACACCTGTAACACTGATAAGCAGCGTGAGAGAATTACAGGAGAGCTTGAATTTCCACTCACTTCAGATAATTGTAGCATTCCTGGAAAGTGTGCTGAAAAGATAAAAGAACACAATCAGCTTTCTGGAGGCCTCTCATTCAAAGGTATAAACCGCCGAGATGGTGTTTCATCAAACAGAAAAAAAGTAAAACCTCCCCAAGTCCACCTCTTGCTTTGTTTGTTAAATAATAACTTTTTTTCATAATGCTTTTGCCTGCAGTCAATTTGGTTGTCATGGTTACAGTCAATGACACGGTGCCACAATTGTAATATAGCAGTTGTAAGTCTGCCAGAATGATGCATTCATGGGCAGTCCACATCAAGAGTGTCCACTCTTGATGCTCAGCACTATTTGCTGCCCCTCAGCCCTCAGGGTCAACTGCCATGAATAAGTTATCAACCTGTGGGAGACAAATGATGTCACTGCTGAGACATTTTTGTTAGTGATTGGCCCATGGGCTGTGTCCTGTTTAATCCATCCAACAGTTAATCCATTTGCTGAAATACCCAAATAGTGACCAGGGCCTTTGTTTGCCTCAACCACAGAAAGAACTAGGCCTTTATTCAAAACAGGTTTATACTTTTTAAGAGACAGACAGATTTATAATTCACCCTGTTTTGCTTTTTTTATTATGTATGATTTTATTTTAGTAAGAAGCCTCCCTGTTTCCTGATCTGCTCCAGTTTAAATTTGCTGTTGATGCTGTTTGCTGTTCCTGCAAACTCAACACTTCTTCCAGGCTTCCATGTTGTCTTAATAAGTTCAGGATAATGCAATTTTAGCAGCACTAATTCCATCACTACAACAGCAGAGTCATGTCACGCCATGCTTCTTTGAGTTTATTTTCAGTAACAGAAATACTGTTTTTATTCACTAAATAAATCCAACTGCTTTTATTTAGCTGTTTTTCTAGCAAGTTACCGTCAATGAAACTCAACACTTTCACATAAAAAGCATAGGCATATAGGTGTATTCCCTGTGGATTATGCCCTATCTAGGCAACTTTGCATCTTTTGATTTGTGACTTTTTTCTTCTTCTCCATCACAGATGAATGGACCGTTCCATCCCTCCCAGTCTTCCAGTCTGTGACAGGAGACCAGTCAAACGTCTCTGTCGAGGTGACAAGGTGGTGACGGCCTGTCAAATGGAAGCCATTTATGGACATTATGTTGCCTGTGTGGTCTGAACTGCTACCATTCTCTTAAGGATCTGAACCATAGTGGGGAAAATCTCCTTTTGTCCTTCCAAAAGGACAAAATTAACCGACGCAGCCCACGTTTAGAAGCATGTGGCGTGGTAAGCGGTCGAATCTCACCCACCACAAACTATTTGTGGATCTCGTATGGTTTCTGGATTATGCCTTACACCAAGAGTTCTTATTCAGCAGTTTCTTCAAACACCCCTAAATATGAAGTATCATGTCAAGCCTGACAGTTCCTCAAAGCCATTTTCATTGTGCGGTCATATCAGACGTCCTCGCCCATGTCTCACAATATTGCAAGACTTTTTCATATGCTGGAGTAAGACTTGGGGAGATGACGTCTGTCTTGTTTTCCACACCATTTCATTCTATGTTGTACCACGTTGCCCTGCGGAAACTCTGGATCAAGTAAAGACTAATGCTGCATTACACTCAGTTGAAAGTTGTAAATTCCCACCTGGTAGGTTGAAATAACAACTTTTGTCTTTGATAGACAAAAACAATGCTCCTCATGCAACAGCTAACGTCAGGAATGTCGCTCTGTTAGCTAGCTAGGTAGCATAGAATATTAACTTTACATCTCAAATGTATGTGTATCCATTTACCAACATAAGCTTTAAATTCACACAAAGTGTGTGGGTGGATTTAAGGTGATGCACTGAAAATGTTTTTCAAGAGTTGATGTCAGATATCTGCATCTCAGAAACCTCAGTTTTCAATCGCATGAAGTTTGTAATTTCCCACCGGTAGGTTGTGGTCCTACTGGCAAGTCTAATCTGGAACACAGCAGCGCAGATATGTTTCTGCCAAGCTGGTGAACATAATCTAGGATAGCAGTACTGAGACAATTAGTCGATAAATCATTTAGTCAACAGAAATTTCAGCTGCAATATTTTTAAAAATCAATTAATCGTTCAAGTTATTTGACAAGCAAAAATACCAATCATTCACTGGTCCCAGTTTCTCAAATGTGAGGATTTGCTACTTTTTTTGTTTTATATATTCTTATAAACTGAATACTTTTTGGATTTCTTTGTCACACAAAACAAGCAATTAGAAGACATCACCTCTGGAAACTTATGGTGGGCATTTTTCTATTAGTTAGTTGATTAAATTTAAAAATGAATACAATAATTGATTATGAATATAATTATAGGTTGTGGCCTCTCTGGCAAGGTCAGTCATAAAGTTCTCTTCTTCTATGGTACTGCCTGCTTGAGTATAGCCAGCCTACTTGTCAGGCTGAAGGTCCTTGCTGTCTGCAGGATGCATTTTATAGCTTTATGCCAGAGGTCTCAACCCAGAGGTCAGAACGTGATAAAGGGGACTACAAACAACATTCTCTTACTGCACTAACGTATCATCATGTAATTGCTTCCACAATTGTAATTTATGTCTTGTGAAACTGGTTTTCAGCTGCTTTGCTTCCTCTGATGTTTATTCTTTGGTTGAACTGTTCAAATGCCAAAAAAGGATGAGAATCACTTCCTTACGGCAGTTGGCACCCTCGATGAGGAAGAAAAGTACAATTAGCTGACTTTTCTTTTGCCCTTGCCAATAGAGCTTAACATTTTTGTGCCTGTTTGTTTGTTAAAATGAGCGTTTTGTTCCTCAGTCACTAATTTTCCTTTTTATTTGCACAGTTGGCTCCACTTCATTTGGTGTTTTCAAAATGCACAAATAGTTTAATTTAACTTGGACTTCCAGACCGGTGGGTTTACTTTATCTAATTGCAAATCAAATGTACTGAACTGAACTTTGAAAACATTCCTGTGATTGTCTAAACCTTCGAAGCAGTTATTATGTAGCAAACCCCATCTGTCTGGTACCCCGAGAGGTAACACTATCAAAATAGACGTAGACTCTGTCTAACTAACGTCACCATCGAAGAAATGTCACCTGCATGTAGTTTTGTCTTCACCAAGTCTTCTCCAGTTGGCTGGTCTTCCACACACTGTCAGGAATCCATACCTATTTAAATAAGTTCAAGTCCTCACTAACAAGAGATACTGTATCAGTGATTCAAAATCCCGACACAGTCAGACAGGTCAGGTGACACTATCGTACAGTACCGTATCGTACGAGTTCAGTTTGAAACTTGAGGCTTCTTAAATTGTAACTTACATGTTGTTGGAGTTTGTATATTTAAACGGGGAGATGTGCCATGTCAGTTACTCAAGGATCAATCACCAGATCGTTGCTCAAGGATCCATTAAGGACCAGATCAATCAATCACCCTGTAAATAAAATGCAGTTAAACAGATGTTGATCCTGTAATCAACGTTCAGTGTCTTTATATCTTATTTTTCTAAAACGAATGGAAGAAAAACATCCAGTGCGGTTAGGTAATTCAAAGCAAAATTGCATGAATGAAACAAATGAGTTTTCCTTAACTGACCAACTTTTTCAACCTGCTTTTAGAAAAAGAAGATTTGAAGACTGAACATGATGCAGAGTTGTTTAAAATGTCATAAATATGACTATGAAATGTCACTCACTGTTCTCCCTTCGACTGTTTATGAAGAAACCAGAAAAGCAGCTTTAGATCAGTGAAATCATTAGCATACACTTAATTGTCACAACTGTGATCATGTCAGAATGTATATGAATGATGAGCCAAATTTTGAGTTCTTGGAAATGTATATTATCTTTTTTATGATTTCAAATTGGTGAATGGAAGTTGGTTGTTCATAAGATTTACAGTCCATAAGTACAGGAAGTGTGAACACCAGTGATGTCACTGTTGGATTTCTTGAATTCTTGTTTTTTTACACACTGATTAAAATGATTTTCCTCTGTAAAGATGTTTTATTTTTCAGTTACTTTGGTAATTGGAGGCTCCAATTGTCCTATCAGAAAAAAGTTGGAAGTGTTGTAGAAAGGTCAACATCCTTAATTCATGATTAATACAAAGACAATAAAGCTCATATCTATCATTTGCCACAAGTTTGACACTATAGAAAATTATTGGTTTTAATAATGAGTCAAATCAACTGCGACATCAAACTCAATTCTTAGTTGAGAGAATACAAAGAAAAATGACAAGTCAAAGTTAATCATTTCCGAAATGTTGTGTGTGTGTATACTTATAACACTGTTAAGGGAATGTGCTGAATTTAGTTACAAAGGGAAAATGAGATCCTTCACTTACAGCCAATCGGTGATGAATGAAAAAAGTATCCAGCGAAATATTGTAGATGAAAATCTAGCTCAAGGCTCATGTCCAGACATTCAAGTATTACGTGTTGGAGAGCTTAAACCTGTACTGCAGCCAAACGTCTGTGAAGATTAAATACTCCTTAAATCAGAGTTCTCTTATAAAATGTTAGATGGATACTTTCAATTATATATTTCAAAAATCTTCCCATGGCTATGAGTTCAAGCTTTTTAATATTTTAGGAGTGATGTCTCCAGTGAGAAGAAATAAAACGTGAGTAATAAATGAAGTAGGGCAGAATTACGTGGTTGTCATGATTCAACTTTCCCTTAAATTCACTGGTTAAAATAGAAAAGAAAAACTTCTTCAGGATAAGGTTCAAGTTAGTATGTTAAATTTTTCTTTAAATGTTCTTTTTCTTACTTTTCAATCTTACAGAATGAAATATCAAAACACTTCCTTCTGTTATCCCATGAGTTTAAAATCCAAGAGAAAACTCCCTTGAGACTCTATCTAGAATCGGAGTGATGATAATCAACAAGGGCAACATGATGTGGGTGTTTCATCACAAAACCATAAAATTATGAATTCTAAGTCTAGTACAGCTACTGATTTTTCCAGTGGTGAAAATAGTATTCAGATCCTTTACACACGTACCACAGAATGAAAATACTACAGTTAATCAGCATTAAGATATTATCAGCAAAATCTTAAGAATCAAAGGTAAGAGTAATCATTATACAGAGATTGGCCCATGTTAGTTTTATATTATAGGATAATAACTACTAATGTGTTCATGTCTAAGCATCATTTTAATGTTGCAACGGGTCACAAATATATTCACTTAACTTTTTTAGAAAGCCTGAGTAATTTCCTTAAACTACTGGGCACTGTACTTTTTAGATAACGTTACTCAGAAATAAATGTAGCATTTGTTGGGAACTATTTTCAGTCGTGAATTAGTACACATTCGGTGCTCTAGTGAGCATTTCCAGCAGCAGGACAGTGTTGAGGAACTGATTCAAAATAAATTATAATGCTCGTGTTTATTGTAATGAAGGAACATGTCACCAGTGTAATGGTGTGGCTCACTGATGTATTTTTAACAATGGCGCTCTGTGGCACAGAGGAATATACTATATAAGGCTCTGGCTACAAAGGCAATACTTCTTAGAGGGATCAAATTATTGTTGGTTTTAGTCTTTTCATGGGATTTGTTGTGAATAATAATATATATAAAAATATAGAAATTCACCAGTATTTGTGAGGAATATTGTCCCACACAAATTTCTACATTTTTAGGGATAACAGAGAATATAAAACCACCACAAGCTACATCATGTCATGAACAAAGTGCAGTTAGAAACAAAAATATCTTTCTAAATGTATTTCTGGTTTGCAAACTGTGTCAACAATTTATCTGCAAAGCATGCAGACATCAAATCCAGAGCCGTTATGTGTTTTCTCTTTGAGGACACAGCAAAGACAGAGACACGTAAGTGGCTGAATAAAAAGGATAAACACCAGGTGTTTCACTGGGAGTGTTTTTTTTCCACCAGTCTCACATTCCCTCCACAGAAAACAGCATCATGTTCTAGGAAGTGAAGAAGTGGTCTTGTCCTGATTAAAAACCTCCTGCCCCCTCCCCTGTCCTCAACATCTCCCGTCTCACCTGCCCACATCCTGCTGACCACAGTGACCCTCTTTCATCATGTCTCATCTTCTGCTTTTTAATCTCTTTATTCGTTCTAGCTGGATTAAAGCACTGAGCAGGGGGTGAGGGTGGAAGGATGCTGCTGTCCGCTCTGTAAATTAAAAGCTGTGGTGAGAAGACGAGAAAATCCATCTTTTATGGACCTCCCTCCATGACAGGCAGGGATTAGCGAGTGGAAACATAGAGCAGACGGAGCAGAGTAACACAGTAAATCATCAGTGACCTTTGGCCAGTGTTCAAATACAGTCTGAGGACTGAAATGCCTTATTTATAACTGAATTGAAACATAACTATATCTGATATATGACAATACAACATACTTTTTCTCTGTCTTTATCAGACACATAGACAGGGACCATTAACTAACATCACGAGAGGAACAGAAGACGTACTGCAGAGTTTTACACTTGAAACTTGACTTGGACTTACCTGTGAGACTTGAAGGCAACATTCAAGTCTGAAATTTAAACAACATAAAATCCTGGGACAATAAAAAAAAAAAAAGAAAAACAGTGAAGCTTTTGGCCTTTGTATGTAGCTGTCACAGCTGACGGGCTCCTCTTCAAATAACCACGACAGGGCAAGGACAGCCAGGGAGATACTGCGCAAGCACTGTGATTGATCAGCATGGGCTCGTTGTGTGTTCTACAGGTTTCTGATGCTAGTGGAGATTTTTTGACAGTGAATACAACATTAAAGGGGATGCATTATACATGTTTACAGATCTATATTTTTATTCTAGGGCTCTACTGGAATATCTTTGCATGATTTACAGTTTTAAAAAACTCCCTATTTAGCTCATATTGACCCTTTATGCAGCCCCTCAGATCAGCCTCTGTCTGAAACAGGCTGTTTTAGCTCCGCTACAATAGCAGCAGGATTTCACTTTGTTTTCTCATTCTTTACTCAAAACATAAACTTCTAAAATACATCCGCACATGTTCAAGCTGATATACAATCTGAAATATGCGAGTAGACAACCCATGGAACAACGTTAGCAACAAAGGCTATGGACCGCACTGCCATTTGTTGGCATGCATGAATGATCTGACATCAGTTTGATGGGGACGCAGAGGTAACATTGCAAATGGAGCATTCAGATTGGCTGCAGCCCTAGCTTTTGACTTGCAGGGAGCATTTTTACATACATTCACCTCACGTTTTTGAGCTTTGACCATGTTTAACATGGGTATCCGACATTGTAAAATATACAGTATAGTAATATATAATAGTATATGAATGACAGAAAATCACAAAAAGCATAATATGTCCCTGTTGTAAGAAATATTAAAGAAATATTAATCCAGGTTGTTTAGGCAACCTTAACACTGCCAGTCAAACTCTGGTGTGGATCAGGTTACTACACTAGACTGCTTCTAAAAATAGTTGATAAATCACAAGAACACAAAGAGGACAAACTATAGAAAGAGCAACTTTTCTATGAGTTCATAACTTCTCAAAAGTGAGAGGGTTTATCTAACTTGTCTGCAAGTCATGTAAAAAAATACGCTACTGCTCCTGGCCAGGAAATAGTCCCCATAAAAAAACAAACATAATTTTTGCCATTTGGTTTTTCGTGCAGATTAAACAATAGTGCTAGTACTGTAGGTGGATTTTGTTTCATTTGGATAGAGTCACGCTAGTTGTTAACCTGTTTCCAGTCTTTATGCTAAGCTAAGTTAGCTAGCTGCTGACTGCTATATCCCAGAATGTCAACTATTTCTTAAAGCTGGACCACTAGAGTTCATCTGGTCAAACAAAGTGACTGAAGGTGCAAGCACTCCAGAGGTCAAACCAAATTCCTCTAAGCATGCCTCATGTTAATGCATCCCCAGAGCCTGATTACTAATCTGAGAAAAAAAGAAAAGTTCAGTAATCAGCTCCTTTTCAGTAACACACATCTAACACAGACTTCTGCTCACTGTAATTGCTGCTCTATCACAGTGAATGAAAGCATGTAGCATTAAACACAGTAACTGCACAGAAGAAGCCTCCTATTCAGGATTGAGACAAGATGAAATAGCTGTTACCTGGATTACCTGTTGCAACGTAAATGTAAACACAATTACTTTGAGGGATGTAGTTACAGCTCAATACAGCCTAATCATGTACAATACATCTGTCCAGCGTTGCAGTGGTATCTAGTTAGTTATTTTATCGACACAATTAGATAAAACATTTGGGTCCAAACAATATACAGAAAAGTCATATATACAATAAACCCATTAATATTGAAAGATAATACAATTAACAACACAAAATCCCCCATAGCGCAAGATAAGCATGTAACATAATCAGTGTCAACAAAGAGTGAGCTCAGTTCAGTGGACTCATGTCCATAATTCACACGGATATCCTGTGTGTGAGGGAACACGAGTATGTGTTTGTTTTGTATGCCAGTCTTACGCAACACACATGTTGTTCAGGTGGTGTATGGCTCCACCTTCCCATTTCCACTTGCACTCTGTGAGAGGACAAGCGGAACTGTGTAAAAGTTATTCTCAAATGGTCTTCAGTGTACGATATATTGCTGGTATAAAGTGAATGGACTGCAGTTCAGTACAGCTGTTAACTACATATAACCAGCATGATAAACTGCTCTGCTCCACTGTCTTCTGGGCAGCAGCCTGTAGTGGAGGAGAGACTGAGAGAAACTGTGAGGTTCAGAGTAAAGCAGTTTGAGAAAGTCATTCTGTGCCCAGGCTGTCAAACAATAGAACTTTACCTTTTTAGAGACATTTTTCTGAAACATCCAAGACACACAAAATGATCCACTGAACAAGGCCATGTCTGTTCAGTGAGGCTGCCCAGCAACAACAATTGTATCCTTAAATCATATGTAAATGTCATTTGAATTAGGTAAATGTCACTTTAAACTTGTTTTTGGTTCTAACCTTTCTTTAAAAACATAAGCGTTTTGCATGGCATTTCAAGGCATGTTGGTTTAGAAGTCCAGGAAAAATGCAGTATTTCTTACAAACTCCTACAGGAACATTCCCCCTAGATCTGCAAGGAAGAGGACTAATACTGTGTTCACGCCTAACTCATCTAGTGCAGTTTAAACAACAATTTACCAGTTTAATCCAGTTTGTTTAGGCAAGCTTAACACTGCCAGTTAAACTCTGGTGTGGATCAGGTTACTACACTAGACTGCTTCTAAAAATAGTTGATAAATCACAAGAACACAAAGAGGACAAACTACAGAAAGAGCAACTTTTCTATGAGTTCATAACTTCTCAAAAGTGAGAGGGTTTATCTAACTTGTCTGCAAGTCATGTAAAAAAATAAGCTACTGCTCTTGGCCAGGAAATAGTCACACATAACCCCCCATAAAAAAACAAACAAACATAATTTTTGCCATTTGGTTTTTCGTGCAGATTAAACAATAGTGTTAGTACTGTAGGTGGATTTTGTTTCATTTGGATAGAGTCATGCTAGTTGTTAACCTGTTTCCAGTCTTTATGCTAAGCTAAGTTAGCTGGCTGCTGACTGCTAAATCCCAGAATGTCAACTATTTCTTAAAGCTGGACCACTAGAGTTCATCTGGTCAAACAAAGTGACTGAAGGTGCAAGCACTCCAGAAGTCAAACCAAATTCCTCCAAGCATGCCTCATGTTAATGCATCCCCAGAGCCTGATTACTAATCTGAGCCTTTAGGTCATTTTCAGTATACTGGTGTGCAGCTGTTTTACATGATAATGTTTCCCATAATCCACTCTAACCTCTCACACCAGCATGGGTTCCTGCAGGGTGTGTGATAGAAAGGGAAAACTATGAATCAGAATGATTCATCTGCAGACTCCTTGTACAACAGAAGGTTCACACATCTGCACATATTCAAATGAAAGATGATCAGATTAATAACGATGAGCCAAACAGCAACATGGGATCAAACACAGACTTCAATGAACGAAGATAAAAAATAATAAACTTCTAAACACACAGTCAGCACCCATGTGTGGATGCAGAGTTTTCATGACCAACATGTGCTCATAGCCATCAGATCTCAGCATTGCCTTCGAAGCTATGAGACAGTGCTGAGTGACCCCTTGATCAATAAAACCAGGTCTGAGATCCAGGTCTCCAGATCAAGAATAATTAAAAACTGTCCATATTAGTAATTAGTAGCAGTACACACAGCAAGAGGGGAATGTTGAAGTGAACGTGTGACAATGTGACCTGTTTGTCAAGCGTGTGTTGGGTCAAGATCACAATTGTTCCCATAAAATGTGTGCGGGTGCACTAATGAGACCTCCTAGGGAACGCTGAGAGGTTGAGTTGTTTCCAATGTCATTACCTCTTCCCCTGCTGATATGTTTCCCTCCTGTTTTATACTCTGATTTAAACACAGATACTGCTGTAGAGAAATGAGTCATTTTCTTTGGTTGTGCGTTTTATTCACTGTCACCCATCCAATGCGGTGGTTTGTCCCTTTTAACCACTGGTAACCACACTGCAAGCATTTGTGAACCCAAAAACCGGCCTGTATTTGTCTGAGCTATCCAGTCTTTTATATAATAAAGGGAAGGAGAATACACACAGAGTCAGAACAAATTTGAATGTCTACACAGGCAAATAGCACAAAAACCAGAGGAAAATGTGATGCATAGCTCACTGGTTGGACACGAGAGCGCAATAACAGAGAATAAGATTTCTGTTCTTCCTTTAAACTTGTGATTCTGATCATTTTGAAGGAACCAGACACTTCACTCGTTAATGTCACACATTTTACCTGATGTCTTCACACTTCAGCAAAGAATATCATATTATTATAATAATCTTTAGCGCTTCACACGAGAGCAAATTTAAATCAACAAATTCTAAATTCAGGTACAAAATTTAATCTTGGACTGCAGCAAACAATTATTTTCATTATCAAAGAATCTGCCAATTATTTTCTAAATTAATTGATCAATCATTTAAAAGAGTCAGAAAGTTGTGAAAAAGTGGGACATTTTTGTTGTTACTTTGAGGAATAATCAAATAATCTAATCAAATGGATTAGATGTTATAATAAAAAACAATTTCAGTGATAAGATTTTTTTTAAAAACTTGTAAAATCAGGATAAGCTTTCTGGTAAAAGTATGTTTTAAGAAGAAATCCTAAAGATGTTTCTTCTGGTATATCATCCCAGAGCCTCAGGGCCCTGGCTGCAAAGGTTCTGTCCCCTCTGGTTTTAAGCAGGGACTCTGGATAGGGATCTATATATGCCCTAGAAAGTAGTGAAACTACATTTTGGCATCCATCCCCAAGATGGAGGATTAGTAACATAGCAAAAATAGCCCCCAAAATAACCTCCACTTAGTCCTGAAGACTACAGTCCACTTCACCACTCCAGATTACTTATGGAAAATAAACAAAATTAATTGATTTTAAGCTGCATCTGGAGGCAATATTTTATCACAAAAAACAATTTCATGGAACACATGAGTTGAGAGTTGAACCGGCTCTCTGCTGGCATCTCTGTGTGTGAATGTGCCTTGGTCAACTGAGTTGTCCAGTCTGTCTTATATCACAGCCCAGCTATGTGGCAGTGTTTCAAACTGAGCATGTGCTGGCCTGATTAGAACTGTGCGCACGCTCTGGGTCTGCCTCTCTGAATGCTGTCTAATGATGAAGGGGCAGGACGGGGTCAGAGCGCAGTGAGGACATGTGGCCACTAGGGGGGCGGGCTGAGCTGATGTACTGTACAGAGAGCACTGATGGCTTCTATCTGTTTTTCTTGGTTTTATTTCTTTTTGTGAAACCATTTGTAAATTGTTTTGGACAAGTGCTTTATAAAAGTCCTATTACTATAGTTATATTAAGATATGCATCGTGTTAGTGTATGAATACTGACTGTGTCCACGTGCAGACCTGTATTCATTCAGGATACTCAGGCACGTTGCACTCGTGCAGCACACAATATCAATAGTGCAGATAAGCAGTTGTTCTGATAATAAGAAGCTCCAGTACAACAGCTGTGGTATATAGATACTAGCTGAGACATTGAGGAATATAAACACATTATCCCTGTCAAGCTACTGTGTATATATATATATATACATATACATATATACATATATATATATATATATATATATATATATATATTGTGTGTGTGTGTGTTTGTGTGTGTGTGTGTGTGTATATATCTCTCTGCAGATGAGCTTTTTGCAGCCTATAAATATAACAGACTACCAATTATAAATATACAACCTCCTTCCCCAGTATAGTCTTACTCAAAATAATTAGAAAAGAGGACAAATACCCTGTTTAACTACTAAAGGTTATGGGACCACATGCAACAACAGGGATGTGAACACGTAGTGGCTAAAGTGACTCAATCTGTTGTCTTTTTACCCTCTTTGGCTGAAGTGCCCCTCTTGACCAAATTACTGTAATAAATATATATTTTCCAGATTATTGTAACTGTTAATAATACAATTTTTGTTTTTTAGTTGTTGTTGCCACAGCTGTCAACCTAATAATTCAAACAGCAAATTATCACTATTACACTGCCTGCTACTGTCACACACTGCTGGAACCCCACAGCGCCTGTGAGGCAGGGGGACCCCACCCTTGAAAAATGGCCCTGTATAACTTATATTAATAATACATATGGAGCTGATTCATATTTTCCCCTGTATATTATACTTGGGACTCACAAAGGCTTTTGCCGCCCACATTTAGATGGCGCTCAAGTTAATCATCTCACCAACATGTCGAAACAATTCAGTAACACCGGATGGAAGAGTTTGCACAGGTCTTGGAAAAATACAGTTCACAGGCCTGATTCACTTTGTCAGAATTATTCATCACACCAAGGTGATTTTCAGAGCTCAGTTTTTTCCGCACTGCTGTAAATGTACCAATTTAATTTAATTTAATTTAATTTAATTTAATTTAATTTAATTTAATTTAATTTAATTTAATTTAATTTGATAACTAAATGTAATGTAATATAATATTTTATTGAATGATTGTATTTTAATTTAATTATTAAATTTAATTAATTATAAGATTAATAATTTAATTTAAAAAAAAAATTAAAATAAAAAAAATTAAAAAATAATTTAAATAAAATTTAAAGAGACCACAAACCAACACTGAGTTGATTGTACTATCACATCTGCAGTCTGATATATTAAATAAATAAATACTGTTATACTGTTGCATCTGTGTGAGACATTTCTTCATCACAATAAGCACAACCATTAAAAGTAACTGGTCTTTTAGCTGTAAAGCATCATATTTGTGAGCATGCAAAGTTAATCAGCGGTGCAAACTCTTTCCCCAGTACAGGTTTTGTTTTCCATTATGTAAATTCCTGAGGTTTTGGGGCTCAGGGGACTCACTGTTATTCTTAAGGTCTTTTACAGCAACAGCTAAAATTACATAACATTGATGTGGCAGACTCATTTGTCCAAAATGATTTACATGTTATGGGAGCAGTTTAGTGTCTTGGTCAAGGACACTTCAACACTTGGACAGGAGGAGCTGTGATTAAAAGCCGGTTAATGTGAGCTACAGCCGCCCCAGACTGAGAGCAGGGAGAGTGCTGATGTACAGTTACTTCCTGTGAAACAGTGAATGACCAACAATGTCCAACACACAGTAACTTCACCAGCTGTACGACAGGAAGTCCCACAGTGCCCTGATCAGCTGACCTGCCCAAGAAACCTGCAGTTTAATAGACTAATGCAGACGCTTCCCTCTCTGTTAAGAACAAATACACTGAATGACATCTGGGGAACTTAACTCATGTGGTTTGGGTGGGTTTTTGAGTTTACTTGTAAAAAAAAAAAAGTACTTTATCAAATTGCCTTGATTATTTCCATCTACCAGAAAACACTTTTACTAGATTCAAAAAAAAGAATCTTTGATTTTGCCTGAGAAAGTAATACATCTCTTATGACATATTGGTTTCCTAAAACTGTGATGAAAGTAATCCATGAGAAGATGGAAGATTTGGTTGGCTCAAAGTTTGGAGAACACTTCACATCACTGATTGGTCACAAATGAATCATGCAGAACATTTCAACATTTCGAGAACATGACAGCAGCTATCTTAATGCAGTTCAACTATATTGCTATTTTAATAAAGTAAAAGTGCAGCTATGCAGAACAGCTCAACTGAAAGGTTCAATCTTACTAACAGACTAAGTGAGAAAAAAAAACTGCGCAGTCATTTCAGCTTCCTCTGGCTAAAAGTGACAGATGTCTAGATGTCTATCAAATTAACTAAAGAACTGTGAACGAGGTTGATGGTTGGCATCGATTTAGCTTACACCACACAACAACAACACTTTTCTTATTTTAAGTTTAGCTTCTCTGATTTACTTTTTCAAAATGTTCCCAGTGCCAAAATAGAACACAACTCAGTTCTGTCACTCAGTTCAATGTATTTTCAGAGGTAGTTGTCGAAACCTGAAAAAGAATAAAGAAAGAAAGAGACTGTGAAAGCCAGTTGTTAGCTCATATTTCCTGTCTGATCTTGGTACTGAACTTGCACCTGAACTCAGCAAATACAACTGCCACAAAAATAAAAAACAGGAGGAAACAAATCATTGAGATGTTAAGGTTGCCAAGATGCTTGTCATCAAATCATCACACTTAAAGAAGATGCAACAGTCTTCTCCACTATGATCCCACTTCACAAGTTAGACTGGTGATGTGAGTCAGTTATTACATAAACTGCGCAGTTCAAATTTACAAGAAAATTCACTTCTTGATGCATTAAAACAAACATGTTCTTTGTCATGGTGATGTAATGATGGCCAGATAGTTTAAAGGCAATTGTGACCTTATCTAACCTCCTCTTCACTCTGCAGTCCAGGCAGAGGGATGGGCTGTTGGACAGAGCGCACAGAAGAAAGTGCATTTTCATAATTGCCTGGAAGAGGATCAGACACCCTGAAAGAATAGAGTTCTATCTGAAAGCAATATAATGGGAACAGCATGTCAGAGTACATTAAAAGTACAGAGGCGAGCTCTCTGCCGACAACCATTCACAGAGTTTAGAGGAGACGACACAGGCGCAGTGAGACAGATGCTGAAGTTCTTCAGCATTTACAGCCAAACACATGCTGCGCTGGCCTCACTGCTGGAAATATGTTGGACGCCGAGCTCACATACGCTCTGTCAAGTGAGTCTGGTAGTAAGATATACATAAATCCTTAGGAGATGAATATGCAGGCACGCCCATCCATCATACTTGGCACAGGATCTGTGAGGTTTATGTTATATATAGATTGACAAGTAGAGGATGTGTGCGTGTGCTGGAGGGGTTTGATGCAAGTCTTTCTGGGAAACAAACCACCAGTGCATGAAAAGGTACATGAGAAATGCTGAGTCCTCTCTCTTTCTTTTTTTTTCTTTCTCTGTTTCAGCCACAGCCCCCCACTTAATCTCCACCTGTTTCTCGGGACCTTGTTGTACTCCTGTAGGTGGCACCCCTCTGCATGGTGGTAGTGAAGAGGCTTTTCATATTTGCGCAGCTTGCACAATTCCTGACAAGGGTGGAAGGTTTACATGAGCTGCTCAACTTCTCACGTTGGTTTCCTTCACAGGTTAAAGTCCAGGCATCCGCCACACAAGGAGGAAGTTTATTGGGTCCTTCAGGCTATGATGGATTGTTCTTAGGTGTTGCTTTAAATCCTTGTCCTTTCCATTGGGGGATCTTAGTGTTTTTAGTGTTTTCATGTAATGTAACACAGATTGTAAGGTATTGAATCCAAGATGCTATATATTTTATGTATCTGACTTAACTTTAGTAAAAATTACCTTACAGCCAAGTTTGTAAATCTTGTTGAAAGATTTCCCAGCAGAGTGGAGGCTGGTATAGCAGCAGATTAATGCACATAGTTTCAGAATGAAATGTACAACAATCACATTTGTCCACATACTTTGAGCTATATAGTGTAGTACTATGTTTAGTGAATTGAGATGATATTGTTATCTTGTTTTCTTCTGCATTTGACAAGCACATCAAAGATTTATAGCAGTATAAAGGACATCATATCTTCATAAAACAAATGTCTCATAATGTTTACATTTGTTTTATGACTCCAGAGAAGTTTAGAGTAAGCAGCTTTAAATTATGGCAGCTCCTAATGGCAAGAAATGCCTATTGAAAGGGTTTGACCTCACGACTCACCCAGAAAACAGGCCAGCTGGTCTGTGAGTCTTTATATCGCAGGCTAGTTTGTACTTTAGATTTTATTTGTCCTGTTGGCAGAGGAGTGTACTTTACATATCTCAACACCATAAGCACACACAGTGAATGTGGAGTTTCAGTTTGTGAGGGTTTGACACTCATCACTTTCCAGCCACACACTTACAATATGATTAGTGCAACTTTAAAGGGATATAACACACAAACTTTCACATTTCAGCATTAATTGGGGATTGAAATTAATTATTTGGATACCAGATTTGGTCAGATACTAAATTCAGTCAAGTCAGTTAACCTAGAAGTTTAGTTACATAAGAACAGAGCACAGCAGTATCGTTAATGTCGGCTCTGACTTCATGAGCCTCTAAAGTATACATTTAAGCATGCACAGAGAGAGAGAGAGAGATCTGGCTGTTGTGATAAAAGATATCCAGAGACCAGAGTCAGAGTCTGTGGGTATATGCTGTTGGTGGTGGCGGGGCTGATTAAAGTTAAGCAAGCTGCAGCAATGATAGCTGTGAATATACTCGCAGAGCAGAGGGAGAGCCGGGCATTTTGAAAGCTTACAGTATACAAAGCTCCAACTTGTAACTGTTTTGAATACACGTTGCAAAAAGCTTGTCATGTCTGAATGTAGCAGTGCAACTTGAGTTGTTTGCTTGAACTCACTGCATCCATCTGAACATATTTATTAGTACAGGTACATAATATAAATCTATAACATCATTAAACATCATTAAAATCAAAGACATGAGATTTGAAAAACAACCAGGGGCTGTCTGGGTGGTAGGAATGTAAACTGGTAAATGGGCGGCAGTAATGTTAAGTAAATGCAATGTGTTGTTAATGGGCTGAAACTACTAAAAACTATCATGCTTTGAAGGATTTCTGCTCTGGGGAGTGAAACAACACGAGATAATATGAAATTTGTGAGATGAGCTTGAACCGACGTTAAGCACTGCTTCACACTGATGTGCTGCACTGTAGTCTTGCGCTCACTGTCATGTCATTAATTGAAACTGCTGGCTCCTGCTTATTTATTTTGTGGCTCCACGGTTCACTCACACAACTATGAGTTCCAATCATGCACATGAAGACTGGAGAAAAATGAAGGAAAAACCTGAATAAATAAATGGAGAAACATAAGCAGAAACAAAAACACTGGAGTATGGAAATCACACGCTATGGCTTTCACTGTCACCAGATGTTGACCAGAACTGACCATCTATGGGAGATTTTGGATGGATATGTTGCACAGCACTCTCCTCCACCACCATCACAACACCAGATGAGGGAATATCTTTTGGAAGAATGGTAGAATATGTATGTATATGACATCTAACAAAACTTCTCATGTGGGTTTAACTAACTGATGGATCATGAATGACAATCACAAACAAACCAAATCAAACTAACCTATCATGAAAGTGATTTGGCTTTGAGGAGATCAAAGCTCTCAAGTGTGCCAGTGGATGAGTAGCTCAGGGCACCAGAATGGGCAGAAACACAATTGTTAGGTGAACATGTGCTTGTCCTGCTCAGCCAAAAGACACCCCAGTGTCTCAGCAGCTTATCATCTGCCAGGACAACCAGACATGAGTAGGCAGGTTTGTCAACATGCTCCCCTGTCTGCACCATAATTCACCAACTCTCACACACAAACACACAAATGAACAAAACACACACGACAAATAATCAGCAAAATCATCATCCCAGAAAACAGATGCTATCAGTGCCACAGCTCATTACTCTTGGATGTTTCGCATGGATACTAATGAGGTTTCTCAGGGATCTACAGTGCATCAGCCTTAATCAAGCCAAGTACTAATTAATCTGCCCTGACCCCAAGGACCCCGCACAGTCGCACTGAAAACAGGAAGGAACAGCAAGGATATGAAAGCATTTTTCAACATTAATTACCACACAAATGCGTTCCATTTAACTGGTGGCAATAAACTCTTCAGCTGCGAGGTCAATGTGAAGGCTCAGCAGCTGCAAAACATTTAGTGCCTGTTCAAGTGTTTCAAAACACAACACCCTGCTGAAATACTCCACTGTGTTTCTGCTTCTCACAACCTTTTAGAATACTTTGACTCACAATAGCATCGCAATTTAATTATTCCTGAGACAAAAGCAATTCTAGTAATGACTAATCATGCTAACTTTATTCTGCCCCACGCAGACGCACAGCAGTGGGCGATGTGAAGCAGAAACAAAAATCGCCTCCCACCAGTAAATATCACTGGTGCCCAAGCAGATAGCTAAACGTGAGTCACTAACTTTGATCTTTGAAAGCCACAAAGTTATTTCTGTAGACTTTGCGGAGGAATGTTCTCAATAAAGTCCCATGACAATAAGAAATATTTTAAGTTCTCTCAGTAGATGCGACCAGACTGCAGGTCAACACAGTAGGTTTTGGATTAAAGAATGCTTAATATGTACACAAAGTATTGTAATATGTACTGTAGATAAACTTAAATATCATACTCAGTTACCTGATTTAAATATCAGTCAAGCATAAGTAAGATTACTTGTGCTAAAAAATACTTAAAGGCTTAGTTCACCCAAACTACAAACAAGACAAATGAACTCAATAAAATGGAAATGAAGGCATCATCTCTTTCCAGAATGTGTCAGACTTTACTCTGAGTAACCCACAGACCCACTGTCTACAGTTTCCATTGGGGCTTTAAAGTAGCTTCTCTGAAAACTTTTTTTTCTGTAAATAAACTTAACAAGAGATGAGTGAAAAATATGTTTTTTAGCCATGCTAGCGGCATGACTCTAGGAATCGTAATAACGGCTAGTAAGTCGCTCTGTTGGTCCATCAGTTTGTTATAGCCTTAAATATCTCATGAACTATTGGATGGATTACCATAAAACTTGGTACAAACATTTATGGCAACAGATATCTCAAAATCTGGGCACATAAAACCAAATATCGGCACACCGGAATACAACTAGAGGTAAGTGAGAACAGTTTTTAAGATATTTGAGCGAACCGATCTTATAAGTAAAAGTACAGCAGAAGCACTTTTATAGAGACTACTCTAAGTTAATGGCTGAAAGGACAAATGTCTGACTGTAACTGTTTCAATATGAAAACAACAGATCTCTCAGCATCGTTTCTTTATAAAGTAAACTGAAACAGAAAATGATCTTACACCAGCCAAAACCACTCTGCATGGTACTACCACAGCATGGTACTTCATCAAAAATTAAAGCATTGACGTAATCTCTGAGTTTACAGGATACTCAGCATAGTACAGGTACACTAAAGCCACTCAGTTAGGACTACTTGTCCTTAGTTCCCCTCCACCCTTGCTGAAAAAGATTTAGATTCAAGATTCAACACTGATGACATAAAACAGGTGGTAAAAAACATAAAATGACCACAGTCAGACAATAAAAACTCATAAAAGAAGAACCATTTCAGCAGCTGTTAGAGACCAGAGGCAGGTAGGTGAATTCTCTGCTCTGTGTTAACTGTCCATTGTCTCTCTGTCCCCAGTATACTTCTATCAGTATTTTTCCAGAAATCATGCATTGTTTGACCTGGCCAAACACTGCTGGGGGGAGGGTGGGTGGGGTGGGGGTGGGGGATCTGTGTCTGTTTTTGTGTACAGAGGAAGAGGTTTGTGTGGTTTTGTTGTGGGCCTGAAACTCCCTCATGGAGACCAGTTGTCATCTCGCTCTGTGTTTCTGCCTCTGAAACTCAAGAAACAAGACACCTAAGAGTGACAGCTCAAAAGGTGACAACTCAATAAAAAGAAAAGAAAATTAGTTGTGGGTAAATATGTGTAAATACCTACTATATACTGTATACAAACTGCTCTGTTTTGTTGGTTTTTGTATTTATAATGATAAAAACAGCAATTTGATCTGTCTTGACAAGCTCATAGAAACTGAGAAATGTTAACGTTTTCCTGTTTAAAGTAGGAATAGTTATAAATTGATGATTTTAACTATGTGAGCTTGAGTCTGAGGCTTCAGTGCTGCTTGACAGGATGCTTGGTTTCCTGCACATCTTAATTGCATTTAGAGCCTCAGCAGTGACATTGTATGTGTGTGTGTGTGTGGCAGAATCGAGAGTCTGGGCCAAAGGTCCCCTTCACTTTTTAGCAGTTGTGTCGATGTGTTTCCAGATGTGAAATTAGCGGCTCATCCCTCACCTGAACACTCAGACTAAGTCTCCAAGTACTGATGGAACAGGTATTTGAAGTCACTGTTGAGTTACTATACTGCCTCAACATTTTGCTTTGATGTCAGAAATAATAAAGCTTGAAATGTTTTATTTTAAAAAAAACCCAGACAATTAACATCTGTTTGTCACTCAAAGTGCTTCATATTTTAAGTATTATGAAATTAGATTGTAAATAATGAAATCAGGTGAAACCGTGACTCTGATTGCATTAAGGAAGTAAAAATCTTACGATAATTCTCACCTGATTCAGAGCAACTGTCGGTTAAAATGTAAGCAAATAACAATCACAAGGAAGTGTGTCTTTCTAAGTTGGTATTCAAAGCAACAAAGAAAATGACTTATCATATAAGTCTTTTCTTCTGAACAATTTACACAAGGTGATAACAGATAAGTGCTGCAGTTTAGTCTATATCTCCTAAACCAACCATTTAAAAGTAACTAAGCCCTAAGATATGGACAACAATAGAAAGGAATATTTCTAGTGCCTCGTGACAGTGAGATTTAACCTCTTAAACTCTGATGAACTCACCAGTGGCTCCATCTTTACAAACTCATGCACCACATTATGGTTCCAGCAACATATCTGTGGAACAAGCAGAACTATAAGATACAGCCATGCAGTGTGGAAGAAGTTTAATCTCTCTGTATAAATCAAGGAATCTCTGTCTGTCTGTATGCATGTATGTTTGTCCTTCACATATTTCGAAAACCGTTCATCTGATCTACCTCATGCCTGGTGGATGTATTGCTGGAGAATCAAGGAAGTGTAATGTCGAGTGTGAAGTTGTTTGGATGAGTGGTTCTTAAGAAATATATAAAAAATACCTCATAGACAACGTTGATTTACTTCCTCTTCTGCCCGTGGAGTCAATGAGTGGAAATACGGACAGCGCCACTCTGCCACTGTGATCCATATTGTGGTCGGAGGTGGGATTACATCCATAGTGTTAATGACTTGAAAACATTTAAGAGACTTAAGCTTTACTATTGAACTGTGTGCTGTGAATGAAACTTGGCATTTATGTTCAAGACTTAGTGTTGGATGTCTAAGGCATGTTCAGAAATATATAAAAATACCTCACTAACAACATTGCTTCTGCTTCTTCTTCTGCTTGTGGATTCAACGAGCAGAAATACAGACAGGGTCACTCTTGCAACTCACACTGTGGTCAGAGGTGGGATTACATCTGTAGTGATGAGAACTACTGTAGAGAAGAATTGAAAAAGTTTAGAGAGTTAAACTCTATTCCCATTCCTCAGGCATGGGAACTTTGTATGTGTGTTCATTACATAATGCAGAATGTCTCAGGTACGTTTTGAACAGGCACTACAGTTCATTCGATCAACTTCACCTCAACTCAAAATTGTAGTCTCCAGATATTCTGCATGTGAGGTGATTAGGGAACATTGGCAAACTGTAGATCTACTGATTGTAAGCATGTGAGGCGTATAGGGAGCATCGGTAAATTGTAGTGTCTACTGATAGTCTGCATGAGAGGCATTTAGGGGATGGCCACAACTCTCTCTAGGTATTGAGAAATCAGCCTGTTCCGAACAGGCACATTTTGAACAGACACTGCACTACTCTCATAACTGGGTGGGCATTTCTGGTACAGCTTTAAACTGGTTTAATTCATACTTAACAAATAGATTTTTTAATGTCTGTGTTAATAATCATGTATCCTCCTTAGCTCCCCTCCAGTGCGGAGTCCCTCAGGGTTCCATCCTTGGTCCAATCCGGTTTTCATTGTACATGCTCCCTCTGGGTCAGTTCAGCCACTTTCATGAAATGTCATATCACTGTTATGCAGATGATAATCAGATCTATTTCTCTGCCAAACCCAATAACTTGAACCAACTGTCCTCCCTCCATGATTGTTTAGCTACTACCAAAGAGTGGATGACTCAAATTTTTCTCCATCTAAACCCTGATAAAACTGAAGTTCTTTTAATTAGTACTGAAATCTTTGTCACTGCTGCTACTCAGTTTATTGGCCCACTTCACCCGAACATTAAATCCACTGCTAAGAATCTTAGTATCATCTTTGACCAGTATATGACATTTGACCATCATGTTAATAAGCTTTTCCAGTCCTGTTTTCTTCAGTTAAGAAATATTGCAAAAATAAGACCTATATTGCCTCCTACTGTTCTTGAAAAATTAATCCACACATTCATTTTCTCCTGGTTAGACTACTGTAACTCCCTCTACACCTGCCTCAGTCAGTCTTCTCTAAAACATTTACAGTTAATCCAAAATACAGCAGCTAGACTTCTAACCAGAACTAGCCGTAAGTCCCACATTACCCCTGTTCTTGCATCCCTCCATTGGCTTCCGGTGAAATTCAGAATAAACTACAAGATCCTGCTGATTACACATAAAGCACTTTTCCCCTTTCCTTTTTCCCCAGTCCACGACCTCTTCGATCCTCAAGTCTTGGCCTTCTATCTATCCCCCGCACAAACTGCAAATCAAAAGGTGATTGCACATTTGTATTCTTAGCCCCACCTCATGTGGAATCATCTTCCACAATCTGTTAGATCGGCTGAGTCCTTGGACTGTTTTAAACAACGCCTTAAAACCCATTTATATCGACAAGCTTTTCTATAGACATCCCTTCCTGTTCCCATGTCCTGTTTTATTTCATTTTGGTTGATCATTTGCTTGTGTCAATGCATCAGTTTATTACCTTTAAGCAAACCTTCCCAATTCTAAACTCAACAAAAATCTTACCACACTTGGACTAAAATGATCTGGGTATAAAACTAAGCAGCACGATGATCCTCTGGTGTTTGGGTGTGAACCAGTTGAGTCATTGCATGTTGTGGCCCTGAAGGCTAGTTTCATAAACCACGCTTGAGATGGGAGGAGTGGCTGCATGGCTGAAGCATTGCAGCTTTGCCAGACAGTTGGGAGCACTGAGGGGCCAGGTGCTGCTTTGCAAGTTATAATAATAACTGCTGGTTGGGAAAACAGTGTTTTCAGGTGAGTAGTGCAGCTGCTGTACTGTTAAAGAGACATTGAAGCATGCTTGGTGCACTGTATTTAAAGAATTTTACCCAAATACAAGAATTTTTAATTTTAATTTTACAAAAAGCAACTATTTACAGTATTTAACCATGAAGATAAGAATTTATATGGTTTTTGCAGTTTTATTCACATGAAACCATAAACCACAGTGGAGAGGAAGTGGAGGGAGAGGAGGAGGCATGGAGTGAAGCATGTAAAGGTTAATATGGTCTGTGAAGCAGCATCAACACGTGGACAGAGAGGAATGGAAAAAGAGGTTGGTGAGGGCAGGTTGCTGCGTCACCTAAGTCTACAGAGTGAGTCATTCTCTGCAGATAAGTCAGTGTTTTATGAATGGCAGCTGGTGGTTCAGGGTGACGTGCAGTGATGCAAATGCATGTTGAGACTGAAGGTCAATAGACTTAAACGCTTTTAAATATTCTTAAAGCATCATGTTCACAAAAGCAACGTCCAGGCAGTTATTACCCAATAAAAAACACTGGCATGGGTAGAGTTTTCCAGATCAGAAAGAACAGGGCTTCAAGTTTTGAATGCTAACCGCTTCCCCAGTGATGGAGATGGAAAACATCTCTGGTTAAAATCACCATCAGGATGCCCACTAGACTGAAGTGAAGATGTTAGGAAGTCAAAGTTGTAAAGGCTGGAGGCTAAAGCCATCAGAAATGTGTTGCTACCAAAATCCGACAGTACATTCAGACATTTGATAGTCTTTTTAACTACAATGCAATGAGGTTAATGTATCAGCAAACCACCTTTACTGTAGATTCAATATATTAGTCAGTGAGTGCAGGCCTAATGCAGACATCAGTGACACAGAGGATGTACCGAGAGGCACGACCTGCAGGTTATTTTATTAAAGGATAGGTCTATCAATATCAAAACAAGACTGACAAATGTATGACCTGATATTCTGGTTCCTGATGCATGTTGCATGTGGATCTGTGTGTTTTAGAAGTAAAGACTTAATAAATAATTTATATTGAATCAATTTGCTTTAGGGAGGAATCCAGTATTTAAAGACAGACTTAAAAAAAAATGAATCCATCCTTTAAATGCACAATATGTAACTTCTGCAGCTAGAAGGAGTTTGATGATGTTGTGAAGTAGCATGGGATCATGGGAGTTGTTGTCTAAAATATAGGTCTAGTTGTTTTTAGACATTTTAATGTGGAATAGTTACATATTATACCTTTAAAGGGTTGGTTCCTCAAGGACAAAAAACACCTGACATTCTCAAAGATCCCTGTGCCCTCTACTGAGGAAATTGTCCCTGAGAAAACTGTTGTGTTTTGTGGATCATTCACAGTAATGTGGACTAATGTGAACCTGCTGTTGAATTTATAAAATGTCATTTTTCAATGCGGTGAGCGCCACATACAAGATTCCATTTGGGTAAAAAAATATGTCAGTTTTTTTGTTTTACTTGACCCTTTAAGTTCAAGATCAAGTTCAGTTACACCTGAGATGAAACATTGTTTCTTCAGGATCAGGGCACAAAAAACAACAAAATGGAAGATTAAAAAGAAAAAAAAAAAGATATCAAAGTGGGATAAAAGATCTGAGTTTGACATCAGTGAGTTAGTTGAATATCAAAAAACATGAAACATTTTCTAAACCTTTATTTGCCATTATGAATCCTCTATATGCACAACTGAGCCAGATCAACACTGCTCAACCCCCCTGAAAAGAAATGTTCTATCTTCTGGACAGTACTTTATGTAGCTATCTACATCTTCTGTTACTATATTCATATGAAAGGAGATGATGGACACAGAGGCCCCTGTCCCAGCAACCGCCGCTCACAGCAGGACTGCTGACTGAGCCCTTTCATTCTCAAACAAGAAATGTTAATAAGAGTAATGTCTCACAGAAGCTCTGGCTTAGGGGCCCCTCTGAGCCCGTGGGCCTCATGACCTTTGCAGTAAGTTAACAATCAAATTTGGATTTTAATTTCACAGTTCCTGGTCAGCTCCTGCAAACTACGGCCCTTCACTCCTGCTGCTCTGTGCAGCTCAGTTTGTATAGAGACATTTTATTGAGTCTGTATTTTATTAGCATATACATCTGTGATGTTTTACTGTGTTGTATTATTGTCTTGTATATTGCTGCACTGCTTTGTACTTGTTTCACACTGTGATGTAGTCCTTTATACTGCACTGTTTTATTTTTACTGTTGCACTGTGATCCTGGAGGAATTAATTTCATTCTACTGTGTACATGAAAACTTTCACGATAAAAATTTACTTCTATCTTCTCTAAATTGTTAGGTTTTGCACTTTTTTAAATTATCACCACTATACAGACTCAATAATCCTGCTTTGTGAGGCTTCCATAAACAGTCCAGACTGTTTCAAAGGACAAGAATGATCTTTCACTCTTTGTCTGTTCCAACAGTACAAGTCTGGCAGTGCAGCATTACAAGCCAGACATACAAAATATTATCTGTACAAACAGTCTCATAAAAATCTTTCAAATGCCAGTTTGGGATAAATCTGTAAAGCAGAATGTGCTGTGTGAAATTTTAACAACAAAAAGGCTGAAGCAGATATTGCATTTAATGTCTTTATTCATTATTTCCTCTTCAAACACATTTTCCTGATGTACATGTACATTTCCATTCAAAAGGAAAAACTCAAGTGAGGTAAAAGTGCTGAAAAATGAAATAGTACAATGGTTGTAACCATCAAAATCATCGTCACAATCACGAAGCTGACAAAAAAGCTCTTATGTATTAACTATTTCAAAAATAATGTATAGTGCGACAAATTTCATATTTCTCCCCACTTTTTAAAGTTGTATCCACAGGCATCCCCTCATACACACATGCAAACGAGCACACACACCTCCACGCATTAACGTAAACACAAATCTGCTGCAAAAAAAAAAAAAAATTCACAACTCTTCATATAGAAACTGCAGGAGAACTTCCAGACGGCCTCCATCACATTCCCATGATGTAAGACTTGTACTTAAGACAAGCATAACCACTAAATAACTAATCCTCTGCTTTCTCTGCACCCCCCCGAGCAAAGAATACATCTACAGGTGTCATAAATAAAAACACCATGCACTAATAAACAAAGGCCCAAACAAATGGGACGACCAAAGGCAAGGTGAATGAGAGAAGCAGGAGGATCATAACACTGACAAGTTTACAGCAGAAAAAAAGTGGGGGCGAGAAAGAAAGAAAGAAAAAAAAAAAAAAAAAGGCAAAATACACTTCATCCTCACTTTTTTTTTTCTCCACATTGTTCTTCACAAAAAAAGTTCATACATCTCATACATACATCAACCCTGACGAAGGAAGTGATTTAGCCTGAGCCCTGCTGTACCCCACTCTCATCATCATGGGGACGGTAAAGCTTTCGTTAACAGGCACATGTTTTCAGTCGTCAGAAAAAAAAGCCACAATAACCGTAAACACGTGAAGGTAGGGTTAAGGTGAACGGAAGCAAACATGCAGAGGATTTACATGCCAGGCTACATTCACCATAAACTAAGTCTAGAAAACGCAAACTTCTGTTTGCTGCGTTTTCTTTGACCTCGCTCGCAACTACTTTTAGCGGGCGATGCCAAAAAGAAGCCCAAGAAGAGACTAGTCCTCACCGTGGTCAGCAGACTTCATCCTGCAACTGTGAGCGGCAGCATCGCCGGGCTGCTGGCTTTGAATGTGCCTCCAAGCTCCAGAAACCAAGTTATCATCACTCAGAGAACATAAACAAACTGGGGAATGATTGAGAGACTTGAGGCTGCCATTTTTTTGGGCTTTTAGCACTTGGACAAAGTTTTGTCCCTTGGCTTTTAAACAAGGCAAAGATCATCTTAGGGTAAGAGTATGGAGATAAATCCAGTTGTCAGCACTAAACTTGGAGGGGGCTATTCATTGAGTGATGATAAAAGTCTCAGAACAAATGGATGCACAGATAAAAACCCAGCGCTGCTGTAATGCTGTAGCAAGCTGAAGCCTGCTGGCTACCTCCAACTTAAGGCATGATCTAATAAGAACCTGTAGTACGGGCGTGAAGAGGGAGAGTCAGAGTTACAATACAGAGTGAAGAAAAGACTAAATTAAGGCAACTATCAGGAGGAGACGTCTCAGTGTCAAGGGCAGTTTAAACCAATTCACCTTCCCAAAAAAAAAAAAAAAAAAAAAAAAAAAAAGGGAAAAAAAAACAAAGCCCTCAAAAACACATTATATCCCTGAGAACCAGCTCAACTCCATTCAGCAATTGACCACATTAGCTTATTTACATTCCTCTCAGGTGGCTGGGTTTGGAGTAAAACAAGGCCTCTTTAAAGTGCTTCTGTTATTATGGGGTCTGTACTGGGTGACCTCCAGCTACTGTGCCACAGTACAGCTCGTCAGTGAACTTCAGGTAGTATTTTGGTTTGGATGGGGACAGAACTGTCAGCACAACAAATTTAGCCTGGTTACTTTGGAGCAGGTAGAGCTAGGCAGCCCATTTAAATTGACGGTATAAATACATAGAGTATGATGAGAAAATCGGAATAAATCAGTTGGATTTCAAAAGGCGTTCGGGGGAGACTGAAGTCAACATGACGACAAGGCCAATACTGATGGCAGGAAAAGACAAGAAAGGAGTATAATGAAACGACTGAGACTGTTACAGGAATGACTAGACAGATGGGTTTCAAGGAAAAATATTGTTTGGGACTGAAACTAAAAGAAAAAAAAACTAAAGGGAAAAAATATGATAAAAGAAAAATAAAATAAATAAACTCATTTTGAATTCAAACCAAAAGTATTTTGCTCCCCCACCGAAGACTGTATGAATTCTCCCATAAACTACTTTCCAATACAGCGTGTTGTATCAAGTCAGTTTCACAGGGTTTAAAGGGGCTGAAAAGAAAAGAATTATGCTAACCCTTTCCCTCCTGATCACAATTTAAAAAAACCTTTAAAAAGCTAACTCACTCTCCAAAAAGTGAAAGGCACTTGAGTGCTTCAGTTGCTGGTTTTATAGCATACTTTGGTCCAGAGAGAGACAGTGTGTGGCACCTCAGTTGTTAAAAACACTAAAGCAGTTCCAATACCAAAGCTCAGCAGCTGAGCCAGCACAACATGGCCTGACCACGGGGTGTGACCTGCAGAAGAGGCCGAGCTGACCTTCCTCTAACAATTCTCTAACCAGCCAGGAGCTGTGAGCCAGCCAGATAAGAGACATTTCTGGTTATCTGGTACAAACACGAGCCACAGTGAGATGAGCAGCAGCAGCAATGTAGTGAGAAGGAAATGGTGAAGGCTTCTGAGAAACAGAGGGGTGAGGGGGGTAAGCACAGCAGCTGCCACTTGCATAAGAAATTTAAGAGCAACTTTTCTCCTCTCAAACATGGATGCTATGATGTCAGCAAAAGAGGAGAGGAGAGATGACGGGTCTAAATCACAGCTTAGCCCATCTGCTAGTAATGCCACACTGCAAATGTTCAAAATTAACAGCTAATAATAGGCTTGGCTGAAATTAGAAATTCATAGGTTTGGGGGCAACGCTGTCACCACTAGTGGAGGGTGGGTGGGGGGGTGATGGCCTTGTGGCTCAAGTCATTTGTAGCTTCAGTGATAAATCAGAATCCAAGTCTGAAAGGGGAGTGGTATCCCTCTAGCAGACATGCTGGCATTTCTCTTAACATACCACTCGCGCTCCCTGGTGTCTATCCTTCCATGACCACAAATGGGGTTCAAACACTGCGTGGTCCGCTGCACTGGATAGGAGAGTACAGGAAGTGATTCAGCTCCCACACATGTAAGGTGGCGGCGCTGCTGCTGCTTGCACACCCGTCCCTAGTTCCCCGCCCTGACAGTACCTCCCCCAGGAAAAAAGAAAAAGGATAATTATAGACAGCCTGTAGTTGAGAGCCAGTCGCTGAGCTGCGTCAGAGGAGGATCCCATTTCAGGGCTGCTGTCGAGCCTACAATGGTTGTGAGGGATGACCCTGTGGGCCCACCATGTGCTGCTCCTTTTAAGGAATGGACAGCCAGTCCAGTAAGCCTGTCACTCCAGGACTCCCAGCCAGCTCTCTCTCCAGGCAACGAGGCTAGCCACATTCTCTCAATGGGCTCGTGTCCATTCTGTCCTGTTTGTCAGCCTCCCACAATAGCCAGAAGACTGTGACATCTGGTGGTCACTGGTGAGGCTTCGGAAGGGACTTAAAAACAGGGAAAGTAAACTCCTCAGAGGCAGTCTATCTGAAGCCTAAACTGCCTCACTGCAGATTTCCACTCGAAGCCAGTCTTGACATAACAGTACAGGACTGAGCAAAATGGATATAAAGTGGGTGAGGGGGGGGCTCGTCCTACACTGAAATTCACAGTGGAAAATGAAATAAAAATACACACATTTTCTCTTGCATTGAGTACAAATCACAGGCACTGCCGGCATATTATGGAGAGCACAAATGCCTGTGAGAGATATTTACATGTCAAAATGAATTAAAACAAATTGACTCTTCTCGTTTGCCCTTCATTGCTGATATGACTAAAGTTATTAGTGTACCACCACTCTTCCCTGCCCAGCGAACTAAACTTTTAAACACCTGTGCTCTGCTTTTTTTTTTTTTTTTGGCCATCACCTATTACATTACCTCTTCCCCAATAATACCATTTTTACATATTTTAATGTTTTTTTTCTGCCTTTTTACATTTTTAAATAACAGGAGAAAACCAAATTGAAGGCTATATCATTTTCTTCCCTTTCTTCAAAACATAGCCCATTACTTACTTATAACTTATGGGGAGGAGGGGGGGGTAAACCTGGAGGTTAAGGCACAAAACACAACTTCTTTAAGAGTAAGGCTGATAAACAAGGAAACAAACAAAGATGAGAAAAAAAAAAAATCTAAATAACACTTAAAAATATCACTTTCTATTCAATGACCTAGACGCCTCTGTAGATAAGGAATGAGAAAGGATTCCAAAAAACAAAGCAAAACACTTGTCCACTTAAATATAGTCATTTGTGCCTTGTGAGGAACAAATCATTTATTGCCTTAATATTAAATTTTTTGGGAGTTTTTGTTTTTATTTTATTCCTTCTCTCTGCTCAAAAGCAGCAGCGGCAGTCCTCTCTTGTACGTCCTTCCACTTGTTTGTTTTGTCAGTTACACGGCAGCCATGTTGGAATGTTCTGGTTAGCCACATAGTAGTTGCTGAAGTTGTGGTCTCGGACATAGGGCGCTGGCTGATAGTAGCAGGTGACACAGGACGCATCGGGGATGGCATTCTGCTCTGCCAGCACTCGGAAGGCCATCAGTGAGATGAGGTGGAGGGTCTGCCGTCGCTCGTGGCCCATGAGGCACACTGTGCTCTCGTTGACCACTCGCCGCAGGATCATGAGGTAGTCGTACTTGCTCTTCTCCTCACCTATAAAGTGGCTCTGGAGGTAGGCTTCAACTTTGCGCTGCTGCTCACCGATGTCAGGGAAGTCAATGAAGAAGCGTGAACACATGTACCGCTCCAGGCCCTTGAACTCCTCCTCGCTGGCAGGTCGAAAGTCTCGCACCAGAAGATTGCAGTATTTCAGCAGGCCGCCACCTCGGATCTCCTCGGGCCGCTTGGTGGCGATGAGCTTGTTCCGCAGGTGGCTAAGTGCCATGCTGAAGTCTCCATACATGCTCTCCCCACTCACAGTAGGGTGAAAGGCCTGCGACATGGGTGTCTTTGCCAGTTCATAATAGGCAAGTACAGAGTCCAGCACAATCTGAAAGGAGTCCACACTGAACTCAAACTGCCGGCGTATCGAGTCCACAAACTTCAGCTCCACATTGCGGCCGTTGTTGTTGGAGAGGGAGATGAGACTCCAGCGGTCCTGCTCTGTGTTAACCTTCACCAGCTTCTGGACATAGGCCTCTTTGAGAGTCATGGGTGTGATTTTCTCTTTGTTCACACCCTCAGGCAGAAAGTCCAGCAGGGTACCCAGCACCACGTCCTTAATGAGCCTGAACTCTGCTTCATGCGGCAGGTCCACCCGGAAGATGACGTCCAGATCCTTGTAGCTCCAGCCGATATCCTGCACCAGCACATGGCTGGCTGTCGAGCCGTTGAGCCGTACGTCCTTTACTCTGATACCACTCTGCTCCAGACGGGAGCGCACCCGCGCCACAATGTCTTTCAATCGTACCTCTAAAGTAGGGAAGTTCCCCCGGCCATGAACAGGCACAACCTCTGTCAGGACTTCATTCAGCCGGCTCACCTGCTCCCAGGAGAGGACACTGCTGGCACAACTCTTTGCTTCCTTGTTATCCATCTTCTCACAAAGTTCAGATTTACTAAGATGGGAGGGAAAAAGAGATTTTAGATAGGGCTCCAACTGTGACACAAACCAAGCAAACTTTACATTTAAACCATTTTAAAGCCATTTCCCTTCACAACAATACAAAGTACTAAAGAGGAGATTTGACCTTGTTCAACTCAAATGCAATTTTTGTCATTACACATTGTGCAGGCACATGCCATTAAAGGAGGGCTGCTGTGTGGGAGTGTGTGTGTGTGTGTGTGTGTGTTGGGGGGGGGGGGGGGGGGGGGGGGCACATATTGCATAAACATAAAAATAGACAGTGAGGCAAAATATATTAAAATATATAGTAATATAATATAGTAGGAAATAGTAAAATCACACTAAAAAAATGTCAACATATGTGCAAACTCGCATTATATCTGAAAGTATTTGTAGTAGAGCTGTGCGAATGGCATTGTAAACATATGGCAGTAGTACAGTTGTTATGGAGATTGTGAAACTCTAAGTTCAATATAAATCACAAATACATGCGATTACAACAATTGGCTCTGTAGCTTTTAAAAAGATCTGATGAAACAGTAGCAGCAACATGGCCCCTTTCAGCACGAGACAACCTGCTCACTCTCCGTTACACGCGCGCGCGCGCGCGCGCACACACACACACACACACACACACACACACACACACACACACACACACACACACACACACACACACACACACACACACACACGCAGCAAAGGACAGAGCCCGTGAGGTTTCTAGAACAGCTCACCGTGCGAGCTTCGCTTTTTATTCCAGAACCGCTGAGAGACAAACACCAAGCTCGCTTAAAGTGCACTAAACACCGAGTTTTCCTAAATACATAACCACGTCCGACATTAACCTTTAAAAAAACTGCAAATTAACATTACACGCATTTTGTCGAAACATCACCGGTACAGAAAGCGTTCCGGCTGACTTATCAATTTAACGTTAGCTACCAGTGACGAGGCAATATGAGTTTTTGCTCTAATTTACCCACCAAGGTACTGACTAACGTTAACATTTTAAACAAGTACAAGACGCTACCATGAATTACCGTTACGTTGACAAACTAGCAAACGTTAGTTATGCTGAGCTGAACTTCGGTTGAACTGAATCCCACCGTAATTTTAGCACGGTTGCCTAACACACGTTTCAGGGGAAAAAAAAAAAAAAACAACTAATCAACGTTTTTATGTTAAAGTCTTCCAAACTGGTGAAAGTAGTACATACATTTCCAAAGGCGTATATTCCGAAAGCATTCAACGTCCAAAAAGAAGATGTTAACTTGACATTCGTGCAGACACCACCAACATAATCCACTGCCAGAAAGAGACACACGGCACCGCTTTTACACCGGTCTTTGAACCACTCTCCCCTCAGAAGACACGCCTCATTTATACAGCCGAAGAACGACCCACTGAAACTGATGCACAGCCGAAGCACGACACAGTCCCTCTGTCCACGTAGCGTGGCTTTTAGGTTTATGAAGTACTACATGACTAGTATGTGAAGGTGCAAAAATTAAAGTAAAGACATTAACTTGATATATTTACCCAAAGGTCTAGCATTAATCATCAGCAGATCACACAGATCGTGCAATCGTTCAGTTTGGTTGTACCAATGCGCCGAGCGAAGTGTCTGATTGGTCAACGAGGTTTTTGCGTTGCCAGGTAACCAAGAGCGTCTCCAGGCAGGCGACGTTCTCTGTATCTAGGTCCACAGGCAGGTACTTACAGCTCTGATTCAGTCACACTTTTACATTTTCTTGTGACACATAATGAATATTTTGTATTGCCCCAATATATATATATATATATAATATATAAATAGTAAGTAAAGTTTCGTTAAAAAAACAAAAACACTCACAGACACATGACACGTACCTCTTAGTGACGTTAAACTTTAACAAGTTCAACTCTGTAATTTCAGATTTCAAAGAGCTTAATGGCCTCTTAAAATTAAGAACACTCCTTAGAGAAGGAGACAGGGCGTATCTTGCTGCCAAATATGTATCAACATGCCACAACCTGAGGGACAGTGAATGACCTAGACACACACACACACACACATATACATCAATCTTAATGTATTAATGTTCATATTATTGGGGTTTTTTTGTTGTTGTTGTTGTTTTTTTACAAATACTGTATTTGGACAAATTGTATTTTGATGCTTTGCCAAGACAGCCCATTGAATTGAACTGAATTAATAATTCTAAGTTCCACCAGGAGCTCAAACGACCAACAGTGTCAATACCAGTGACCAACTAGATCTTTAAAGTAGGTATGACCCCTGATTATCTTCAACACATGGTTGACATGGTAGATTAATGGTTATCATTAATGAAAATTGTATCCATATACCACTTTTTTTCATCTCTTTATTTATACAAACCATCACTTACAGCATGTGACATTAAAACAATAACAGAAAACACTTAGGCATCATAATGAAATAAAGATAACATAACAGGCATGACTTCACTTTCAATTGGTTGATACATTTAACGTGGTAACAGGACATAAGTAATAACAATAAAAATATGAGATTATAAATTAACAAAAGGTAGACAAAATCAGATTCTTAACAAAAAATAGAGCATACTAAGTGTATGTGCACATTTCTTATTATTTATAAGTTGGATAGACTCAAAATACTTTCTAAATTCAATCATGAAAAGTTCAAATGATGGAGGTATCCATATAACACTAAAAACACACAGTTGTGAGTTGTAAGGTGGACAAAATATCAGCACCACAAACTACACTCCAGGCTCCAGGCTGCTTTAAAGAACAAACAGTGAATTCATTTTTTATTAGTCTAGTTCAAGTGACTGATGACCTCTTGAATCATAAGTTCTTCAGTGGAAGCAACTAGACAGTGTGGGTTGGGATTATGTAGTGCACAGTGGTCTGCACAGGTACCAAGACATTATCATGTACTGAGCACAGCCATAATCATTGTAAGTCTGATTTTTATCAGTTATCTGACAATCCTGTATGAGTTGTCATCAAACAACCTTGTGCTTGTGTACAACTGTAATTAGTTGTTCATTGTGGAGTCTGTTGCATTGGGTTAGAGCGGTAAAAATCTTGCGGTCTGCTGATGGTCCTGATAGGCTTTTCTACTACACAAGAAACTTTCTTGGCAGATGTAATCTGGGTGAATGCCACTGACACAGCACTGGGAACTTTCCATGGAAGACATTTAATTCAGTATTTCACTAGAACACATAAAAACATAATTCACCATATCTCTTTCTGTTTTCTCTCTCTCTCACACACACACACACACACATACACATACACACTGTATGTTGAAAAACAGAACTTCTGCATTGCAGAAACCCCTGTGACACTCCTCACTAAGCCTGAGATGTGTTATTGTGAAAGACGCAAGGAAACCACTGAGGGGTTGTAACGGTAGTGATTCTTTGGAAATTAAAAAACATAGACAACAGAATTCCCTGTAACATTGAAAGGTGTTTTTCCTTGTAATACAGATGTTTATTTCAAAATAGAGCATTCAGAAATTGTTGAACAGCTAAAATTTGACATTTTAGCAGGTTATTGAAAAATTAAAGCACAATCAATGGAGTGGAATTAGTGAAACATGATTCCCAGCAGTACAAATACAATGCTGTGATATCACAATTCATTATCAATGGGTACATTTGACTTTACTCACTCCCTGTCTCTCACTTGTTTTTACCCTCATTCTCACTTTCTGACCACAACCAAGACCAGTGTTTTTTTTTATAACTATTTTAAAATAGTTAATTAAATTTATATTTTGGTGTTTGTTCTTAGTGTCCTCCGCTCAAATGTTCACAAAAGATGACTTCAATTTGTCTTTTTGCACTGAAACAGGAAGTTTCATATATAGCATCAATATGAACTCAATGAAATGTTAACATAAAAAAACATTAACAAAGCAGGAAAAATAATTCCATAAATGAAAACCAGAAAGCTGAAACATATGTAACAGCTGAAGCAGTCATGTAATCATTTATCCTCCAATTATATGGACTTCAACACTGTCTGTTAGCTGCCTGTTAACAGATTTCCAGCCTGCTCAGATGATTATAGCTGGTCTGACTGATAAATATTACAGTGTGACTTTAAAGCTCTGTCATTCATGTTGTGGAGGATATTTAGTTGTTTAGAATGTTGGATTAACTTAAATCCAACTGTAACTCCATCAATGAAATATTCAATGATTCATCACTCAGTTCCTGCCAAAGACATACACATGGTTGGTTTACACAGATGGACATGTGCTGTTCTCAGCTGATTTATTTTGACTAGTTAAACTTCCTGAGAAAGACAAGATGTGTTGAAATGTTGATCCATAGAATTTCATCCTTCTCTCTTTTGTTTACATCTGAGACTAAACTGTTAACACACAAAGCTACTTTGGCCTTCTACTTGTTTAACCATGTAAATATATAGATTATGACAGTTTAACAAATATGACAGTTTGACAGGACCATGCTTGTAAATTCATTCTGCTTTGCATCACTGATGTTTTGCTGAATGACAATAAAAGGATCTTGAATCTTGAATAAGTGATTTCAGCTTGAAATTCTGAAAAGATACCATTTGCATTTTAAGTACTACTACTACTACTCAGGCCTGGCGCCAGGATGATGGGGGGCTGTTAAAAATTGCAAGGGGGCAATTTTTTTCACAAAATAAAATTCACTGATCTAACCATGCAACAGCTCAAATGGCTAAATAACAACAACATAAGGCTAGTGTTTCAAAATCAAAGGATACATTTAATTATCCAAGCACTCATAAAAATGATTCAAAATCAGCAGCTGTAGAAACAGCTGTTTGGCTGTTTTCTCTCTATCTCTCTCTCTCACTCAGTTCAAGTGCCAACTCCGACTCCTCTTCAGCATTGAAAGGTTCGTCTGACCTGTCAGGGCCAGTGTTGTCACTTCCCTCTCAAATGTTTTTTGGACCTTGTAGCCATTTCAAAATTCCACTCATCCGGCTTGCTAAAATCAACGACTGCATCAAGCTAATGTTAATGTTACTAGTTCATGCTATGTTGGATATGATGTCAGGTGTGTAAGTGGCTAAGCACAGGCAAATTTTATTTCTAAAATATTTAAATGATTAACAACAAACTGTGTTAAGTATGGGCCAGAGTGCCAGAGCAACGGAGATGAAAAAGTCATGAAATCGTAGGTAAGCATGTTTCTGTTTAATGTTAGAGCAGTTAGGAACAGTACAGTTACATTAGCGCTTCCGTTTCACCACACCATTGTTGTTTTGGTTGTTAGTTGTTTCACACTGCCCTCTCACTTGCTAGGTGGTCTACAGGCTGTAAGCCTGCCCCCACGACAACAGGCTCAGCAGAGAGAAAACAGAAAACTGAACTGAAAACAAAACCGAGGACTGACAACAAAGGAAGACAACACACGTACAGTAAAACCAGCGAAACAATGAGATACTTCCATTTTTGGAATTACAATGATTACACGCCTGCAGCTTTGAGTTTTCTTGTTTTTAAATAGTTTTTTATTTATGGAATTATTTTTCTTGGTTTTGGGCTCACAGTCATTATTTAGATAATACTTTTATGTCGTTTTTTATATTTCACTGAGCTCACATTTATCTCTGTGTTAACTGGTCCTTTAAGAAGTGTTCACATGAATCTGTCAAACCTGCCTGTTTAATGTGAGAGTTAAATATGTCGTCACCTAAGTTTTCCCCCAAGGCTAAATTCTTTTAGAAGTTTTGTTCAGAGTTTTGTTAGAATGTCATGTTCTCTAAAGCCGAATCTTGACGGGCACTTTCAGTTTGATTGGAAAACGAGATTAGATGGATAACAAACACTCAACACATATCAATAAATGAGTCAGGGATGATGACAGTTGAGGTTTACAGGGAACAGATGTGAGTTGAGTTACAGTTTCTCACAAAAGAGCTTTTTACTTTTCTCTGCTGTATCAGTGGTGAGAAAACAAGGTGAGACGAAACCGCTGACTGACAGCGTGGAGGGCCATGTCAGCTGTACTGTGCTGGTTGTGTGTGGGTGTTGCGGGGGAGTCCCCATGGGAGTGGGTTATACATTAAATCATTGTCGGTGAGTCAGCAGCGCTGAAAGGAAACTAGTAGTGCAGGGAGGGGATTCCCTCTGTGTGTGTGTGTGTGTGTGTGTGCATCATACTCTTATTGAAAGCTGATATTAATCTGTCATTTACAAATAAGACATGCAGCTTTGATACTGTCATCAAAGTACAATGATCCAGAAACACCTACAAATTCTGACTATTCATGAATCTCTCTACATTTGAGAGTACAAAGGAGTGAGGTCTGCACACTGTTAATCATTTTATTCTCTTTTTTGAGGCCTTGAAAAAGAGAATAAAATTATTTATTGGGAGCTTAACAGTGTGCAGATCTCACTCCTTTGTATCCTAAAATAAAAAACAATTGTCTTGCACCTGAATAATTTGCCTGGATGTGAGAACACTTGGTCCCTCTTCCAATAATAATACATTTGATTCAGTGTTTCAATAAAATGTCAAAAAATAGTTAAAAATGACTATTTTTCTCAGAGCCCATGATGATATCATTAAATTGCTTTCAAGTTCAAAATCCAAACAAAATCCAAAAACACAAAACAGACAAAAGCTGCAAATATTCACATTTCAGAGGCTGGAGCTGGCAAATGTTTGGCATTTTTCTTAAATTATCAAAACATTTAATCAGTTATCACACACAGATGAAATTTTGCTATCCTGCTCATTGATTAACCCAGTATTACCCTCAGTGAGTCCGACTAATATTAGTATTGTATTGGTCAATTTTACCTTCATACTGACATGACATATATTACCATATATGAGCAGAGAAGAAATTGCAGTGATTGGCAAAGAAATGTTTGGGATAATTTAAAAACAGCATTGCTGTTACATATTTTGACAAACTTATTAGAGCCCGAGCACCCAGCAGCATGAAGGCCCTATTTGATCTGAGGGCATTCTTCTTCCTCTTCCTCTTCCTCTTCTCTGCAATGAATTGCATTTTTGAAGGGCTAAATTTGCTCGAAAACTCACAAAACTTAGCACAACCAAACGCGGGTCCATTTTGGAAAAAGTTTCTTTGATGTTCATAAAATTCGGTAAGATCACTGCTCTCATCATTATACCTGGAAATTTCTTTTTTGGAATGTTTTTGCCCAACAGGAAGTCAGCCATTTTGGATTTTGTGTGTCAATTTTCATTTCACAAACACATATTTGAGGCCTTTTGGATGCACACAAACTCACAAACCTTTGCACACTTGTTTGAATTAGTAAGTAGTTTGATTTATTATCACAAATGGGCTTTGGTGTTGTACAGCAGCTGTATCGTGCCCCCCAATTACTTTGGGCATTTTTGAGGTGCTAGGAATGCTTGAAAACTCACAAAACTTTGCACATTCGTCAGAAGTGGCGCAACTTGATATCTGATATGGGTCTTTGGCTTGGGTGTTCCAAAATGGCTCAAGGGTGCTCCCTAGAAAATTTCAAATTAAAAGCTTTTAAATTTGACGTGGATGAACAAAATTTGTAAGGCACATGTATCATCCAGACGCATAAAAAACCCTAAGTCCAACAGGAAGTCAGCCATTTTGAATATACTGTGCAATTTTTGTGCAGTTTTTGCCATTTGTAGGCATTGTATTTTAACAAACTCCTCCTAGAAAATTAACCCGAGCGACTTCAAATTTGGTCAGTGTCATCTAAAGTCCTTTGTGATGAAAAGTTATCAAAATCTTGAATTTTCATCGAACGCCCTGGCAGTGCAGCAAACTTCGATGTTTCGCCATGAAGCAGGAAGTTATTGTAACTTCAATGTAAATCGGCTAACCTAAATCACGTTTCTCATGCTTAATAAGAGTTCTGGCCTGAAAACATCTACATGTAAATACTGAATCATAGTCATAGCGCCACCTACTGACAACAGGAAGTCAGGCTGATATGAGAAACATCATCCGCTTTACATGGAATTCACATGGTGCGGTCTACACATGATATACAGCGACATCATGTATAATTGTGGGTGCTCTCTAGCGCCACATAGTGGACACAAGAAGTAAAATTTAACTTCATATTTCAAATTTAACGTGCAACATCCAGTAAGAGCCCAGACCTGAAGACACACAATAAAAGCCCTTTGACTGTGGCCCACGATGACATGTGCAAAGGTGCGAGGGGTGATCATTGCTGCTTGCAGCTTTAATTTATATTTCAACTGTTAAATATCACAGTAAATAGTATTCATGATCACAATAATCATCAGCGCTTCCTGATATCCCACTATTAGTGCTAAAATATAGTTAAATTACTTCATGCCATGATTGCCTTGGATTCTATTCAGTGAACAGTGGTCTGTATATTGTAGCTTTGTTGGACTCTGGAAAAAGAAATAATATCAAAAACAATTTAAACACTTTAAACAGAAGTAGGTTGCTCACAGATTGAGACAGATGCTTGGAAATAACTTAAATACAGCTTGTGTTTGTGGCATATGGCATAGTTCATGAATTTTTCCTGATGAAATTGATTGATTGATTGATTTCTGGAGTCCAAGAACTTTGTATTAAGTGTTATCTACTGGCTGTTAACAGTTACATTCTTTTTTAAAAGGCAGAGAAGTTTGTAAAAGCACACAGGACATAACAGTTATACTGGGCTCTTACAGGCCACTAGTACTGACTGTCGCTCTGTGTTCATGGTGCCCTCTGAAAACAACAATAATCATGGTAATGGAAATACTTGGCAGTATTGGCTGGTTGCGTAAGATGACGTTGTACGATTTCTGGTTTGAGGATGGTGAGCACAAGCATTTTCGCTTTCCGATGCTGGTCAGTTTGTAGACAACAAAATGACTTTCTACATGCGATGTCTTCAAGATATTCCAAAGATAACTAACAATGATGTTCACCACATCATTCAAGCTGCAACATCAGCACCAAGGAATAAGTGAGAGAAGCTTCAAGATGTAACTTTATGTCTCCAGTTACATGAATAAATACAAAGGTAAGTTAACTTGCTAGCTTGATAGCTAACTAACATAAACAGCCACAGAGGATTAGCTATCTTGCTAACCAGCTTACTTTGCTATCTAACATTGGATAATTTGACAACAATTTGACAAATATGACCAAGTTTTAGGTGTGTTGATGATAAGGTGATATCGTCCCCAGTATCAAACAAAGATCAACGAACAGGGACAGTGAGCATCCGAGCTAGCTGCCAAAGGTCTGTGAGGAAATATGAGAAACCTCACAAGCTCAGAGTAGGAAGGAAGATAGTTCAGTTGTTCATCAGTTTCAAGCCAGTTCTGTGCTAATTATTTTCTGGGGATTTGATGTGGCTAGGATAGGTTCTGTAACTCTATATCATCAACATCTGAAGTAGGTAACATAAATGTTACCTGCCTTCATGAAGAAACCAGAAACTGGCTGTGGTGGCTGTTGTTCTTTGCTGTATGTTCACTTTCATTTATCTGCATGCTGTTCAGTATTAACTGTTGTACAAACTATGTTTGAATGTAGGTTTGAGTAAATTAAGACACTAACATTATAGACTACTCAGACTTATCTATTTTAATTTCCTTACAATGTTCCAAAAACCGAATGGGGATAGAGGCTTGGTACATTGACAGCTCTGATGAAGCTACACAAACTGAACCCGAATCAGCCTGTTTCCCTAGTATTTGATTGGAGTTTTAAACTGGAAGGTAAATTACAGCCACAGCAAGCTGCTGCCTTAAAGTTTCTATATAAAAGCTTAACCATGATAAACATTTATATTCTGAATAGCTAAAGTCAAAATTGTGCTTTATGTATATGTACAATATTAAAGGAACAAGGTTTAGGATTTAGTGGCATCTAGCGTTGAGGTTGCAGATTGCAACCAACTGAATACCCCCCCACCCCCCTCCCCTTCCAAGCATGTAGGAGAACCTAGGCTGCGAAACTTGCAAAAAAAACATGAAAGGCCCTCTCTAGAGCCAGTGTTTGGTTTGTCCATTCTGGGCTCCTATAGAAACATAGCAGTGCAACATGGTGGGCTCCATGGAAGAGGACCCGCTCCCTATGTAGATATAAAGTGCTCATTCTAAGGTAACTAAAACACACTAATTAAAATATACTTATGAATATTAAATTCCATTTCTTCCCATTCCGTTCCACTAGATGCCACTAAATTCTACACACTGCACCTTTAAGTTACAAAGCTTCATTTAACACTTCTTTGTGTTACATAACTAATGAGAACGTCAAAACTGAAAAAGTACGACACATATGTCAACGTTTAGTGTGTAGTTCTTAAGTTGTTAAGCTTATAGTTAAGTTGTTGGAAGGAAATGTTATGAGTAAAAACCTGTGTTTAAGCTTGGGGACGTGGAAATAAACACACAAATTAGAAAGTGAGTTACAATTTTTAGTGGATTTTTTTACTGCCAGTTAAGCCCCAGTTTGTGCCTCTTGTGGTGGTACTGATTCTCCCTGAACACAACTGATCAGGAAGAAGCCTGAGAACCAGCTCCCAGCCACATTAAAAAAAGAAAAAACAAAAACAAATAATATTCACTTACAGAACCTCATAACGTTCCGTACAATGGGAAACGTCCCCTTACTAAACAAATGCCTCCTCAACAGTATTAATGAAAAAATGCCTCTTCGATAATTATAATGAAAAAATGCGATAAGTATCTACTTTGATAGGTATAAACAAATGCCTCTTTAATATGTATAATAAATAAACAAAATAAAGCTTGAAGGTGTCTGGCTATTGTGCAGCAAGCACAACCTCTTGCACAAATAACACTAGGAGAGACCCAACGCAGGTCAATTGGTTGAAAGATTTATTTTGTAGTGTTCCTCAAAGGTACCCTCAAACCAGAAAGGCAAAAGACCAGAAAGAAGACTCAAAAGGGCCTGAACAGACCAGAGTTTCTGTCTGACTATCTCTACAAATGAGGTCTGCAACCAGTTGAGGAAAGAACTGAGTGACCAGAGAGTGCAGTTTCTCTCCTCTCTTAAACCCCAGAAAAAGGGCGTCGTCACACCTTGATTGGCCAAGAGGGGAATGCACCCAGCTGCTCTCAATTACTATTTGGAAGCCAGTCCCCACATCCTGCACAACAGGTAATCTGAATAACCCTCTAATCAACCCAGATGGATTTCGACATACAATACGAATTTGGAACAGGGATACACGAATTTGGAACAGGGAAATGATAGCAAGTCCCACAAATGGGTGACTGCTACACTCTAATGTATTCTCATTACATACTGTACATAAAAAGCACTATCAGGGGCAAACTGCTTGAATGGGATTTACTGTTGTGACGTGTAACAAATTATTAAATTACCAAACAAATTTAAGTAAGTTTCAACAGTTTGTTTCCTGATCAGAGCTGTTGTGCTGTTGTTGCAGCTGAATGCTGATAACTATGAAACAGACTCAGAACTGCAGCAGATCCGAAAGGACCAAGGCTACTATACTACATATGACCATATGGACTCCATAACTATTCACAAAGACACACTGCCTAACTCTGAGGAAATTCTGAGACACTGTCACTTTGTTGGCAAACTGGAGTGAAGTAAAATTATGCTCTACAGAGGTTTATGACAGCAGTCTGTGGTGAAGACAATGACAGTTACCATATGTACTGGATATGAAGACTTATAATTAAATGAAGAAAACCATTAGTCTTCTCATTTCTGTCCACTCACCTGAAGATGTTCTTAGGGGAACATTTGCACTTGGACAATGAGATCTGGTACATCCGAGACAGCGGGGCCCACTTCAATATCAGGGACAAGGAGGTTAGATGGATCAGAATTGCTATGAGCAAGGGTGACCTGATCACCCTGTCAGCCGACATCTACCACCGCTTTACCCCAGACAAGACTGGACGTCTGACAGCTAATTACATGAAAATAGGCAGACAAATAGACTCTGAATATTACTGACCCCACAGATACAAGAATCAACTAGTATAAATGATAAAATCTTCACAGCTGGATTAAATAATTCATAAGGATACATGTTAGTGATTTTTTATTGATATGACAGCACATTCCTTTGAAAAACCTGGAAGTAGTTAAACACTTTTTGGCTATCTCGTCTATCTTAGTGTAGATGCTCAACACTGACAGTTTCACAGTGCCTCATCATACTGGATTAGATGAGATGAAATTTAAATGATGCCTGAGGGGGTTTGTTGCTGCAGAAAAGAATATTTGAATGAGACTAGAGCAGCTTGACAGCACAAAGTGACAGTTACATTAACATATTAAAAGAGTGTAGAGCGGCAATGATTAACCAGTAGTTGCCAACTATAAAATTAATCTTCAACTATTCTGATAAGTGATTAATTGAGTCATTTTTTTAAGAGGAAAGATTCCAGCTTCTAAAATGTGAATATTTTCTGATGTCCTTAGACCTTTAAGGTAGTAAATATTGGGTTGTGGACTGTTGGTCGGGACCACAGACTGTAAAAAATATGGACGTAGCCACCGTAACGTCACCCATTGATTTCTGAAGATCGGTTTTGAAGCTCAAAGTACTGCCATCTTGGCAGTGCCTGACTCCATCTAACTCCCGGCTAATCCAAAATGGGCAAAGAGGTGGAGCTGAGGCAGGCACTCAAAGCAGCCACATCCTTAATTATGCATAACTTTACAGCTTAATAAAATTTAAAGGGTTGAGTTATAAAAAAATTCACCCCCCATACAGTTGTCATGGAAGGGGAAATTAGCTACAGAGACCAAAACCGTTTTTTGTACCAGGCTGTAAACATGTTTATTTCTGATGTAAAGTTGGACATTTTAACATGGGGGTCTATGGGGAGTGACTCACTTTTGGAGCCAGCCTCAAGTGGCCATTCGAGGAACTGCAGTTTTTGGCACTTCAGCATTGGCTTGGACAAAACAAGACATTTGAGGACGTTGCCTTGAGCTTCGAGAAGAAGTGACAGACCAATTTACTACTTTCTGACATTTTATGATCAAACAACTAATGCATTAATTGAGAAAATAATTGACAGATTAATCGATAATGAAAATATGTGTTTGTTTCCACAGAACTACACAAAAGCCATAAGACTGTTTGTGGGGGAGCCGGTGTAGAAAACTCACAACTGACCTGCTGAATGACTTTGACATCCATGAGAAGTACATGGCTTCTCTGCAGGGGTCCTGAGAGAAGGCTGCAGCAGACTACATCAACTACAAACTCAACTCCATGTGAACACTGTTCACACTAGATGCAGAACTTCTGATGTTATTGTGCCAGGTTTTAAGATAGAATGTTGAAGACAGATCTCCTGTAGCAAAGAAGTCATGTTATGTACTAAGATGCTTTTTAGTGGTAAATGAAATTATGTAGCTCACATGTAGACTGTCTCATAGTAGAAAATAAGTACATTTACTCAAGTCACAATTTATTATTTAGTATTTCCATTTTATGCTACACTTCTTCTCCGTTACTATCGTTCCTGGTTAGATTTAGATTCTACATACAAAACATATGATCAGATAAAAACATATTATGCACATATAAGTACGTTTAAAATAGCTTCATCTCAGCTATCTAGATTTAAATGCTGCTTACAGATTAATCCATCCGTAATGATCATTTAATAATATGTAACATTTTGAAAGGGGTCATTCTGCATGAGTACTTAGACTCCTTTGTTGAGTCTTCTCTGCCCCCTGATTGAAGTTGTCTCTATGGATCTTAATGAGCCACTGAGTCCGTACCTCAGGATCAACAGGAGACTGATGAAAGCTAATCTTGACAAATTAGCACATGGAGGCACACGACAATGTAGAGCCGTTTTCTTCTCTTGCTGTTGATATGTTAATTGTTTCTCCTCAATCTTAAAAACACTCATGATTGTTATTGCCATCCAGGTCTTCTCGCAATTCTCCTCACAACCACTACAACAAACTACAATCGGACACAGTAACGCACACCACGCATAGCCTGGAAGATAAGAGACGCCCTCATGTGCAGCGGGCGAATTGATACTGTCAGAATGTTCGAACAATGCCACTGTTACGACCCTGGCTCAGGGGGGAAGTAACATGAACGAGGAAAACTGAATTATATAAAACAAATTTCAGTTTATTAATTAAGCAAAGAAAGGAAAACAAATAACAATGTGGTGTGGAGGAGACTGCTGGCTGAGAGAGAGCCAAGAAGATGGAGGAAGGGCTTTTTTGTAGGTTGCTCAGCTGCCACCAGTTGGACGGGACCAATGATTGGTCTCAGCTCCCTGAAACAAAGGGCAGGTACACAGAACACACAACACAGGACATAACAACCACCCTCATATCTGTTTGATAAATATAACACCACAGCAAGCAGCCTGTTAGCTTAGCTGAGCATAAAGACTGGAAAGGAGGAAACAGCTAGCTTGGCTCCCTCTGAAGACAACAAAATCTGCCTACCAGCACATCTGAAGCTCACAAATTAATGCATTTGCCTTTGATATTCACAATCTTTGCAGAATATGGTGAGATAAAGGAAAGATAGTGACTTGTTTTTAGAGAGTCCATATCCTTATCCAGGCCACTTAAAAATGGTCCTTAAATCTTTTCACCAGAGCCAGTTACGTCATGATGAATTTTATCCAAGTTTAGTGAGGAAGTCAGTTCATCCAGCCAGGGTTTGAAAGCAGGCGGAAAAGTGGATTTCCAATTCTTCAAGATAAATCTTTTGGCTGTGATCTTTGTGATCTGTGAGTAGCCAAAAAAGCCAGTTCATAATCTACCTCTATAAACCAGTAAAAAATGTCCTCCCAACATTTAACCAAGCATGGATGAGTTAAAAAGAGGTGAGAGGTCTTTTCTGGGGGGGAAAATAATGATGAATTACTTTGAAATGGATGCATCGAGCTCAAACACTTACTGAAAATCAAACCTCCGTCTCATACACACTGAGATATTTCTTAAACCTAACTCTGTGTTTCATGCCAATTTAAGATGGACAAGTTGAGAGAAATGATACCAATTGAGATATTGCCTTCTTGAAAACTGACAGAAACTGCTCATTGATAAACTAGGAAAATTAGGGTAATATTTTTACGGTAAACAAAAATTTTGTAAGGTCATGAAATGAAAAAGATTTGGGCAGGCCAATGTAACTTCAAGATTAGCAAAAGATCAAAATTCTTGTCCGATGAACAAATCTCTGATGACCTTCAGCCCTTTTTCTTTCCATTCATGGAACACATTATCATTAAAAGAGGAGATGAAATTATGATCATAACAAACTGGGACAATTAATGAAAAAAAAGAGAAGTGCTGACAGTGGACTCTTTACACATGAATGAGCCTCCGTCTGTACCCATTTGGGGAGTCTAGGGCCATGGCTGCAGCTCCAGAGTTTTATTCTTAACAATAATGAATAATAATGCTCTGACATTCGCTGCCCCCTAGTAGAATCTAAAAATTTTAGGAAAAAAACCCTCCTAACAAAGTGAAAAGTGAGAGGTGAAACTACCAGCTTAAAAAAACAAGACAGCCTCGACTCAGCTTTACTGTTTTGTTTTTTTTTCTTCATTTTTTAAATATATATGTTTAGATTATCATTTGCAGTCTTGAATCATCAGAGAACTCTGAAATGAAAAAATTCTTGTTAGCTCTGCTGATATATGTATGGTCAAAAGTATGTGGACACCCAAATATTGCGCCCATGTGTGATTGTTGAACATCTTGAGCGAAAATCTGCTGACATAACAGCCTCCACTCTCCTAGGAAGACTTTCCACAAGATTAAGGAACCTGGCTGCAGGCATTTGCTATATATACATACAGTTGGCCAGTTCATTCCAAATTTCATTTTCTTCCACACCAAACTGGGAAAAACTTTCTTGGGAAGACCCATTTCTTTATGTCCTTTGAAAAGGGTCTTCCCCAAACTGTTGCCACAAAGTGTGAAGCACACTATCCTCTAAAATATAATTGTATTCTGTAGCATGAAGATTTTCCTTTCCCTGATGGCATCATGCACATTTATTAAAAAAACAAAACATAACAAAAAAATTCTTCATGTCTGATTTTGCGAGTAGTAAGAAGCTAACACACCCCTGAAATGATTACTGTAAATCTACTGTAACGGTTAATGAGGCTGAAGGTAGAGTTATTATTTTAATGGCTTCCATCATGTGCAGCATAGACTGTATAGAAATAATGGACGTAGCTACTATGATATCGCCCATTGGTCCCCAGGGTCCAACCTCAGGCACAACTGTGGTAGCAACTTGTCAACCACGAGGTAGCCACGTCCTAAAGAATATCCTGCTTTATTGTCTATTTTACTCTAAATGGAGCCATAATTTACAAAATGAACATCATTCTGTGTTAAAGAAGACTAGTGATTGAGACCATAAAGTCATTAGGAAACTGTTTACTGAGGTAATAAATCAAGTGAGAAGTAGGGTCATTTTCCCAGATATAGATTTCTATACAAATGGACTTCTATTTGGAGCCAATGGAGTCGCGCCCTGCTGGCCATTAGAGAGAATGCAGGTTAAAGGCACTTTTGCATCAGTTTCCTTGCATGTGCATGTTCCTGTGCATGAAATGTGCAAGAGGTCCTGTAAGTTTTTCCCAACATGAGAAGACAGCATGAAGGTGGCAAGTAGAAACAGGTGGATGTGGTCTGACATAGAATCTGTGCAGCAGAAAGTAAAAATGTTCTGGTCATTGTTAACTGCAACAAGTCAGTTAAGCTACAGTACAGGCATACAGTACCAGTCAAAAGTTTGAACACACGTTCCCATTCACTTGAATTGGAAATTGTGCCCAGACTTTTGACTGGTACTATAACTGTCAGCTGTTAACCTTTTCAAATGACAAATATGTCAAAAAATGAAAATGTTGTATTGGATTCTTGCTGTTGTCAAATCAACCTGTATTTGTTCATAGTGTGTAATTGCAGGCAATTGCAATTTTGGTGTTGCTTAAAGGATTGAAAATATTTCACACTTGCTCTTTGTGATTGGACCGAACTGGCATGTCTGCTTTGAGTGACAGGTGGGTCAGGTTCCTCTGGCTGGCTAGCCGTGCACTTCAGCTAACCGAGAAATGAATCAGAGCTCTGGCTGCAGCTGTTGTTCCTGCTTTTGGTGACTTTTAATGCCAGTATCAGACTACAAATAATATGACTTGCTGTGTGTTAGACTGTAAACTGCCTGACAGGTTCTTCGGCTCATGGTGTTTCAGTAAGTGGAGTTCTAGTAACATTCTATCTTGCATGATAGTACAAACAGGTATGCACTTTGTTGTTAGCATAACTTGTTAGCTAGCAAATTAGCCTGCTAACCATTAAAATCAATGCTACAGTTCTCCAGATGCGCTACTGGTGAGTCTGCAGGTAGTTTTGACGTTGCAGGATGTCATAGGATCATAGTGTTGTTTTTTCCACTTGTTATCAGTATATTGGAAACATGAAACTCTCTACTCAGTCTTTCATAAAAGCAAAAAGTATATAACACTAGACAGCTCTATGACACTTACCACATAATTACTGTACTAGCTTATTAAGCCTAGGACATACTCTTGGCTATAATTCCTGGTTGAGATTCTTCATGATAACAATATTATCCCAGTATCTATAGAACTTTGAAAAAAAAAATGCTGTCAGTCAAATCATCTTTAACTTTGTTTATTGTGTTTTGCCTCTTTTCTGGCAAATGAATTATACTCAAAATATGAGTGTAGGGAGGTGGAGAGAGAGTCAGAAACCATAACTGTGCAGAGTTTGAAAGAAGTTTGAACACACTGAAGTATAAGGTTTTTATTTCTGCCTGAATATTTTTTTTGCAAACAGATGCCTGCAGATGACCTATAGCTGTGACTTATTAGCTGGAAAACACAATGGGATCACAGCATGGAGCCTTACCTAAGTTCAAATCTAATAACAATACCACAGAAAACAAATATTTTACACGTTTTTCTAAGCATGTATTCCAAAAAAAGGCCATTTAGAGACACCAAATAACCCCTGCTTCAGAGTAACTGAAGCGTAAACATATTATAGTGCTTTGTTCCCCTGTTGAAACTAAACTTCCTTAAGTCAAAAGAAGTGCTAAAGCTGAAAAGCAGCTCATATAAAAAGTAAATCACAGCATACTATATTTACATAATTTCCATGTTGTGGCTTTATAAAAAGCAATAAAGCAGCATATGGTCATTTTTAGAATTTCATTGGCTATTTGAAACGCCAGTCATTGGCAGATTCTGTTCCTATTGGCTCCGTCTGTACACAAAAGAAGAGGGGAAGGCTCTCCCAGGTCACCAGGTTTTCAACATGGACTCTCGTTGGCTATTGTAGGCTATAGACAGGATATGGAAGCTCCTACTGGGTCAAGCGAGGTGTCTATCGAAAGGTCGGAGAGAGAATACATTGGAAGATTAGGACATCCGCCGGCTAATTTGAAATGATGCAACAGCTGTTCATGGATATTTATTGATGTAATGATGTGTTTTGGACTAAATATTTTACTGGATTGGATCGACTGGACCTTTGCCAATGTAACAAGCCTGTTTTTGTTGGAGTTGTATCAGTCAGTGGAGTAATATGAGGCTTCATAGGTGAGAAGAGTGAAGTTTGTAATTGTTTGTCTGTTTGTTGGCAGTCTGACAGAGGCATTGGTTGTACACGCTGTTGTGATTGTATCTTGTAATGATTTGCATCAATCGAATCACAAGAATCTTAGCTTTCCAAAGATGTGTTGCATGAGTACCCAGTTAAAGACAGGAGTTGTGTACATAGCATAGTTGTGTACTTAACAATGTGACATCGGAACGTTAAGGGGTTTTGAGAGGCACTGGATTATTTACATTTATCATATGTGTATTATTAACATATCAACATTTAATTTTTTAAATATCACGGTTATAATCAATACCAGTATATCACAACACCCCTAATTTGTACCAAAACTGTACCCCAGGATTGGTGAGTACCCCTGTCATACTTTTGGGAATGTAACCCATATATTTACCATATTTACTTATATATGTCCATATGTTCTTCAGTAACCCCTCCATCTGAAGTTCAAAAGATTTTCGGCACTGTATCCTGTTGGAACCCAGTATTTACGAAAATACTTAGAGTACACTTTATGTCTCTTCTGTTTGGGAATATATTCCCACATTCTTGTTTTATTTCAAGTATGAGTACTTGGTACTTGGACACGGATTTGCACGGGACACCGTGAATTGACGCAAAGACGCATCCATGTGAGTTGAAAATCTTTCATCTAGAGCAAAGTATTTGTGCCTGTCCCAGGGCTTTATCAGTCTGCTTCATAAACATACAGAGGTGAGAGGGAAAAGGAAAGAGATTGGAGTTAAATGACAGAACTGGAGTGTTTGGTGAGTTCTGAGTTCAATCAGAGGCTGAACTGAACACAAACACACAGGCACCCTCCCATAAACATAGTCAGTGTGTCCATTGCTTGCTAGCTTAAAGCTCATATAGTCATTGGTACATTGAGAGTTTGGGGCAAATAAACACAAACGGTCCAGCGGTCAAACTTGAGCAAATGACACAAAACTTCGCTTTGCGGTCTGTCCAAACACACCATTAGGGTTAGTTTATGGTCAATCAGAACTGGTTTGTATGACGTGTTGTCAGACCATGTCAGAAACAAAAAGTGTTTATTGTTGTTCAGAACTGATGTTACAGACAACGGGAAGACATGATATTGTTTTAATACAGGGATTCAGTGCATATTTTCAGAGAGTCTCTCCTGTATGGTAGTCTTAGTTTTGCACTCCTTAAGTACAAAAAGTGACAAAATTAGTTGTGTCAAGAATGAAAAAGAGAGCTGAGAGAGAAGTTCAAACCCTGGCTCCTTTCTCACCTCCACAAAGCTGACCAATCATGACGTGAAAGGTGTGTGAGTGTTGGCTCATCAGTTTTTGAAAGTTACAACTGCCTCACCACAGGCCCCCCTAATCAGATGTCTAAAAGGTGAGAGTATATAACGGCCCCTTTAACAGTCTGATATCTTCAAAAACTCATGAGATATAACTGAAACTTTCTGCATGCCTAGATACCTCTAGAGGTTAAGTAAGTCAAAAAAACATGTGTGTCTGTAATTTTGGTGCAATGACCTTTTAATGATTTGGTATCATAATGGAGGGACTGTGTAATAAGAGGCAGTGGAGGAGTATGGGGCTGGACAGAGCAAATAATGATAACTAGAGACTGAGAGTGAGGGCATGGTGGACTACGCAGTTACTGTTGACAGGAAAAGCACCTACACTGAAATTACACAGTGGGGAGTTACAGACAGTTCATTATGTGTTTCTGAAGAACCACTCGTCTACAACTGGGAGAGATTGCCAGCTAGGAAATGTGCTACACTAAGAGTTATTACCCAACACAGGTGTGATTGTAACACTTCCTCTCCCCACATTATATGTTCCAGTTACGGTGACCAGATGTCCCGAAAAATTCAGGACAGTCCCGAATCACGAGCAGTTGTCCCGAATCCTTACCTGTTTGTCCTGAAAATTAGACTAAACACGAGTTTTGATTAGTTATAGCCAAATAAAACATTAAATACTAATCATTGTGACACATTCTTTTGGTGTTGCCCACAGACGGCCACTGTTATGTCCATAGCCTGCATGAATTATGGCTGTTGGAGTTTTTTTTTTTTTTAAGCTGTGTACAGTAGTGCTGCGAATTGATAAACAACTATGCACAGAGGTGACATAAAGCTATGGTGTTGTCAAATTAAAACATTTACGGAGGGAAATTAAACCATCCATGGCTGACATGGAGCCAAGTATTGTGGGATAAAGATAGAGAAGTTTCAGTCACGAGGACAGGGGAAGTGTAGCTGCAGGTAGCCATGGATAAGTGGTGATCTGACATGCGCGTCATGCAGGCAGATGTGATAAGCACCGCACTGATGAAACGAATAAAATCAAATTTATTTTTTGTAACGGATAATGATTTACACACTATTAAATACAACACAGTCATTGTATTCCTTTTTCCTAATGATAGACAGTTGACTTCATTTTAGCATTGAGTTTTGACTTTCACGTGTTTTACTGTTCGTTGATACTGAAGGGCAAATTCAGCAATGTGAATTGTGCATTGTTTGCAACCGCTATCTGCCCCGTCTCAAGGTCTGATTCACAAAAGATATTGCATAAAATTTTGCAGCTGAGTGCAATTTGCCCTTGTTTTGCCTCTGATTGAGAGAGCAGGGCTGTTTCCAGTGTTTCAGACTTTTCTCCACATTTCATAGTCCATAATAGTCCATAGTAAACTGCAGAGAGCACAAAAGCCTCAAATTGCATGTCTTTATCTAACAGAGATGCACACACACAGAGTTCTCTACAGCCACAAACCAACTTTCAAGTATTTTGTTTCTTTTACCTCTCTAGTATTTTGCATTTATACGTGATCTACTGAAATGTCAAATGTCAAAATACAGCTAATACAGCTAATGTGACTCAGGCAGGTCTGAAACGTGTTAGATTGATGTCTGAATCTTACAATAATGTCGTTCAGGTGTCACTGAATGTATCTGGGATTTCGCAGAAACATCAGCATTGATGTTCTGTTTGTTGTCCACAGCTGGCTGTGTGTCACAGCTGGCTGCAGCATCACACAGCAGCTGAAACAATAAGTGCGTCTCCAAACTGAGAAAGAGGCTGTGTGCATTTATGTACGTGGCAGAGCAGCAGTAACTTCATTAACACCGGATCAGTCAGGATCTGACAGTAATTCATGTTCTGTGTTCTGTGACACATCTACACAGATCAGCTGTTACACACAGATTCAAGCTTTATATGGTGAAATTGTTTGTAAAAAAGCAGCACTTATGGATGAATCCTGAGCTCCATCAGAGCTGTCAGGACTTTTTTTTTTTAAGAAGCCGAAAGTCCAAGATAAGCCTACCACTCCATACCAACTTGATTGATTTTGCCCTTGATATCATTCAGTTCAGTTCAATATCATTCAATGCCTGACAAGCTTGAGATTTGAAGAAAGAGAGAGAGAGAGTGAGTGAGTTTCACATACCACCAACTCTCTGAGGACCCTAATAATTTCACTCTAACTGCGCATGGCTATTAGTGCTGGACCTGGTCTTTGTGAATTGGACTGTTTGCATTGAGGCTCATTTGCATAGAAATTTTGCAATTTTGCACCACATGTATGCATATTATCTAATTTACATACATGCAAATAGCAAAGGAGCACCAAGACTATTTGCTTGGCAGTGCAGCTTGAGGTGCATTCTACCCTTTGTGGGTGCTTTGTGAATTACAAGGTTTTTTGTGTCTCATTTGCGCAGGTTTAGTGGCGCAAAAACCACACAATCCTTTTGTGAATTCGCCTCTGAATGTAATGTACTGGAGGCCTCGCCCAATGAGGCCACATGACCACGGCCACCGCCAACTCTCGAATTTCACCCCTTCTCATCTGGTCACCCTAGTTCCTGTAAGGAATGAAACAACCTGGAATGAAACGGAGTCATTGGAATTTCATTTGGAAAGTGCTGCTTAGTTTGCCAGATTTTTTTTCTCTTTTTTTTAAACTTTTTTTTGGGGGGGGCATTTTTGTCTTTATTTGATAGACAGTAGCAATCCAGACAGAAAATCTTAATCTTAATGCAGGGAGAAAGACAGATGATGAACAAGACATTGCAGTTATACGGTATGACCCTTAACCACTTGGCTATCAGAGGGCCTAGTTTGCCAGAATTTTAAACACAATTGGTTTTGCCATACTTGTGAGAGCTTTTATATTGACCTGCATTGATTCCAACTAAAACCAATGTACGAATACAAGGGGGCTACTATACCATGCTTTTGCATGCGCTGACTACACTAGCAGTCAGTTCTGATTATACTTGATTAAGGGTTTGCTTTAGGGAATGCGTCAAACTGGGTGCTTGTCAGATCATCTAATAGTGTCACACACTTGCTCACCTAACAGCTTTCCAGCATCAGCATTGGAGGGTTCTACATTTGACGATCCAACATGCAGTGATTGGACAGGTGTGCAGAGGTGTGAAAGCCGGCAGGGTTTGAACCCCTCTCAAACTCTATTTTCATTCTTCACACAACTACCTCAGTAACTTTTGTGTGTAAAACATAAACTGTATAAATATAATGGATGTAGCCGCCATGACGTCACCCATTGGTTTGTGGACCCTAGTTTTGAAGCCTGTAGCCAAAATGTGAGTTTGGCATTTTGACTGCCATCATCTTGGTTTTTTGAAGCTAGAAGTGATGAGAAGTGACCATATTTGGTCAAAAGGGTGGGGCTGATCCTAACGCTATTTGCTAGCTTGGTTAGCACAGCGCATTTACAGTCTATGTTTAACTGTGATAATGCTACTGCTAATTTTCGCTAGCAAAAAATGGGCTTAAAACCATTAAAACAAAATGTACTTACTGGAAAAACTGAACATCCAACTTCCTTTAGTACAACCAAACGCTGAACACGACTTTTTTAGGTGACCAAAGTGTTACAATTAACTTTCACGAACTGAAAACACACTGAAATAGTGATGACTACAGCTACACCTATTATGTGTGAATCTGGGATTACGCCCTAAAGCATACCTTGCTTTATCATCCAGGTTAAATTAAATTGCACCATAATTTACAAAATGAAAATGAACATGTTGTATTGAAGACTTGAAACTAGACAATACACTCATTAGGAAAGTGTTTACTGAGGTAATAAATCAAGCGAGAAGTAGGGTCATTTTCTAATAGATTTTTATACAAACGGGCTTCTTTTTGGAGCCAATGGAGTCGCCCCCTGCTGGCCATTAGAGAGAAATCAGGTTCAAGGCACTTTTGCATTGGCTTCACTTCTCAGACCCAGAACTACCTGCTTGGTGTAAAACCAAGTTCAACAGCATGAATTCCTTTGAGAGACTGTCTCAAAGTGTGCAGATATTATCCCTGTCCATATGATAGACTGTATCTCGCCCCTCTTTATGATGGTGTTTTTGCTCCTCCTTCAGGTGCGGTCATTGAAAAACAGTCTAAAAACACTTTTGCCTTTAGACTGTTCTCACAATTTATTTTTATGAAATAAATGTATCTATGCAGCTCATTTTACTTTACTTCATGAACTAAACCACACAAACGACAATCTTTTTCAGGTATCTGAGGTATCTGGGCCAGATATAGTAGTTCAGCCAATTTTCCACTGAACCTCCATGTATTTACTGGAAATTCAGGATCTCTGTTGACAGAACAAAATATTAATGTGTCTATGTATTAGGTGTTATTATTTTTTGCTGACTGTGCTGAGCCATCTGCTACCTGACTGTGAAAATATACAGTATGTATGGAACTACACCCTCTGGCACATATAAGGACTCTGAATAAAGTATCTCTTAGGTGATGATGAATGTTATCAGGGTACTCTTGTTTAGGGATGAATTGCAGGGGGTTTGTAAGGTGTGCAGTTTCTGTGACTGAGTACATGGCTCAGTCTACCTGAACCATGCAATGTGTGTGTGTTTGTGTGTGTGCGTGTGTTGATCCTGTTGTGCAGCAAGAGCTCGGCCACCTGCTTCTCTTGGGCGCTGTGCCATCTGAGAAGGGGCTCAACGTGTCGAGGCCACGGATGGGTAAGCAGCCCTGGCCATTAACACATTAAACACACTGAGACACACAAACAAAATTGATTTGCATGTACCTGGATGCACTCATTGTACCAATGTAAGCAAACAGACACACACACACTAGAGTGCCATTAAAGGTTCCACTACGCCTGTTGACGAAAGCATGTGCTAATCTTTTCAGAGTGACTCATTTGGACGGTTAAAAGCCCTGCACTTCCTCTGACATCATTTAGTTGTTGTTGCTTATCAGAGGACACGTTACTATCTTCCTCCCCCTTCCTGATTTATTCATTATTACATGGTCAAACCTCATTTAAAGGTCAAATTCTGCTCCATGGATGTAGCTTGCTGCTGCACTTTTACTATATTCTTAAAAGAAACCCATGAGAAGAAAAAAGTTTCCTTTTCTTTCTCTCTGTAATAGTGATTTAAGTCACGCTGGCCTGCAGAATCCAAGAGCTCACTTCCCAAATGATTTATTATGTGTAAGTAAATAATAAAAAGAAGCTTTGGGACTGACTCAAATTTGAATAAACAGACGTGTACTTTACGTGGTGTTCCTCCTTTCAGTGAAAAAGATAACAGAATGTTCTACAGATGGAATTTGTGTATGTGGGGAAGAGTCCTTCCATCCCGCATGCAAGTAAAGATAATTTCTTAGCAATCAATTAGATGCGTCAGTATAAGTATCTATTTAAGATTTAAGAACAGTTTTGGGCAGTTTTGATTTTTTGCTCTGTCTCAAAGAGGAGGAAATCTGTTGACAGTAGTTAGGTCAATACATCACCGTCCACAGGCCGGACTTCATGGGGGATGGATGGAAAGAGATACACGAGAAAGATGACAAAGATTTTATTGATCTCAGCACCATGTTACCAATGTTTAGAAGATTTGTCTGTGTGTCGGCAGACTTGTATTTACTTCAGCAACCACCAAACAATCTCTTTTTCCAATAACCTCTCTCTGTCCGTCTGGATGACAAAGAAACAGAGAGGGATCTGTCACCAGAATAGATGGACTCAATCCATTTTTTCCCCTATTTTTAAAAACTTCAAACATCAAGAACACAATGGAAACAGGTCTGTGACTCAGTTGTGTCATTACAATGTGGTACATAGAAAAATTAGACAGTCTAAAGTTACAATCTGCCACAGTTTAATATTTAAAACATGTGTGCTTTGTTACTCTCTATCACCGATTTAAGACTAGAGCAGACTATTCTGTTTTTTAACTGGAGACAGAAACCAATAGCTGAGAATCCATACTTGTGCATGCGTGATTCCATTGTAGCCAAAATGAAGATGCTCTTGTAGTTGGAGCAGCTTGGAGACAAGTCGATGACAGATATCCGTACCAGTATCCAAGAGCGTAAGAGGAAACCAGGGGCAAAAAACAGACGAAAACAGTCTGGGACAAAAATGTTTTGCAGCGTAAGCAGTACAGCAATTCTGAAATTTAGCCTGGTTGTCTGCACTAGCTTTCATGTAACACACATGATTCAATTTATTTCCAGCTCATAAAAGCCTGCTGAGTAAAATCCAATGTAGCACATCATTTCTTCCCCGGTCATTGATTGGTATGCCGAAGCAATGCACTCAGCACTGCAACATTGGTTTTGTTGTAACACAGCTTCCAGCCACTGGTGGCAGCACTAGCAGGCAATGTTTCTGCATCAGAAAATTATCATCATAGGTCAGTGTTGTTTTCTTGAATCATGGCCATGACCATGATTTTTTTTTTTTTTACTTGTAAATCAAACCTTAACCAGGTAGTAATCAGAAAATGGTGATATGAATCATTTTCATCAATGGCTTGTTGCACTGGCACCAAATGTTAAAATGCTCATATGGGTTGTCTTGGAAGGTGATGAAAAACTACCTATAAGGTTGGAGGACTTGGTGGCATCAGTGTTTGATGGTGCAGCACAGAAACGAAAAAATCCCAAAATATCACAATTTAATTCAGACTTTTGGAAACTGCCCCTGAGTCATCACCACATCATTCCCCTCTCACTTTGAGGACTGATTGTTCCTTTCTTGCTTTCTTTCTTCATGTAAACAGTTCAGCTAATCCAGGATTATGGTAAAACCTCTCTTTCCCCTCCTCCTGTCTCCTCTATTCTCTGTCGGAACATACTGAGGCCATTCATTGTTGGCCTCAGCAGGGCCAAATAAAACAAGGGTATGAGTAATTTTATAAACAGAACAGCTCTGTGTCAGCAGGCTAAAATGTCTAAAAATCAGCTTCACCGCGTTAACACAGCGAACATGCGTATGAAGAGGATTACAGAGGCAGGACGACATTGATTGACAGCAAACCGAGTATTTAATGTTCTGCATCACCATGTCACATCTCTCATTTGGGTACAAACATGGCGAGAAGCTAATTGTTGTTGAGAAAGTAACTGGTTTAATTTGCTGACATTAATGTTTAGCTATGAGAAATTTCTTGTGATTGTTGGAAACACCTGTACACCTTGGTTCTGAATACAAAAAATGATTTCATATTACCTTGGATTAACTGAAACACATGTTAGTACTAGATCTGTTACTGCCAGTCATTACTCCACAAGCCAGTGTAGTATTGTATGCATATTATGTGGTATAGCGTAATATTAGCATGGTATCTCTATGAGTTATATAAACAGATTCTATTTTTATATTAAATTATAATTTTTAATTTAAAATGATGTTTAATTAAAAAATAACATATGTATGAGAATATAAATTATAATATAATTGCATACAATTAAAATTTTCAAAATGAAAAACATGAATATACAACCTTGATAATGAATAATTTAAAATGTGCCCGGTCTCCCGTAAACCTAAAATCTACTTGATATGAGGACAGATTTAAAATAAGACAAAGCTTTTACAGTTTCAGTGGATCCAGGTCACTGCAACAGCAAAGGGATTGAATTCAGCCGAGAAGAACACAAATACAACAACTTATGTCTCTTATGTTCTCTGTTTAAGAGCGGCTGAGATTGGCACTAAAATGAAAATAGCTGGTCCACCTTAAAGGTCAGTCCACCTTAAGTGATCGTGGTCAGGTTAGGCTAACCTATTGTCGCTAACTTCAGGGCTAACCTCCTTCACTTTTCCAGCAGTTGGGAAAACAATAGATGTGACTTTTCTTGGTCTTGAGAGGCATTTTATTAACTGACACTCTGTAGTCTGTACTGTACATTTACTGCCAGACTGACAACTTACTGCTAACCTTTTCCTCTGCTCACATTCACCGTCACTGTTCTGCCACTTCCTCAACCACACACTCACAAATTAAACTACAACAGGGTATGAAGACATTTAAAAAAAAAAAAAAAAAAAAAAAAAAAAAAAAAAAAAAAAAAAGATCATGAAATACAGCAAAATAACACTGAAATAAATTGGTGATCTGAAGAGAACACACCAAACACCAAACAAATTAAGAAACTTGAAACGTGAAATTTGTTGTTAAGTTGCATTATGATTAATGCATCTCTCAAACAAGCTGTGTGTTGCGAGACTCAATATGCTGTTGTGTTGGAGAGCAGAGATGATGTTTGGTGTGAAAGATCAGGTGTTTGTGGTGGAACTAAAGGTTACCAACAGATGTCACCTTGGTTTCATTTTTAGTGTAGTGGGTCAAGAGGAAAAAAAATACCCACAGAACATTCTCAGGTGTTATTTTATATTCTCTCATGAATATAAAATAACACCTTCTGGTAGGACAACCACAAACGCGCGCACACACACACACAGCAAGATGAACACAAGAACCTGTCAGGCCAAATATTTGCCTTCATTAATAAATGAAATTCAAAGCATCAGGCAGGCGTCTAACAGGGATTAGACCATCACAGTCTGTTCACAGTGCAGTGAAACATACTACAGATCTGGCAGTTTTTAAGGATCCCCTCCAGTCAGCTATTAAGACATAAAAATACTCAACATGAATAATAACATAAAAAAAGTATTATTATCACATTAAAAAAACTTAAATATGCAAATGTACAGTATTCATTTCAATAGTGAGCCATGATTGGCTTCCAAACTAGTTGTGATGTCACAAATAATGCTCGTAGGCCCACCCCTTAAAATCAGATTTTTCAGGGAAACAGAAACTTTCCATTTTCAGCAGATGAATGTGAAAACAGCCTTCTAGTTTCAAACATATATCTATTACATATATTTTTTTTGAGTGGAGGGAGACTTAAAAAAAAACAAAACACCACAGAGCAGCTCTGCAGGCTCAGCATGTACACGACATCGATGAGATCAAAATCCAATAAGTTTGGAGTTCTGGTATTGGGGGTGAGGTAAAGAGTTCAAGATGCTTATACATGTGGTTATTATAGTTACTTTAAAATGTCAACCTGCTGGTGGTTCTAAAAGGAAGGTTGGGGAATTCTCAGGTGACAATGAATGTCTGTACAAAATTTCACATCAATCATTCCAATAATCAGTGAGATATTTCAGTCTGGATCAAAGTGGAGGACCAACTGATGGACAGACTGCCATTGCCATCTCTAGAGCTATGCTGCTAGTGTGGCTAAAAATCAGGTCACCAGCGTGCAGGACAGTTTCATCCCAGGTGTGTTTTTTTTTTTCTTAACATGAGTGACCCCTGTCCCTGCCAGTATTTGTGCCGACTGCCCCTTCATGTAGCAGGACTGTGAAATGGAAAGAACCGAAAGAAATTGAAGAATGTGGAAATTTAATTTAGATTAACATGTGAACTATCATTGTCTGTCTCCTCTCAAGAAATGATATAGTTTTATTTTATTTAATGAAAGCCTCTGGTGTGTCATTTTCTATTAGAAGCTATACCACCATCAAAATAGAAAATTGCTTTTTTTCATTCATGTAGCCCTGTCCTCTTGTAATTCCTCCATTTTAAACCACTATGATGTGTACGCTCATAGACACCATGTTATGGTGGATTCCCATGGATATCTTTCTATTATCTAAGGCAAGAAAGCACTATCACTTAATTGTGAAGTGACCTTACGCTTTTCATTATACAGCATATTACATGTGGAAAATTGAAAAAAAAAACTGATTAAGTGTAGGCTGATGCAGGCTGATATTTAATAGCTTTTAATAGCTATTAAATATCTCAGCCAGTGCCATTTGCCTCCAATACTATAAAAAGGTTAGCCTGGCAGTAAAAAGTTGCTAAATATTGACTTAATCTCTCTGAATATGGCAAGTCACTATGTGTGAAAGAGCTGGCATTTCCCACCCTGATAAAAACACAATTCTGGAGGGAAAAACACCTAGAATGTGTTGTTTTTCCCACAAATTATCTCCCCAGTACGTAATGTTGATTCCACAGGTGTACTTCAACACCTGAGTCAAAGTACAGTGAGTGCAGTAAGTAAATATTCTGCATTTATACCTTGTGTGATGCTGCAGGCTAGCGCCTGAGCATGCTGATGTTAGCATTTAGCTAACAATGACACTTCTAAAGGCCTTTACACACCGGGGGCATTTTTTTTTTTCGTGCAATTACTTCACACATTTTTTCAAACTGTTGTTTTTGTCATGAGTACTTTCACACAGAAAGCAAATATTACGCAGTGAAAAAGCGACAATTCTTTTTTGGAATAATTTTTCTGAGCTTTTGTATCGAGAATAAAGGCATCGACCAATCACATTGTGTGAAACGGACGTCATGAAAACTCCTACTGACTATAGTGGACTTGTTGATTGTTTGTATTTCTCATCAACCTGTATTGTATGACAAAGGATACAGAGACCCCCTGTGTTTTTTTACTCTCCAAGTCTGTTTCTGTTGCATTTAGTGAAGCATAATCTGCAGACAGCTGTTTAAATCACACAATCAACATCCTGCTGTTTATGTGTTTTAAACTTATTTATTGTATCTACATCGATCAAGGCTCCCAGTCCGTCTGTTTCACTACAGGCAGATTCCCACTTACTCCACTACGGTGGGTGGGATATAAATTCAAACAAACACTATCAATTTCTTCCCGTGGAGCTGACATGAAAACAATTTTGGTTGAGTAAATTTCTGCTGTCAGTCAGACTGGTGAAGACAGTCTCACTGGCTGCTGTCCTCTCAGCTACCCAGGAGCTGCAGCTGACAGACGACTGCTTCTGTGGACAGAGACGCTGAACGCAGGTCAGAGATCATCATAACTGGATGATGTTGAATCCATCATTTTTTTGGAAGAATGAGCCGTCTCAAATTCTTTCGCAAATTCATGTTTCTGTCGCAAATTCATATCGCTGCCACAGAATTTTGCATTTTTGTGTCGTTTATTCATCACGTCATCAGTGTGTTAAGTCCTGTACATGCTGATGTTTAGCAGGTATTTATCACCCATCTTAGCTTAGCTTGCATAACATTTACTAATTAGCACTAAACACAAACAGCAGTGGCTGGACAAATTCATATTTTCACTTGATGAAAAGCCAGAGGACCAAGAAGGTTGTTACAATTCATCCTGAGTGAGGAGGTTCATGGTAATCCATCCAACAGGCCGACGACACTGCCATCCGTACAACAACGCTGCTAGTGTGGTTAAAACATTTATTTTGAGAAAAGCAAAAACAAGATAAAGTATTTTTAACTATTGAAACCAAAATAGAGGAGATTTATACAAAATAAAGATAAGTGTGACTCCTGAGAAAAGTAATTTATTGATGTGCACTTGGCTTTAAACTTGAGCTCAAGCAAAACAAACTTAAAAGCAAATCTCATCAGAGTCCACTGTCAAAGCAACTGCAACAAAAAGCTTCATAAGCAATTAAAAAATGAAATCATACTCTTAATTTCTGATCACTTTTCATAACATCTTTATTGAATTTGTGTCTCAGTTTTAAACATATTTACAGATACTTTAATTTCACTTTTTTTAGTTCAGTAAAAATACAAATACAGAACACTCAATTTTCAAAATCCACATCGCTCCCAGCGACTCAATGGCAGCTCAGGTTGTTTTGTTTTTTTTCCTGGGCTCCCTCCCTATCAGATACAGGTGGTGATGATGTCAGTGTGATGTCAGAGACTGGGGGACAGAGGCTGAGAGGCAAGACTGTACTGCGTCAATGGGCTGTTAATGACACCTGCCACTAGAGTTCAGATGAAAGAGGGAGGTAGAGATGATACTGGATGGATGATGGGAAGAAGAGTGGAGGAAATAAAACGTGTGTTGAACAGAGACTGGTTGAAAGTTGTTTGAATTAACATGAGCTCAACCAAATCTTGACCTGACCATTAGCCAGAGGTTTGGTCTCTAACAAGTTCAAATTAAACAGTTGGCAATTGAAAATAGTTTGTAATAGCTTCCTACACTGCTTTGACAATCAGAAGCTAAATATTTCAGATTGAAGTTTAAATATTTATTTTCGCCTCATCTTCATGTTAGACTCAACATTTTGTGCTCATTTGGCATTAATTTCACTTCTTCCTGTATTAGTCAAAATGCAGCTCATGTTATTCTACATAAGCAGCATTTTGAGGCAAAGGTAAAGAGTCACGACAGCAGCTACAGCTTCACAATATCTCAAGTCGCTTCCATTTGACCTCTTACCCATTTCCATCCCTGCAGTCAGTGATGATGATCATCTCCTGCTAAAAACAGATGCATGTATGCTGAGCTGTTGCTTAGCAGTAGTGTCACACTTTGCCCTCTGCATACACACTATGGCTTTATTGAAAGATGAGCAGCTGATTTTCTAGCCAACAAGGGCAAATTTAAATTTAGCCTATGACATTTTTTGTCAACTAAATTTACGTTTGAGCAGGACACGAGGATATAGCTGTTAGCACATCGACACGTATGAAGAACTTGTGAGTTGTGTGGCTGGGCAGTAAACAAACGGTCATTTTGAAGTTCTGATCGGTTATCTTTTGCTCTTGTAGCCAATGTTAACTTCTGTTTTACACCATCACACTTCTGCAAGTCAGACAATGTTTATGCAAAGAAAAACACTGAAAATGAACATATATCATAACGATATATTACAAAGTGAAAGAGCACAGTATTGGCTGAAGCATCGAATTTGACAATAAGGCTTGAAAAGAATCAAAGTCAAAAACAGAAAAAAAATATCTTCCTGGTTTAGTGCAATTCCTGCTCTTCAGCTTTAATGCCTGCATAAAAAATGATCTTTAGTAGTCAAACCCTTCTCAGTTTCCTTCTCCTCCACCTAAACCAGTAAGCTGATACGTAGTTTTGGACACACTGGGGATTCATTTCATACACACTGGCAGCCAACAGGCTTATTAATGAGCTCACAGACACACTGAGAGAAAATATCCTGGCATTTAACACAGACTCTCTCACACAGGATTACTGACCCGATCATTAAGCCAAATGTCTGTATTTTAATAAACTACATGTGTTTTTTTATAGAGAGAATGGTTGGAAATCATGACTAAATGATGGTGGATTAGACAGACTTGTTTTAGGGTATCATAGACAAATGTTGACACTGGTTTTAACAACCAAGTAGATTAGTAGATTTTATAATGAAATCTGTGGTCGTAACGGGACTCTTTAAAGTCCCGCATTACAACAGAAGAGATGTTACGCTGGTTGGTTTGGTTAATGTATAATTAGTCTTTACTCCACATGATGTCCTCCCCTCTGCTGCTGCGGCTCTCTCCTGGTTAAAAATTTACCTACAGATTTAACATGACTCACAGAAAATGTTAGTTGCACTTGTTTTAATTTGATGCTGGATGATTAAAATCATATTTTTTGAGGTCACATGTCCACATAAAAGTGGAAAATGGCTGCTAATTCTGCTGTTATCTTTTAAATCTGAATGATTACTCTTCACTTGAAGTGTGTGAAAACTGAATAAAACAGGAGGAGCAGGCCTGGTTCTAATATGCTGTCGGAGTTGCTAAATTTAGGATTTTTAACGGGGTTGGGAATTCACCTGAAATTATCCTGACAGATTCAGCAGCCCCACTTTGGGCCAGTAAAACAAAAGGATTTTAATATGAAAATCATTCTCAGTAGGCAACATAGAAATGATGGTGTAACCTCTTTAGCCAATGTTCAGTGTTCAGCGTATTTGTACTGAATGTCACCGGGGACAGTCGTCTGTTTGCTAACAAAACATGTTTTTATAGACAGTGCAATCTGTGCAACTCGAGTAATAAACCTCTCAGGCTGAGACAGTTGTGTCAGGAGCGATAACTGGAGGCGAAACCATGCTGGGAGCTGAGCAGACTGCGTGGTGAGTGGACAACGACTTCTGTCAACAAGGCCGAGTTCTCGATATGTCACACCATACGGAAGGAGGAAGCTCCTGTGTCTGCCATCGATAGAGTTGAATGTTCGTGCTGATCAAATCATTACAGAGAGAGGAAATTATTAAGACTCGGTAAAAGACTTTGAAGTTCATTTTTTGTAGATTTGCTTCGTTTCAGAATTCCAGACTTTTCCCCAAATCTCAGTTTCTTGATAGATTTGAAGATTTTAATGTCTGATGATTGTTTGATATGTTGGCATTTAGTAGTTAGACAATATGATGAACAAGGTCAAAAAAAAAAATCTTACAATAGCTGGTCAGGATTGTTCACCTACCAAATTCAGACAAGGGGGACAAATTGTAGATTTAACAGCCAAATGTGTATCTGAAGTTTTTTTGGAATTCCCAAGCGAAGGGGATTCTCAAGATATTATCGACCCGAAGATCTTCAAAAATTAAAGTTTCACACTTTACAAGAGTTTTCAGAGCTGTGTGGAGACCCTGAGACAAAAAGCCTCCAAGTATTTAGACTCTTTCTGCTGGACAGGAGAGGTAGAGGTCAAGATGGAGGGAGGAGGAGAAGGCATCAAAAATTAAAGATAAAAGCAGAAAAAATGACAAATTGTGGAACAAGTCGTGGAGAAAAATGATGAAAATTCAAACACCACACTGAGTTTGTGAAACTTACATTTAGGAGTCCAACAGATGATATGAGGTTGTACAGAGAAAATGTGGCATGGGAGCAGGGAGACACAGGAAGGTCTTCGTTTATTCAGCGCTTTCAGTGCTACAGCTTTACTCTCCTCTTCATTAGTCTTCCCATACAAAGTGCACGAACAAATGATTTACAGCAGGGGTTATTTCAACCACCGCACACTCATAGACGAGCCTGGTTGGGTTCCAGCCTCGTCTCACAATGCGTATCCCAAAAAAAAAAAAAAAAATGATTTGGAGTGAGTTTATGAAAAGGAGGAAAATGAGAGCCAAAAACAGAGGAGAGAGGAGAGGTGAGGTGAGGAAAGGACAAAAACTGTGCCATGAGAAAAAGGTGGAGGAGAGAGATAAAAAAGCAGCATCCAATTGAGTAGCAGCATAATGGTTTGGGAAAATGTTGTGGCTCTGTGACGTCTCTAAGTGGGAGAGAAACTGGAAAAATGTCAAGGTGGGGAGGTCTGCCGCTGTCTCTGTGTAATTACTGTTCCACTTACAATGGTCCACTTTTCTGAAAAAAGGAGGATTAGATGGGGAGGTGGGGACTGTACCCTCCCTCGCTCTTTTGATTTGACGAGCTGCTAAGAGTTCCAGGTCAAAGTTCATCTGATGAAGATTAAACAGGAAGAGGATGGGGAGGGGAGGGGAGGGGGCGGGTGTTGGGTCAGGGAGAAGCGGAGGGCTTTGATTCAACCCTGTATCCCCATTTTACGATTTGTCCAGTAGATAAACGAAAAAAAAACACACCTTATCAACAGACCCTGTAAAGTCCTCAAGTATGTCTGCCTGAAAAATAATCCGTCACACTGTCTGAGTGCGTGATCCTTCAACAAAACCCCATATGTACTCTCAATGTCTTGGCTTGAGTCTGTATGGGGGGGAAAGTTTGGTCAAACCTCAAATAAACACTAAAAATAATAACAAAAACTATTATCAAGCCTCCGGTTTGGAGCTCAGTCCTTCAGAGCAAAGAGTTCATTCAAGCCAGTTGTGAGGCTGAGCAGCACACCCGCTGTCCTTCTGATTTAAGCAGAGAAGACAGAGAGAGTCAAAGAGTAAAACGAAGAAGAGAGGGAGATTCAACAGTGTTTCAAAAGTCCTCTCCGCTCTGCAGTGGTCTGTGTGTGCAAGATGCTCTCTCTCCATCTCCTCTGGTTCATGTCTGCAGTCCAAAAGCAGTAGAGAGTCTTTAGATTTGAATGTAAGTTTGTCCAGTGTTCATGGGTGGGTTTTCGGGTGGGAAGGCAGGCGAGAAGACAGGTGGTGCCCTCCTGGTGCTGTGGTGGAGGAAGAGGGCCTGTCTGTCTACCGCTGAGCCGGCTCGCTGCCGGGCAGGGTGATGTTACCCAGGTGGAGGACAGGAAGTGGGTGAGCCTCCGTGTTGAAGACCCAGTTTTCCAACGGCATCAGGTCGTCGCTGGAGAACAACAGGTACAGATACCTGAGGAGTGGGTGGGTGGATGGTGGGGGTGGTGGGTGGGTGGAGGGGAGAGGGGGGGGTACCATGGATAACGGAGGGAGGGAAAGGGGGTGAGGATGGGAAGGATTGGGAAAGGAAGGAAAAGATGAGAAAGAAGAGAGGTGTTTTTGTGAATAGATAACACAACACCAGTCTTGCACAGCATCAGATTTACTAAGAGGTCACACAAATGGCAAAGGTCAGTTTTGTGAGGAGAAATCTCTGCTTTTGAAGACCAAGTGTAAAAATAGTGCAGATGAGGTTTACACAAACCTCTAACAAGGTTGTGGAGGGAAAAATGAATGTAAATTAAATAAAGTCTTACGCATAACTAAAAACTGATTCTTAGAAAGAAAAACAGAACAATGACTATCTATCTACTAAAGGAAGGAATCTCTGTCTGGCAGTGTTGAATTTGGTGCAATTTGGACATGTGATAGGTTCAATTTTAATAAACTTTGAATAAACAGCGATCAATGATCTGCTCTGCTCTGTGCAGGGGCAGGGTAGAGCTTCAGGTGCTCTGCCAACTGATACCAGCATGTCAGAGAGAGACAAGGCGTGACAAGAAAAAAAGTGCTCTAAAAAGAGAAAATTAGACGGTGAAAACAGAATTTTTTTTTTTTTTTTTTTATCAAGAATGGACACTCGTACCCTGTGTCTAGACAGAAAGCATAGTGTTAGCAGATCAGCAACAGCGAGTGACAACACGGGAGGTGTTAAGGTACATTGTCGGGCATAGGTCACCTGGGTTTTAGGAGCACTCAGAGCCCAACACACAATTACTGTAGTAACGTGTGTAAAACAGAGCAAATATCTCCCACAAGCAGTTCAAAACCAGTTTGTGTCATATGTTCCGAGATGAGGTGATTGTGAAGCACCGCTACAGACAAAGCACAAATCTTGTGGGCAAACATAGCGTGAGCAGCACATTTAGCAGATCATCAGCAGCAGCAGTGCGTGAACTGTTGTGTCTACACAGGAGGCGTTCAGGTACATTGTTGAGTGTAGGTCACCCGCGTTTTGGAAGCGCTCACAGCCCAATACACAATTATGGACACGTAAAATGAAGGAAATACTGCCCACAGGCAGCTCAAAACCAGTTTGTCTCATGTGAAGCGACACAACAGACAAAGCACAAATCTTTGGAGCAAACATACTCACTCGAATATGAACTGAAGGCACAGAAAATAAACGATCTAAGAGCCCAATATGATCGATCCACTTTATTTTAGGATGCACATTATTTTATTTTTAAATGCAGCCTTTATTTTACTTTAAATGAGAAAAGAACATTTATTTCCTATTAGAGTACTTATAATTTATAACATCTATGTATGTATGTTAGTTTCCATCATGTTGTTGGTGTATATACTCATTCATCCCTCACATCAACTCTATTTATTTTTCTATGGGTTGAAGCAGCAGCTGGAGGCCGAGCAATGGACCCATTGTGAACAGGCACTGCACTAGTTTCATTAATATCTCAGAGCTGTCACAGCAAACAAACAGTAGACAAGGACAGTTGTGGTTTGTGTTCATTAAACCTGCATTTAAACTTGACCATCAATGAACTGTGAAATCACTAAAAGTTACCAACTGCACACATAAGTGTTTTACTCTGTATTAACATCAGCCTCATCAACACCACCTCCACCTCTCTCTCTCTCTCTCTCCACCTGTTGTGGTGGCTTGTGCATATTTTGTGTCTCTTTGATTCATCTTATGTCACTCCATCTTCTTTTTGTTTCCCATGAACATGTTTAATGCTTCCTACAGCATCAATAACTAACATAAAGATAATAACATTTTAATTTTATGAGTAATATCTTGAGTAATAGTAACAGTTTTTCTCAAGTGGACTCAAACCGCAGCAAAAGTAAATGTTTTGTAATCAAGTAGACTACCTATTTTTTTCTTTTCTGGGCTTGTGATTTTATAGAAATCCTATCACTAACCTGCACTTATGAGCTCTGCTTCACTTGCAAGATGAACTTGGACTTGCAGGCGCAGTCGAGAAGCTGAATGTGCAATAAGCTGCTCCTTTAGTAAATCAGGAGCTAAACACATGCATATTGAAGCCACAAATTCACTGAAAACTACAGTGCACGTTTGTGTTACAGCTGGGCGGCTTCGGCTCAGCAGGTAGAGTGGGTCGTCCACTAATCACAGGGTTGGCGGGTTGATCCCAACCTCCTCCTGTCTGCATGTGGAAGCATCCTTGAGCAAGATAAAGAACCCCAAATTGCTCTCCATGGTCAGGCCAGCACTCTGCATGGTAGCTTCCTTCAGTGTATGAGTGGGAATGATGGGCAAAAACACTGAAGTGCTTATGACAAAAGCTTTATAAATGCAACTATTTGCCATGATCTTAATAAGTCTGGTCAACTGGCCACAGTGTCAGCTTAGTTTATCAGCTAAAACATAAAAATTTGGGGAAGAATAGAAAAATCTACCCGTTTTATGCATTTTGTGCACAGTATTAAGTGTAATCAGGACATTTACACCTTTTATTTAAACTCTACATTCATTTCTAACAGGTTGTGTAATTCATTGTGAAATATATTTAACATTTAAATAAATCTGACAGACTGCTGAAGTCAGAGAGTTTCATATTTTAACAACAGTCTTTAACTGATGTTAGCTGAGCCTAACTTACGATCCCCACAGCTGACATAGAGAAGTTCAAATGCTAAGTCTTTGTGCAGAGTGTTGTAACTTGTAGCCAATGAGCAGCCTGTGTGACAAAGAGCTGCTGCTTTGTTTTGACGTGATTGGCTTGCAGCCAGTGGGGACAAAGACTGAGAACAAATAGACACCAAAGGCTGCATAACACTGAGACATTCAAATGTCATCATCTCAGAAAGTTAGCAGCCAGCGTGGCAGCTGACCTTTTAGACATATACACCAAAGACACATTTTACTGGCATTTGAGGCTTTGTGGGTGTTAATTTCAGACACATTAAAGTAAAAAAATTCTAAGCAGCTCCCTTCTGACACCCTGAAATCAGCCCGGGTTGCTGTGCTTTATTGTTATCTTTGATCTGTCGGACTGTTTGATTGACAGTCACGTCTTTGCACACTGTATTCACTCTGGTCAATCTAACTAGTATAAACTGTATTACCAGGAAGAGAAAAACGTTCACAGAGCTGCCAGCAGGGGGAATCAGAGAGCCGCATTAGGCTTCACATTTCCCTCTGGGTCACAGTCTGCACTCAGAACCTTTCCTCCCTTCATCCTTAAGTGATGATGATGTACCACAGAGAGATGAGAGCTGCCTTGTAATATTGTGTGACTGCGTACAAAGCTTGATGCCTGTCCACTGAAGTATCCAGTCAGATTAACATGTTATATGCCTTCATTCTTCTATGGAGTGTAAATGTAGAATTATTGAAGCATGAAAAATGTTCTGTCCTCACTGCGTAGAAGTTCATGAGGCTGTCCTACTAAACTATCAATTCAGTGTTTCTCTGCTGCCGCTCAGCAAGGAAACACTGACCGGGGAGAAACAAACGGAATTTTAAACTAACAAGACTGTGATTTTGTAGGATTCAGACTCATAAGCTTCAGCTGAACTTAAAGGATAAGTTCACAGTTTTTCCAAGTCTATTCTCAAAACAACAGTCAGGAGCCCAAATGAACAATGAAATGAGTTTTTTCTTCTTCTTACTGACCATTAGAAGATTCCCTCCAAATGCTCTTACAATGTAAGTGATGGGAGACAAGATCCCCAGTCCTTGTTTTGAGAAAAAATATATTTAAAAGTTTATCTGAAGCTAATATGTCACATCAGCCATCTGAGTCTAATAAAGTGGATACCAAAGTGAAGAATTATTTGTGTGTCTTGGTGGACAGTATGTTCCTGTGCAGTTCTAGTGGAAGGACAGTAACAAAAGTTTCCACTTTATTAGACAAGGCAGATGGCTGAAGCCTCATATTACCTTCGGATAAACTTTTTGCACAAAATCATCACTTCCATTGTGCATTTGGAGGCATCTTCAAATGGCCAGTATGAACAGGAAGAGTGATTACAGCGTGTTAAACCTGAGTGTTCTTATAAGACAGACTTGAACAAAGCTTATCCTTAAAAAAGAACCTCATGTGGGTCTCTGACTGACATGTTGTTGGCTTTATGTTTGCAGAGTTTTCTGCTCATTTATTTTTTAGAAAAATGAGTTGAGCAAATAATCGTTTATATCATTTTCGCTGACAAGCCCTTTAAATCAGCCAAACCCACCACCCACCCACCGAATCATGGCATTAATTACAAAAGTGATTAATTAATTAAGAAGCGTGCTGATGATTCATAGATCGAGCTGATGAATCAACATATCAGCGTTGGCTTACTTGAGGGTCTCGGCCAGGAAGAAGCTCTGCTGCACGTCATCGTAGGTTGGGTTGGAAGAGTAGACGTCCTTCACCCCTGAGAAACCTCCGCTCACCCTGCAGTACTTATCAATGGCCTGGAGGAGACAGTGAGGGAAGGAAGAGAGGAGGATGAGAAGAAAGAGGATAGGAGGAGAGAAGACGGGAGGGGCGGGTGGGAGAAAGAGAGGTGAAAGGAAAGGGCAGGAGTGAAGGGAACGGAGAGGGGGAAGAATAGGAGGAGAGACACAAGGGGCAGAGAAAAAAGGTGAAGGGGGGGGGGAAAGAAGAGCACAATTTTAATAAGCTTACAAAAGCATGCTATAATTAATTTCTTTGCTTGTGACAGATTAGAGCGAGTCCTGGGGAGACGCATACAGGAAACAGCAACTGTAGAAAACCAGAGGAAAAGAAGATTACCACCTGCCTCCCCCTGCATTTACATTTCATTCTGCTTTTGTCCCTCCGCACGGAGCGGCTTCATAATGAGGGTACACACTCATCTGTTTCATGTTATGCTGAATCTGAGGGAGCTGCCGCGTAATGGCAAAGTAAAAGATTCCCTTTTAGAGAGGCAGAGCCTGTGGCGGTCTCACAGGGGTTGTCTTTACACGCTGTTGATCAGCTTGTCTTTGTCACCTTTGTCTGCTGTTGCTCTACAATGAATGGGGGGGAAAATAGGGGCTGATTAGCTAGTCTGAGATGTTGTATTCTAAACATGTCTTAGCTCTTTTTTTTTTTTTTACTAGCTGTCTGTGATTTAGAAAACAACAGCATTTGAATGTGTCATCCGTGTATGATTTAAGCTCCATCTATACAGAGCTTGAATCTGATTTCTTTGGACGTCAGAGATGGATTTGATCATCTCTAAGTGTCTGGTCTTTCCATGAAACATTTAAGACTCAATTGTAGGTGGTTTGAATTGTGATGTAAATCCCCCCTTTGTCCGTTCACTTTGGCTTTTGAGGATTTATCTCTGATTCTACAAACATGACAGATGTAAATGTTGGGACAAGCAGTCGGATAACTGCGGAGCGATGATTCAACACCTCATGAAACATCCAGAATAAGTAACTGAAACTACAAAGTGACTGGATTGTTGCATCCAGTGTTGTTAGTCAGAAAAATAGACTTTAGTCTCCTCTGTGTTACTATGGCAACAAATGCTGCAATTACAGCAACTGGAGACTCCGTATATATATATATGTATATGTACAGATTTCAACCCTAACATAAAAAGGACAGCATTGCCATTACATGATTTATGCATTAATAATGTAACCAGCTGATGATGATATTTTAGAATTTGTCACATGAACATACATAGTGGAGCTGAGTGTGTTGATTCATTATGATTTCAACATCAAAACCAGCTGATCCAGATAATTAAGTGATCACACTATTATGATTATGCTCCTCAATATTTAGTTTTTACTCCAAAATAGTTTGTGCAAATCAGTGAAACAGCAATCTCAGAAAAAATGGAAAATCCAAACTGTTAAAAATTCATGTTATAATTGAAAAGAACTCATAATTGTGAGCAGGTGTTTCCCTCTTCTGCACTCTCACACATGAGCCGCCATTACTTCATGAAAAATGCAGCGATCATCCAGCTGCTGATAGTGACACTGTGCTATTACCTGTGTGCTCTATTGATTTGCAATGAAGACTTGTTACAGTGAAAGTGGTGCCTCTATAAAAAAATCTGGCTGTATTACACTTCTGCGTATACCTTATCGACTTCTGCTATTAACGCATGTAATTGAACGCATTATACCCGTCCTTGTCTCTCTCTCTCTCACATACTCACACACACACATATTCTCCCTTCATCTTGTCCTCGAGTGACCATTATGCTGTCAGCAAAGTTCCTTCGTAATGGGATATACCATAATTCCTGTTATTCATGGACTGCTGCGCCTGCCGTACATTTGCCCTTCTGGATCTACACTGCAGTGCCCACAACAGCCCGAGCAACACACACACACACACACACACACACACACACACACACACACACACACACACACACACACACACACACACACACACACACACACACACACACACACACACACACACACACACACACACAGATTGTATCCTACATCATGTCTGGCTGCTGAAAACATATATTCAAATGCATGTTTGCAGTCGAACAAATGGTCAACAGTCTTATCTTGGTAATGGGATATACCCAGCAAATTTGTAACTGTACATATAAATCTGTACGCACACGAACACGCACACACACACACACACACACACACATGACCATCTGTGATGTATAAATGATCTGATAAAAAGTCTACCTGTAGGAGGAGGAGGAGCGGTGTGTCTGCAGCTGCTAAGTGAGGACACATTTCTCATTACAGCAGATGTGCTTTACCTTCACACACTCTGACACACATGTGTGAAGCTGAACACACACACACACACACACACACACACATACAAGAGACACACACAAGCACAAACACACAAAGAGGAAAAGAGGAAGTGTGACAAACAGAGGCAGGTTTGGTGGACCAGATGGAAGCAGCTGGGCAATATGGGAAGGAGTGAATGTATGAGGAGACAGAGAAGACCGCAGGTGTTTGTGAGAAGTGTGTGAATGTGAAAGTGTGGGAATAAAGAAAGGAAGACAGAAGGATGTTGAGCTTCGTGTGAACAAAGAACCCTCGGGTGTTGTGTGAGGAAGAAGCTGCGTGTGTGTGTGTGTGTGTGTGTGTCTCTCTGTGTGTGTGTGTGAAAGAAATGAAGAACAATAAAATAAGGAGAAGAGGAAAAATGGAAGAGATGGAAAAATACAAAGAGACAAGAAAAAGAGAAAGTGGAAAGTATGTGGAGCCTTCAATGATGGCAGGCAAAGAGAACGCACATCCTCGGATACAAGCTTTGTCTTAAATCCATACTACACACTGATTCCAAGCAGGCTTTAATAAAACAACATAAAAATATGCTCAGTATGCAGACTGAAAAACACTTATGAGTGTGGTGTAAATGTACACTTTTCTTACACAATGCAATGGAAATAGAAATGGGGGACCTGCTTACAGCTGGGAAAAAAAAAAAACTGCATAAATTCTGGTTGGGGGCGAGACAGCTCCAGAAAGATCTCAGGAAACAAAAAATACAATTTTAAATATTTAAAAAAACATCTTTCTTTTATTTTTTTAAGTTAAATTGGTGTTCTTACAGAAAGTCACAGTTCGATTGATGTGGGCATGTATGGTATCTTTTGCTGTCAGTATAAAACGGTGAAGTATGTTGATTCCCTGCACTGTAACAGCATAAAGCAGTATAATAAAGATTAGTACAGCACATACTGTATACACATACTGTATACACATACTGTATACAGAATTCAGGGGTCTTGATTCCTGAATGGTGATGTTTGAACCTAGTGCACTGCACTACTGCACATACTGGTCACATACATGTTTACAGTGTCTGTAATTACTGCAGGAAAGTCACTCCATGCTGAGGAATCAGTGTGTACAACAGGTGCATGCAAAAGAAGATGAAGAAAAAAATATTTATTTTCTCCGTTTTTAAAGAACAGAAGAATTAGAATAAAACTATAAAAGCAAAATTAAATCACACAGAATACAGGAAGTGTCATATGCATTAGTATGTATGTAAGCAATATTAAATAATGCAAGACAGGCAAAGATAAGCTGTTCAGCTCCAGCTCTCTTTAGTGTCACTCATACTCAGTACAATAACACATCACACACACACACACTCAATGAGCAACTATGCACTTATTCAGAGGAAAACAAAGAGAAGTAGTTTCAGTTTTTAAAACTTGAGAAAAGAGGTGACTTGAAGATTGGCAGGAAAAGGAAAGTATGAATAGAGTGGGGTAAAAAAAAGAAAAGAAAAAGGCAAGCAGACCGGTTGAGATTTAGAAAGAGACGACACGTTGACTGCTGTATAGAACACAAGCTCTTTAATCCTGTCAGAAGAAGTGGAGCAGGGGAGTGAAAAGGATAGCGAGGGCTTTCATTTCTGTTCTCCTTTCATATTAAAACAAAAAGAGGAATAAATAAGTAATAGCACCTTAAAAACTCAAGTTCTGACATCCACCTACGTGTTTCAAATATATGCAAACATACACATAGTGGATTTCTACAGAGCCTGCAGGTTGACAGACATTCACGAATGTGATCTTTACAGAGAGAAATCTATATGTGCCCTTAACAACACCGCCACAGTCTACAGGATACAAAGACCTGAAGAGACGAAGCATCTGGGAGGATCTGGGAGATACCTATAGAAGGTGCTTCTGCTCTTCACTTCACTGTGTGGAGCTGGGTATCACTTGCACTCTTTCATGAGCTCAAATAAAGCTTAAAACAACTCTCTGCCACAGGTTGTCAGTGATCAGTTAGAGGCATAAAGCATTGGGGAAATAGAGAAAAAAGTTCTCTGTTTTGCGGTTGTCATGCTTTTAGCAGAGAGACACATGAAGACTCATATAACGCAGAGTTTGACCTTCTGACTCACACTTATCTACAGAAGAAAAAGTCCATATTAAATCAAAGTTTCAGCTCCAGTAATATAAGATAAACTCACTGTTTAAATACTTTCACTTTCCACTGGACTCAAAGCAGATAATATTTAAACACATATTCAGAAGTTTTGACCTTATCCTACTACTGAAATCTAATTAATTAAACAATCCTTGGAGAAAACTCTGTGAAATTATCTACCAAAAGATTAGATGACAACCATCCCCTTTACAATGAAAGCTGAGTTTTATAGTACAAAGAAATACATTTTTAATCTTTATCTATAACTACAATAATTCAAAGGTTTGCAGAGTATGAACTGCTAATAATATTCTTTCATTTCTGATGATCTATGTTTGCACAATTGCAACAACATAGCAAATACCACAAATCACACTTATGTTCTCTCAATTCTAAGTGTGTCAGAGTTCAGTGCCGTACTCACCCAAAGCTGTACTTCACTGACTGTAATATCTTAACCCGTTCATCCAGGTATTCACATGAGTACTCTCTACTTTGGACCTCGCTGCCTCATCAAAAACTAGATCCAAAATTCCTAATAAATATCATGCTTAGTTTAAAAAAATGTAGAAAAGCAGAGTGGGGGAAGAGAAAGTCGGACTCGCAGACAGAGGATCTTCACATTTCCTTTAACATCAAGATAAAAGATAAAAATACTTTTTATACTTTGCTGCTCATTATCATACACCCAGGTTTTAATTTAAACTGTCTAATAGAAACTGTCTCATTTTAGTGTCGGTCTTCTTCCATCTCCTCTCAAAGCTTCACCTAACGTGCTTTATGCTGCACAGAGCAGTGCAGGGTTCATCAGACACCGCCAGTCCTCTTGAAAGTTGCTCACCATCATTAAACTCAAAATGAACATGGGACTTATTTACTTTTGTTAAAATAGTTTTAGCAAATGTCTGTACTGTACCTGTGCTGCTTCCCAGCCCCACTGCCGGTACTTGGGATCGTGGGTGAACCTCCACATGTACCAGTAGGTCTCGATGACCTCCGGCCGCAGGATGTAGTACTTCTCATTCTGCCGTACGGCCACCGCCTCCAGGCCGCTGTCGAACTTAAATGCCTCCGGGCCGAGCTTCAACACTTGAGGAAGGAGAGAAAGGTGTAGGTGGACGAAGAGAGGTGACAGTGAAGATTAAGAGGGCGCGGAGAGGGTGAGAGGCGATGAAAAAGGGAAAAGAAGAGAAGCGAGGAAGAAGAGAAACAGGGGGAGTTTGTAAAGGAAGACAGACATGAAGAACAGGAAGAAAGGGAGGGAGGCGGGGAGGGATTTGAGGATGATGAGGAAAAGAAAGAGAAGAAAGAAAGAAAGGGAGCAAACAGAGAGACGGGGGAGGAGGGAGTAGAGAAAGATGTAAAAGGAGGAGTAAATGAAAAAGGTGACCGGTGAGAGAAAGACAGATAGGGAGGGAGGGTGGCAAAGAGGGAAAGAATGATTAAGAGATGAAAAGAGGAGAGAGGAGAAGAACATTTTCTTTAGCGCCTTATTTGTCTTAATAGTTCAGTTGCTGGTGATTACAGGTCAAAGCTGATGTGAATTTGTGTGTGTGTGTGTGTGTGTGTGTGTGTGTGTGTGTGTGTGTGTGTGTGTGTGTGTGTGTGTGTGTGTTTGTGAGACCAATAAAAAGCTTCCAACCAACATTGATTTTTCTGGCTTTCCGTGTTTTTTACAACTAGTGTTTTCTGCCAATTAAGTGTGATAGACATTAGGAGTCTAAACGTGGAAAATTACTGAGAAGCTGATGAGGTAGTGACAGGACTGTCTCTGACAGGATTACAACACACTGCCACATTTACACACACACACACACACACAGTCAATGGTTGCTGTGAATGACTGCTCATTAAGAACTAACAGGCCAACTCTAGACAGCCTGACCGCTGCTATCAAACTCTCTGCCACCTAACCAGAAAGTTCTCTCTCTCTCTCCACCACCCTTCCTCTCAGTCACTCTATCTTCATTTGTTGCTATGGCAACCTCTCCTCTTTCTTTGAGAAACCTCACAATTTCTGACACACGCACACACGCGCGCGCGCGCACACACACACACACACACACACATATAATCATGATGCAAGATCACACACTGGCTTTTCTTCGCTGACAACTATTGATCCTCGCCAGAAAACATCCAGGCTACTATTTTCAAAGGTCTCATTGGAATGGATGATGTATTTGCACTTTCAGCCAACTGAAAATCTAATACCTGCAAAAACATGACCAGCCAATCAAGTCTAAAAAATTCCTCAGTCGGGTATTGTAAGTTTGTTGTCTCTTTGTTGGTTAATGTTTAAAGGACCAGTGTGTAAGATTTAGTGGCATCTAGCAGTGAGGTGGCAGCCAACTAAATAGCCCTTCCCTTCCAAGCATGTAGGAGAACCTACGGTGGCCGCCAAACTCATGAAAAACAGTCAGTGTTTGGTTTGTCCATTCTGGGCTACTGTACAAACATGGTGGTGCAACATGGCAGCCTCCGTGGAAGAGGACCTGCTCCCTATGTCGATATAAACTGCTCATTCTGAGGTAACGTTAACATGATTCTTATTTTCAGGTGATTATGGACTCACTAAAACATACTTATGAATATCATATTCCATTTCTGCCAAGTCTGTTCCACTAGATGCCGCTAAATCTTACACAATGGTCCTTTAAGACAGTTATTTGACAACATTACAGACATTTTTTATTCATACTGTGAGTATTTATGTGCCTGTGTGTGTTAGTGTTTGTTTACCAGTCCGGTCGTATGACTCGTGGCAGGTGTGTGCAATCTCAGCACCCAGCTGCAGGTAGTGTCCGGCCTTGTCGTCGGGCGAGCCGTCAGCGCCCAGAGCAAACATGCCTCCGGCGAAGCAGGCCAGGTGGCCCATCTTCCTCTCCAGGTGGCCATTCTTCCATTCTCCGATGAACGTCAGACCGCCGTTGGATTTGCGGATCAGGTGGCGCTCGATGGCCTGGAGGGAGGGAGTGTTTGTGTGTGTGCGGGTAGTAATTGAAACAGTGAATGAGGGTTTATTAAACGTATGTATTTGGGAGAAAGTGTGGATGTTTATGAGGAGATAAGTGTCCAAAGAAGGGAAATGACACAGTGTTTATTATAGCGAGAGTGTGAACAGAGGTTACCAGTGGAATATTATGTGTGTGTGTGTGGGTTGGTGTGTGATTGTGATTCCGGTAAGTCATCAAAATGGTAAAATGTGTGAAATGTATGTGTTTGGGTCAGAAAAAAGGGAGAATGATTACAGTAAGAATGTGGTATGAAGGTATAAATGGAATATGAAGTAAAAATGTGTGTTTATGTGTGAATGATGTTACGTTGAATGGGGCATTGACATTGAGTGCACGTGTATGTGGGTGAGAAGGGTCAAACAGAAGAAAATAGAACAGAGTGGTGAGTGTAGAATTTGAAATGCAGCCAGATTCTTCACCTTTCACTCTGTAGCATCTGTTCTGCTCAATCTCTGACACACTAATGATTGACAGACATCATCAGCTACAGTCCACTAACATCTGCTTCCTGCTAAACCCAATCTCATGTTGTATGAAAAAAGTGTCCTGTGTCCCAACGTCTCCTTTGTAAACAGTTAAACACAGTCGGCGGGCAGTGAGTGTTGGTTATTAGTGTAGCTGCTGACAATTACAGTTACAGCTGTGATTTGTCAGTGACTGCTTTAAATTTTCCTGCAACAACTGCCTACTGCATGAGTTTGTTTAGATGCAAAATTCCTAAAGCTGATGCTCTTGTGTTACGTATTTTACTAGCAGCTGGACTTAGTTTCACTTCATTATTTCGGTTTGTCCTTTAAAAAACCTTGAACAAAAACTACAACTTGTACATTGAAAGTGAAATCGACTGTTGTCCTACATGACGCTGTGGATAAAAAGACATGCATTTATGTGATTTTACTTCCTGATGGGCACTGTCATCCTGTGGTTTCCATGCAACCAACAGGAAAAATTGAGTTTGTGTTTACTGTGATGGTTTATCTCACTCTGCAGTGTTTTAAAGCAGTGTTATTATATAGCGCAAGATTAAATGGCTGCAAATGTTGCCCTTGAGGGCAGGAAATCAGTGTAACCATTTTATATATATATATATAAAAAACTAGATCTTTTTCAGATTACTGGAAAAGGAGTGTGTCTTCAGTAAATGGTCAGCAAACTGTCTAACAGGCAGATAAAGACTGTACCTCAATGGCGTCATCGTAAGTCTTTCGGGCTTCCGTATCAGTCTTGTCCGACATGAGCCATGCCTTCAGCAGGTACTCGTAAAAACTGTCCCCCAGCCCTCCAACTGAGGTATGATCTGGAGAGAGGAAGGGAAGAGAAAGGAGTTAAAAGAGCGGGGTGGAAGACGAGGAAGGGATACAGCGTGACAGAGCGAGAGAAAGAGGAAAAACAGCGAGAGACGGATAAAGAAGACAAAGTGAATTATTCATTTTTCGACTTTGCCTCAAAGTCTTTGGCAGAGCGCAACATATGGCATCAAAAGCATCTCTAAAAGCCCTGGGTGTTTTTTTCTTTTCAACACCCACAATACATTGGCAGCAGGTTTCCACTCATTTTTCTGTTTTGTTTACTTTTTCCCTGATGTGCTCGGATTTCATTGTCCCCAATCGGAAGTTTACACAGCTTTCATGACTGTCCTAATTTGCTGGACGCCACATAGTGAAGATGGGACGCTGCCATCACTCAGTCTGATCACACTAAGAAAATAACTTCTTTTCTCCAGAGGACATTTTGAGCACACTTGATCAAATTTTTCAGTGCACTTTTTCAAGAGCAAGTCCAGTTACCTTTTATTTATCAATACTAAAAGAAAAAAAGATGAGTGTGCAGCCAGGTTTGGTCATAGTATACCATCATGACAGTACATATCCAAGATAATGTCATTTCATAACTTTCCTGAAAATGAAAATCTACTTTATAGTGTTTGTTAATTTGGTTTTGTGAATGACAATTGTTAGCAGAGATTATTAACAAAATAGCCAAATTACTTTACTACTTTACTTTTTACTTTTTATTGACTGAGTTGTTTGTGTGAAATTGGCTTTTTGTTCTGCTGGCTCTGTTTTCTTATCAGACGATGTCTGATCCATAAATTCAATGTCTGAAGACCACTGATGAAGTCTGTTATGGTTGAAATAATGACAGTCACATAAAATTTCCATTTCCACACAAAAAAAAGACAAAATGGAGAAGGAACAGCAGTATGCAGTTACTTTTGGATTGAACAAATGTAGCAGATGAGTAGTTAAATTCCTGAACAGTCGTATTTCCTTATAAGCTCCTCTTGTGGCATTAGTATCTCAAAAGCCAAGTTGGGAAAGCGATCTTGGAAGAAAAGACATTTATTTAGCTCTAACTTCACTGGCTGAAACTGGAAATATTTCTAAACCTCTATGTATAACTATATTCTCAGCCCTGTGTAATCATATTCTATACCTGAGCAGACTCTTTGTGTCTCATCTAAGATCTTTTTTCTCTATCTGACTAACATGCCCTTAGGTAGATGGAGGGATACGCAAATAAGGGCAAAGAAAAAAAAAAACACAAGACAATGAATTATTCATCTTTTGTCAAAGAGAAAGCACAAACCTCATAAACAAACCTTGGAGACATTACTGAGGGCAGAGTGCGCTGACTGATGTCTGTGAATGTACATATGGGTGACTGAGTTTATATAGTTACTCAGAAAATGACAGCAAGTAGCTAAACAGACATTGAACGACTGTAAATTAAGCTAACTAACACTTTGAAAGTGAAAGTCTGATGCACGTAGCTTTTCACTGACTGGAACAGATTTTAGTCACATCTAGGTATAGAAAAAAACATTTTTAAAGTTATCTGAAAAAAAAAAAAAAAAAGTTTGGTGGCATGAAATCATTTACTGTGAACCAAAGCAAAGAGAAACTAGTGATGGAAACTGAAATGCTACTGAAGTAAGAGTTTGTGAAAACATTACACTGGTGTTTTGCTGTAATAGATATTTCTCTTTCCGTGTGTTTATGATATCCATAACAAAACCAGTGAGTGTTAACGCAGCATTGGCAGCATTCAGTGTCACTGAATTTCTCCGGGGTGTTTTGGCTTTTATCTGTCAGTTAACAATACATATTCAAAATGAAATGTGTTCTTTAGTGTTGCATAAACAAATATTTCAATGGTTCCTCATGTTCCCCTACTCCAAATACAGTATTCATGCTATTCCATGCAGGGTGGGAAATAACCACCAGACCTGGATTCATTCTGGTATATTTTGTATTCCTCTTGAGTCTCTCTGCTATGCCAGTCTCTGGCAGGTCACCAGCACTCTTCTGGTGGCTCTCTTCCATGCGAAATTACCATACTTGGTTGGTGAACTGGAAGTGGCATGTGGGTATTTTTGAATGTGGCAGCTGAAAAAAAAAAAAATTGATATCTTGATAATAACATTATTGCACCTTGGTCACCTTAGTGTCTAACCCTCTTGGTGGG